>NC_140931.1:160057508-160460008 GCF_014529385.1 Adiantum capillus-veneris
CACCATCTAATACCAGGATAAGAAGATGTATGTAGGGGAGATTACACTAATTTTGGCTAATTTTTGGCCAACTAATAATAATTGTAAATAATTTTCTTGAAAAAAAAAGAAAAAAATGACAGATAATCAACAAAAATTGATAAGTGGAGCCAAGAAAGTCGGAATTGAATTTTGAAAGCAAAAGCCAAAACTTCAGTGCAAGGACTTTGAACATAACAAATATGGAAAGATTTGACACAAGACGGATTTTGAGCCAACTTCTAAAGGATCAAAACTGCAGATCGAACAACATTTGTCAACCGAGTCTCAAAATGGTGAACGGTTCGAGCCATAGGTGATATGAACAACAAGATATGATTAATGGAGGTAAGTATAAATGGGGCATTCTAGGTGGACTAGGAACATGTAGTCAAATGGAGCAACATAAGCTCATTTGCATTCACACACACACACACACACACACACACACACACACACACACACACACACAGAGCCACAGAAGCATAGAGTTTCCAAATTTGTTTCTGCACCGCTATGACCACCTCGGTAGATCTTACTACACCAGATTTGACAGGTATGATCATTAACCTTGCAAGAACATTTGTGTATGTCCCATACTGCATCAACATTGCCAAAACAACATATCAGAGCAGTACAAAGTCACAAAATCAGTAAACCAACAGGGCCAATGAAGAATTCTAAAACTCATCAAAAACCAAAAATCTTTCACCAGTAGACCCCAAATAGCTGGCAGAATCAGGCAGGACAAAAACAACATCAAAAGTTGTTGGAACAACATGGATCGTGATCCATGTTCCTCAAACCCTAAAATCTGAGAAATTTATACAAGAGCACCCATAGATGGCCAGGAATAAACTTCTATAGCTGGATTTTCAAAATGCATCCCAACATGGATCGCAATCCATGTTTCTTTTTGGCAAAATCAGGGCAGAAGTAGCTCACTAGCTGGGGAATGCAAAAATATTACTGGTGCTGCAAAAATAATCACAAAAATTTCTCTTAAGATCATCAAATCCTCCTGGTTTGCTACATTTAGTCTGCAAATGGTCTTTTGGTCATTTTCAAGGGGAAAAAGGGTAGGATCCCAGTAAAAACTCAGGGAGAGGACAAATGATGGGATGCCATTAAAACTTATGAGGAAGGGCTAAAAGCAGAGTTCTTGACAAGTTTTCAAATTGCTGCTTAAGCCAGTTGGGAAACTTCACACTCTCCTCGGAGCCTATCAACAAGGAAATGTAACTTAAGGATGTTTGTAAGATCAAACCAAGCAAAGGATTACTTGCAAAATGGTGAAAATTGTCAGAATCCATTTGTCTCCTCAAAAGGATTCAAATTTTGATGGAATTTGACAGGGAGTTAGACAAAGTTGTGAACTACATACCCAAATCATCAAGAATCAAGGCAATGACAGATATCAGGCAAAACATGTGCCCAAAAATGGTTACAAGAAATAGATATGGTTGAGACAGAAAAAACATGGCCATAAACTAGAAAATGGGGCAAACTAAGGAAAAACATGTCCAAATTTGAAAATATTTAACCAGTGTACTAGGAATACCTATGGGAACATATGTGCAAAGGAACTGGAACAAAATTATTACCAACATGGATCACGATCCATGTACCTTTTTTACCAATCCAAGAAAAACCCATGCCATCTGATCTAGTATGTTCAAAAAAGCCAAGCCATGAAGTTTCAAGCCAATTGAGTTGCAAATCCACTTCAAATGCCAAAATTCTCTAAGCGTGCAAAAGGTTTTGAAAAACTAGCCCAAGGGTGAAACCATTGATCCAAATCCCAAAAATTTTGGACCAAGGCATCATCTAGATAAACCCTACCAGATGGTATCATCAGATTTCCAAAATGTTGCCCAACATGGATCAGATCCATGTACCTCAAACCCTAAATCCAGAGAAAATTGCACAGTAGCATCCCCATATGCCTAGGAACAACTTCCCCTAGTTGGAATTTCAAAATTCTTCCCAACATGGATCGCAATCCATATTCCTTTTTGCCAAAATTCATATGTTACATTATATCCTTGTGCCTATAGTAATCCTAGATGCACTGGTGAAATTTGGTCAAATTTGGGATAGTTTTGACAAAGCTGTGACATTTTTCATTTTATGGTCAAGTTTGCAACTTTTCGACAGTTCTGGTCAATGGCTAAAACCTATTTTCAATGCTAAAATTGACCACAGGATGCCTTGAAGGAAAGCACAAAGGGAGTGGAATGCAGCACCTTATGAGATAACTGATATTTCCTCAAATGAGAAAGCTCATATCACAGAACAGGTACTTGAAGCAATATCGGCTAACATCTTCATCAAAAGGTTTCAAGCCGTAGACGGAGAAATAGTAAAGGCCACTATCTTCCCACGGGAAATGTGGACACTGCACCAAAATCCAGAAGTGCAAGCAGAGGACAGATGCCTACAGTTAGACAACTTCCTACGATTACCTCCTTGGGGAACACACCAAAAGCCAGATGCAAGCAAGGGTCAGATGCCTATAGTTAGACAACTACCTAAGATTACCTCCTTGGGGAACAGACTTCAAACAAGCTCATGAGCTCAAAAGTTCAATTCAGTACAATGGGGAAGCCACTCTGACTGACAAAGATGGGGTAGTAGTCAAGGTAAAGATCACAACATAAATAATCAATGAAACCCTCCACTTGCGGCAAGGGACACACAATCTATTGCAAAAGACAAAGGCAATAGATAACGATAAAGCTTTCCTGGAGCAAAGAGTCCACAAGCTAACATATCAGGATTTGATATACTTGAAAATTGAATTTCCGTTGCACCTTATATCGCAACACTTCAAAGTGTAGAAGCCACCCAGATATACATAACCATTGTTGCACATGGCGGTAGTAATGGAAATGGTCTTGGCAAAGAGAAGAGTGGTCAGCTGTGATTTTGGAAATTACCTCCTCAACAACATTGTCAAAGCAAACCTAAAGGGGAGCCAAAAAAGCAAGGCCTACATAAATGTGGGACCAATGCTGACGCGGATTGCCTATTAGTTAGGCACTAGGGATGTTTGAAGATCTACCACCAGCAGAAGTGCAGATAGATGTGATTCACATGTCTAAAAGAGCAGTAAGATCTGTCACCGGACCTTCCACCAGGCCAAAACCAGGAGCTAAGAAAACGAGGCAAACAAAACCTTAAGAGATTTTAACAACAAAAAGATAGAGTCGGATGCTTGGAGTAGCCAGGAAGTTGGGTCCCAACATGGAGACACTCCTTCGGAGTACCAATCTTCAAAGGAGGAGCACGAAAACCGATACTCTCTTGGATATACACAATTGAGGAAGAAAATTGCGCACGTGCTAGAAGCTATTCCAATTACGCATGCTAGGAGGACAATGGAAGAAGTGCATGCATTGAGGGAAAGGCTCCACGAACAGAAGCACGAAGAAAAAATAACCCAAGGAACAGAAGGTGATGATGAACAAGAGGAGGAAGAAGAATAAAAAATTCCACTGCTACACAGGCAGAGATCTGCTCTAGAAAGGATCAAGCAGCAGAAAAGATAGGAACCTGAGGAAAACTGAGAGATTGCCGGTGTCATACGGCAACGAATCCATAACGAGCTCAAGCAAAGATAGAGAAAAGGGAGAAAGAAGAAGCAAATAAACCACGCGTCGATGATCTTGAATCATGTGACGAATCCACTCAAAGTAAAAAAGAGGAAGATAACTCACAAGGTGAGGAACAACAAGACATGCATGACCAGTAGGGTCAGGAGTTTGATTCTCCCAAGGACACTGGGACACCTCTAGAGACTGCAGTAAAAGAGAAAGAAAAAGTTGAAGACTTGCCAGAGCAAGGAGCGGAGAAGAGGTAGTCGGAACAAAACACAAATCAGGAAACGGAGGCAACACAACCGAAGCCTACCAAAACTTCCGCAGCTATAGAAGATCCGAAACTAAAAGAAAAGAAAAATGATGAGGCTGAAACATCAGATCAAGGCCAAAAAAACCAGCAGAGGCCAAGATCGCCTCGATCACAAGGTGTAATAGAGGAAGGAAGCGTAAATAATCGAGTCATTTGACATTGATGCTCACTTAGAGCAGATCAAGCTCTAGTTTCAATGCCAAAGGGCTCTTTACAACCTGCGGGGACTGGAATTGGACGATACTAAAAGAGACGCATCTAAGGCAGCAGAAGATTTCCTGCAGCTAAAGCAAAGAATAGAGGTATTAGAGAAAGAACAACTCCAATCCTAATCTGAGTTGCGAAGGGAACAAGAAAATGCAGCCTACTATTACAAGGAGATGCAACAGTTTAACGAGGCAAACTCCGCACTGTAGCTTGAGCAGAAACGCCTCGAGGAGGAACTAACCAAAGAAAGAGAACAAAATGAGAAGCTACAATCCTCATATGCTGTGGTTAACACGACTCTAATTCATCTCTTTGCCATACAAGAGACCCCCACCTCCTCAATGGTGACTGCAATCTCAACCTTTTTGAACCAAGAGGTTAAATATTTAAAAGAAGCCCTGGCTCAGGAAAAATATGATAGACAGCTCATGACAGCAGGACATAGGGCCCTACAATGAGCCAAAGACGAATAAATTAAAGAATTAAGGAAGCAGTTGGCTGAGGCATGAGGGGAATTAGAGACTCTGAGGGCCAATCAGACAAAGCATTAACAAACAACCCCAGTAGACTTTGAGCAAGAAGGAGATTTTGAACATACCACATTTGAGGCTCATCAATCAAAGGTGCCCCCTACCAGCACTGGAAAAGCAACACAAGAATCTGCAGATCCAGCCACGATATCCACTTCGGATTTGTCCAAGGACAAAATTCAGTGCTGGATCTCAGAGTCAAGGATCCCTTGCACAAAGCATATCTGCAGTATGAATTGAAAGTGCTGGAATCGGCTGCCCTCCTCATGATTACTCTAGATGAGGTGGTAAAGAATTTCGAGCATGAGATGATCGCCCTGCCATTGATGTGGCAGTAGGCTAGATTATGGCAGCAAAGAATTCTGCCAGAACTTGAACCAAACAGCCGAGGGGATTACATGGATGTTCCTGCCATAGCAATTCAAATTTAAACCATCATTGAAAATCAACCCCTCTGGCGAAAGAAATGGTTTGAGCAAAGACCAACAGACAAAACTTATTACAAGAATGCTCTCAGCATCTCAGGATCAACCCAACTTGCTGTCCCATCAACAGATGGCGATCCTCGGACAGCTTTTACTCTTGGCAAAGCAAAAGGCCGATGGTGCTAAACTACTCGGTTATCACAAAGCCACTCAATAACAACCCACCGTCCGAGTAGTATATGGTTCAAACTCTCAAAGGGGTGATTAACATGATGAAGGAGATCCTGGATCTTGCATGCCAGATGCTTGTGAAGATTGCCAAGATGCTCATCACCTAGATTACAACTTTCAATGATATAGAAGCAGTAGAGCATCCTTGGAAAATCTTTGTGGAATGCACAAGAGGGATTTGCTAGAATATGGAGACAGAAATTCGAAGCAAGAACGTCATCATGGGATTGTATGCAAGAGTCATGTTCTTGCCCTCTCATTACATGCAGACCTTCAAGGAGGCATTTATGATCGGCTTATTCGAAGTGGACTCCTCCATATTCAATCCCATGACAAAAGATATGCCAGCATGTCATATTGCATATCAAAGTACTCTCAACAACAATCACCAAAGTAGAGATTGAGGCAAGAGCGCAAAAGTTCAGACACCTCACTGCAACGCTCGAGACAAGACAATAGAGTGAATTGTTGAAACTCAGACCATACTTGTGGAACGATTTACAAAAAACCCTAGAGAAGGTGGGGATAACGGGGTTAATCTCTAAGAATTTGGAAAAATTGAAAAATGAAATGTAAAACAAAGAGATACGATTAGTTCCTATGAACAAGGTCGGAGAATATTATGAAGGGAAAGAAGGGAACACCACCCTCCCAGTGAAATATAATGGCATTGAAACCATGGCAATACTGGATAGTGGAGCTGGCATAGCCATAGCCACTAAATTAGTATGGGAATCCTGGGGACAGCCAGCCATTAGACAAACTCGAATGAATTGCAGTTGGCTGACGGACACATTGAGAGACCACTAGGGTTGCTTGAAAAAGTGATAGTCAATTCTTGTGGAATTGAATATCAACACACTTTTGCCATAGTAGACTTTGGAAAAAAACTCAACTATGAAATCATATTGGGAAGACCTTTCATGCGACAGGTACATCCTATCCAAGATTGTGGAAACAACTATCTGTACTTGAAGCAGGTGGGATCTATAACAAGAGTCAATCTAAAAGATCACACTTATAGAGATGTCTTGAAAACACCCATCCAAGAGTTTGATTCAGTCTCTTCGGCTGAAATTAAACTCCCATCCTAGTTAAACAAAGACACTCCTATTTGGATGTGCGGAGCTTCAGAAAATGGAAGCTTGAGACGAGAAGAATGTATCCTAGAAAGGGACTGCACAGACGAGGCCTACGTACCAGAACCCTTTTCAGAACATTTATTTGAGCCATTTCAGTAAACTCAAATTTTAGCGACAATGGATATATGTATGAATACGTCTATGCCTACTCAATTCTGCAATGAGGATGGCTACAACATAATTCCCATCCAAATGATGTCAGTCCTCAACATTGAAAACGAAGATGAGGAACCCAAGGACTTGATGAAAGCTCAACAAGTCTTTTCAGACCTCTATTACGAGGTAACTGATGAGTTAGATGAACACTTATCTACCTCAGAAGATTTGGGGTCAGAAAAAGAGCGTACGAGAGCTCAGCTACTCTTAAAGGGAGGGGAGGAAAAGTTTTTTGACTTTCCAAACCAGAAATCAAGAAGAAAAAAATGGTATAGATGAAAGAGAGACACCAATATCGTGAAAACACGACCTATGCCATCAGTCTCCAGTAAAACACAATTCCTGATGCAGATAGATGCTAATGATTGTGTCAAGGACAAAATAACTGGCATATATCCTTCAGACAAAAACTCAGAAATGTCTTAGACATCGAGAAAAGCAAGGAAGGGTACTCAAAAAAAATCTCAGGATAAAAAACCACCCATGACCAAAGTTGAGCGAAAAAAGAAATATCAAGAGTTGAAAGAAGCTCTAAAGGAGATATACACAACCGAAATGGAAACCACGAAAGAGGATGGTAAGGATGTAATGCATGTTCCATCCCATTACAAAAAGTATACTCTCCAAGATCGAAAAATCATAATTGAACAACCTGTTAGGGAACTACGGAAACAAGGCGAATCTTACGAAGGGCCTCAAAACGCTAGAAGGGTAGACTTGGCTGAACCAAGAGAAGAGCCTAGACCTGCTTACATTGCGAATGACCTAACAGAAGAAGAAGAAAAGATTTTGCTGAGCTTGTTAAAGGAATACCGAGATATCTTCGCTTGGTCTTAGAAGGATCTCAAGGGTGTTGATCCAGAAATCTGCCAACATACTATACCCATGAGAGATGATGCAAAACCAAGTAGATAGAGACCATACACTTATAACGAAACATTTTCCAGGAAGATCAAAGAAGAGATTGGAAAACTAAAGTATTCATTTACGAAATTGAACACACAGATTGGGTTTCTCCAATTGTGGTAGTACCTAAGAATAATGGGAAATTACGAGTGTGTGTTAATCTCAAAAAGGTGAATATAGCTACCATAAGAGACAACCTTCCTCTTTCGATAACTGAGCATGTTTTAGAACGAGTAGCAGGAAAAGAAGCTTATAGCTTCTTAGACGGCTTTTCGGGATACAATCAACTTTTGGTTGACCCAAAAGATCAGCATAAAACTGCTTTTGCAACAGAATGGGGTATATTTGCCTATCGGGTTATGCCGTTTGGGTTAACTAATGCTCCAGCCACGTTTCAGAGGTTTGAGCCATGCTTTCAAAGAGTATCTTCAGAAATTCTTAGAAGTATATATGGATGATCTATGCGTACATTCGTCAATCCGGACTGATCATTTATAGGATTTTCTTAAATCCTGAAAAGTGCACATTCATGGGAAGATAAGGGAAATTCTTGGACATATAGTGTCTACAAATGGCATAGCTACTGATATTGAGAAGATTCATGTCATTGCTGATTTGCCTAGACCAACAACAGTCAAGGAGGTACAAGCCTTCATGGGACATTGTGGATATTACCGACGGTTCATCTACATATATGCTATAATTGCAAAACCCATGTATAGCTTGATTACGCACTTTGAATGGACCGAGCCATGTGAAGAATCCTTCATAAAGCTTAAGCAATATCTCACCTCAGCTCCAATATTGAAATCACAAGATTGGGATAAAGTATTCCATGTACATGTAGATGCTTCAAACTTTGCTATTGGTTGTATACTAGCTCAACCAGGAGATGTGAAAATTGACTTTCCTATTTCTTATGCTAGCCGACAATTGAACAAGGGAGAAAAGAATTACACCACCACCAAAAGAGAAGGACTAGGAATGATCTATGCCATTAAAAAGTATAGACATTACCTATTAGCCAACAAGTTTGTGTTCTTTATGGACCACCAAGATTTGTTATATTTGGTCAACAAGCCATGCAGCACAGGGAGAATAGTGAGATGGTTTATCATTCTTCTTGAATTTGATTTCACTGTGGTTGTAAAAAAAAGGCACTACACATCAATGAGCGGATTATTTGTCAAGGATTGTTTCAGGGGAATCACCTAAAGGGGTAGAGAATGATCTACCAGATGCCTATTTGTTCTCCGTGGAAATGATACCTAGATGGTTGAAAAACATTGTGTCATTGATGACAATAGCTCAAGTGGATTCACAAATACCACTTCCTATCACACTCAGTTTAATCGAGCAACCGACTATGTATCAATTACTAGTTGGAAGGTTATACAAAAGAAATATGGATGGGATATTGCTTTTATGCATTAACCCTGAAGAAAAAGAACAATACCTAAGTCAAGCACATGCTACCATAGTAGGACTTCACTCTGCGGAAGACCAAACTATGCAACGAATCTTGAGACTTGGAATATTTTGGCCGACTATGAGTAGGGATGCTAGATCTTTTGTAAAAGATTTCCCTCAATGTCAAAAACAAACACCCATTCCTCATGTAACATTGTTTCAAATGTCACCTGTTCCTAAGTGGAGTAATTATCTGGTTACTTACTTAGTGAGCCGAACATTTCCTCAGGATACGAGTAAACACCGTCAAAGAGCAATTGAAACTGAAGCAAGAGACTATGCTCTTATTGGAAACCAATTGTATCGGAGAGGTAAAGATCAACATTTGCATTTTTGTGCAAATGAAAACGAGTATATTCCGATTATAGAACAAGCACATGCTGGATTAGCTGGAGGTCACTTTTCTAGTGAGATCATCGCAAGAGCAATATTGATGATAGGCATATGGTGGCCAACACTTTTTGGAGATGCCAAAGAATCTTTTCAAAGGTGTGATGCTTGTGAACGAGCAAAAATGCTAACACGAGTAGACAGCATGCCCTTAAGACCAATGATGGGGGCTAGAGCCTTCGCAAAATGGGGTATAGATTTTGTTGGACTGATACAACCACCTGCTTATAGCTCAATATATCATTGTAGCTACGGACTATTTGACCAAGTGGGCCGAGGCTAAAGCAACCCAAAAGAATGATGCCAGAACCACTGCTGCATTCTTATATGAGTATATATTCATGAGATATGAATTTCCAATAGAGATTTTCAGTGATCGGGGAACTCATTTCCTCAAAGAGGTAATATAGTATTTGCTTAATGAGTTTATGGACAAATCAGCTCCCTATCACCCACAAGCAAACGGACAAGCTCATCATACGAATAAAATTCTTAGCTCGGTGCTGACTAAAGTGGTTAGTTCAGGAAGGACAGACTAGGAAATGAATCTCCATGCTGCTCTATGGGCTTATCGAGTTTCATTCAACAGCTCTAAATGATACACCCTTTAACCTTGTTCATGGTCTTGATGCCATATTGTCAATAGAATTTCTATTGCCGACATTAAGGGTAGCACAGAATCTTGAGTGGACTGAAAATGAATTGTCAGAAAGACTTGAAGATTTAGAAAAGCTGAACGAGCAAAGGCTAAATGTTGTAGCTCATATCTATGCACAAAAGTGGAAACAAAAATAATTTTTTGATTCTCACCTAATTACAAAAATATTCAAGAAAGGAGACTTAGTTCTAGTCTATTCCCTTAAGCAACACATTCCCAAGTTTAAGAAAAAGGGAAACGGACCATTTATCATTGAAGATGGGGATGGTTATGGAGCGAGCTTTTTTTTTTTCATCCCACCACCACTACCTCCCATTGCTACCCCTTAGCACCCATTGCCACCACCAACTTAGACCACCACTGGTGGTTAGTGGTGCTAACTTCCTACCACCATATGTGCCACCCCTAATCCTACAACCAAAGCCCATTGCCGCCCCTACCTCCAATGGAGTAGCCAAGAATCTCCTCCTCCTTCTTTGTATGTGTGTGTCAGTCCCTACCCTCTCCCCCACCCCCCCTCTCTCTACCTCTCTCTTTCTCCCCTCACCCCTTCTCTCTCTATCATCCCCTCCCCTTCTCTCTCTCTCTCTCTCTCTCTCTCTCTCTCTCTCTCTCTCTCTTAGTTGGCCCCTTCCCTTCTCTCTCTCCCCCCTCCCCCTCTCTCCCTCTCATGATCCCTCTCTCCCCTCCCCTCTACTGCCCCCTCTTCTATCTCTCTCTCTCTCTCTCTCTCTCTCTCTCTCTCTCTCTCACACACACACACACACAAACACACACACACACACACAAACACACACACACACACACACACCAGTCCCTCCCCTCTCGCTTCTCTCTCTCTCCATCCCTCATCTTTATCTCCCCATACCCTCCCCTTCTCTCTCTTTCTCTCTCTCTCTCTCTCTCTCTCTCTCTCTCTTGTGTGTGTGTGTGTGTGTGCGCACGCGCGCTAATAGAAAGAGGAAAATGGTATAACCTTTCTATCATCCAAGTGTGGTAGATTGGTTATCCCATTTCCCTCTTGAATAATAGGTCTTGAGTTTAACTCTCGTATCTTTGAGGTCTCTTGGGATAGTTTCCTATGATGTTAAAATCCTCTTCTTCTCGGGTGTGTGTGTGTGGGTGTGTGTTAATAAAAAGAGGAAGATGGTATAACCTTTCTATTAGCCAAGTGTGGTAGATTGGTTATGCCATTTCCCTCTTGAATAACAAATCTTGCATTCAACTCCGGTCATTGAGGTCTCTTGCGATAGTTTCCTACGATGTTTAAATCCTCTTCTTCGTCTTCTACTTCTTTTCCTCCCTCCATATCTTCCCTCTCTCTCTCTCTCTCTCTCTCTCTCTCTCTCTCTCTCTCTGACATGGATACATTAACCCCTTTCCATGTGGCTGGACAGACCCTCCTCGTCTCTCACACGGACTGAGATCACTCAGCTTATCAGAGAGGACTTGATTCAGTTAGACATTGGGAGAACATGGATACATCCTATGGTTGTGCATGGCACAAAGAGGGCTTTCTACATAGAGAATCTACTTGAGCTTACAGAGGATGGTTTTGTGACCAGACCCGCATGATTGAACACTCATCTATCCCATGGATTACGATGTGTTACTGGATAGGTGTACTCATCATCACATCAGTTAGAGATTGAGGCTGGCAAATTTAGAGGAGTACCATCAGAGGCTAGGGTTGAGAGAGAGCAAGGTGCGGGGGGGGGAGAGAGAGAGAGAGAGAGAGAGAGAGAGAGAGAGAGAGAGAGAGTGTGGGGGGTGGGGGGGAACGGGGTAGAAATTGTGAGAGGGGAGGGGGGGGATACCTTCTTCTTCTTTATTTTAAAGAGGGAAAGAGTGGGAGGAAGTGTGTGCTTTAGGAAAAAAAGGAAAAGGAAAAGAGTGGGAGGAAGAGGGTGCTTTACGAAAAAAAGGAAAACAAAAACAAGCCCAAGCAATAGCGACATTATTGCTTGAGCTTGTTTTTTTTTCCTTTTTTTCCTAAAGCACCCCCTTCCTCCTCACTCTTTCCCTCTTTTAAAGAAAAAAAAGAGGCATTCCCTCCCCTCCCCTCCCCTCCCCTCTCTCCCTCTCACAATTTCTACCCCCCCTCCCCCCCCTTTGCCACACCTCACTCTCTCTCAACCCTAGCCTCTGTTGGTACTCTTCTAAATCTGCCAGCCTCAATCTCTATTGATGTGATGATGCGTGCATCTGTCCAATAACACATCGTATTCCATGGGATAGATGAGTGTTCATGTAGGCGCTCCCCCCGCCCCCCCCCCCCCCCACTATCTCTTTCTCTCCCTCCCTCCATATCTTCCCCCCTCCCTCTCTCTCTCTCTCTCTGCCATATCTCGATCTCTCTCAACCCTAACCTCTGATGGTACTCTCGAAATCTTCTAGCCGCAATCTCTAAATGATGTGATGATGTGCGCATCTTTTGAATAACACATCGTAATCAATAGGATAGATGAGTGTTCATGTAGGCAGGTCTGATCACAAAACCAGCCTCTGTAAGCTCAAGGAGATGCTCTCTGTATAAATCCATCTTCATGCCAAGCACACGCATAGGTTGTATCCATGTCCTCCTAGTGTCTAACTGAATCAAGTCGTGTCTAATGAGCTGCGTGATCTCGGTTTGTGTGAGAGACAAGGAGGGTGTTTCTAGTGTATAATTGTAAAGGGGGTAATCTATCCATGTCAAAGGGGGAGGGGGGAAGGGGGGGGGGGGGGGGGGGGGGGGGGGGGGGGGGGGGGGGGGGGAGAGAGAGAGAGAGAGAGAGAGAGAGAGAGAGAGAGAAGGGCGGGGGGCGGGGGGGACATGAGTATAGAGTGATATAAAAAGAGAGAGGAAGAAGGGAGTGGAGGACCTTGTGGAAGGGAGGTGGGTTGTTGGAGGACAAGATGGAAGAAGGAAAGGCAGTTATAGGAGTAGATAGAGAGAGGAGGTGGAGGATGTTGGAGGAGGAGGAGCAAGGGAAGAGGAGGAAGCACATGGGCGGCGAGAGGAGGAAGGGAGGTAGGGACGACGGTCCTTTAAAAAAAAAAAAGCCTCACTTTAAAGCTCGCTCCGTTGAGCTCGCTTGAAGACCTAACTCTTTGAAGATGTATCTCAGTAAAATTGTCCACCCTAGATGGTGAACCAATGGCTAATTGGGTTAGTGGATGTCGTTTAAAGAAATACAATTTGCCACTAACCAATGGATTGCTAGAGAGAATGCATGCAGCCAAACAAAGAAAGATCAAACGGCAGGTTATTGATGAAGCCCAAGAGGAAGCTAGGCTTCGGGTACTCAAGCGGAAAGCTGCTCTCGAGCATCAACAGATACCGATTCCCATCAACATTTTGGAAATAGATGATTGACAATGGGAATTACCTAAAGACGCAGTTTCAACAGATGATGACTGGTTAGATGGAATGGATCTGCGCATCAAAGTACAGCTCAACAATCATAGCACCAATGCTTTGGTAGACATATGAGTTAGAGTGAATGCAGTCAGATATTCCACATACAAGAAGGCAACAAGTTAAGCATTGACAACAGGAATAGTGACAATCAAAGGATGCAACAAGAATCCAACTACAACATTGGGAGTAGTCAACTTGAACATGGTAGTACATGGATGTTCATGTCCTCATCAGTTTGTATGCTTGCCAGATGAACACATCAATGAGACAATGATTCTTGGAATTCCCTGGATGCGTACATACAAAGCAGTACTAGATTGGGATACGAATCAACTAAAGCTATCACTGAAAGGAGGGCAACTCATTGTTCCAATTGCATTAAGCAAGGAGGAATGGAAAAGAAGCAATCTACAGACCATTCCATGAAGCCAATATTCTCCATCCCCTCGACAATCAAATGCTACATGTAGCATGCAAGGATTCAGGCAAATTTGGGTACCAAAAGCACAGCTTACGGATAAACCAAATCAGATCTGGGTACCTAGAACTTCACCGAAGAAACAAAAGAAGCTTCCAAGGGTTCGAACACAGAATCGAGCATCTCCGAGCAAGGAACCTAACATGAAAAGGGTTTGGAAGACAAATGAGCACTTATCTTTTCGAAACCAATCAAGCAATGGCGAGTTAAGTCTCAACAAACTCCACCACACCATGCAACACCAAGCCGACCGAGCTACCAATGGAGAGAAAAATCTCGACAACAGTTGAAAGTGCTACCAAGAGCTCAATCAATCATAGTTCTAAAGAACCTTGATGGTACAATCAAGCAGAGAGCACAAAAGCTACAAGATTTTCTCTTTGGAAGACATCAACAACAAACCTCGACATCGGAAACCCTTGAGTTAATTACTCAAGACCCAGCTCTTGCAAATCATATTGGTTTGAATTGCATTGATCTTCATATCATGGTAGAGTCAATCACGGCTATGCATAGACACAATTGTTCAACCCATGCACACAGTCGTCCCGGAGTACGCCATCTAGGAGGGGTGGAAGGGCACTAAGTACTAAGTAATTAAGGGCAATGTTTGAGGAGGGAGGAAAAAGTTTTATATTAACGTGTGATTTTTTGCAAAATTACCTAATAATGTCCTTATAATTCATCATCAAGGAAAAATTCACTGATAATATCTTCCCGATGAGTGTGAATAGTGTATATACTATCAAAAAAATCATAAAAAATAGTCCTTTTTTGGGTTTTTTTTTTCATTTTTGTTGATAAGGAGGCTCAAAAATAGAGAAATCCAACAAAAAACAATAAAGCTGTGTTTTTAAGGTATTTTCTTAATTATTGGATTTTTATTTTACTTTTTTAGAGCATTTTTTAATTTTCTTTGATTTTTTCAAATAAACAGGTCAAAATTAATAATAAATAGTAGGGAAGCTCAGATAGAAAAATGGAAGACACAATGGTCATCAAAAAGACAAGGCGGACAAGCACATAAATTTTCAACAAAATCCGAAGATGGAAGTGGGAAGCCTAAATTATGCGGGCAGGCCTACTTTTGCAAAATTCTTGCAGAATGAGCTACAGGAATCCGATCAGGGAAATTTTTGAGTCTAACATAGATTTCACGGCTTAGTAGGACTAACGGGGGAATTTGGCGAAATTTGGTTCGGGAAGTCCAAGCATAGATATCCATGGTAGGCTAAAACCACCTCATTTCCACTTGGAGCCTTTGCAGAGAGAGATTTCAGCCTCTTTCGCGCGACATTTTCGGAGCCCACAGTTGACCATTTTGAATGCCGTCTCACACGAGACATGAGGGGTAAGTTCTTTACTCGATAATGATCCATTTTGTACGGCCGGTAGCTAGTCTAAAGACTTAGAAAAAACCCTAGAAATCGAGCAGTGCACGAAGACCTACAACCTAAAACTGACCATAGAGGGCTGCCAGCTTGACCAAATTGGATGGGATTTGAACCATAGCATTCCCTAACATAATATAACCTTCTATACCGTCATATGACCATTCGGTTGGGGTCAAGGGGGTCCCCAGTAGAAAAGTCAGGTTTTTGGCAAATGCCAGAATTTCGACCTGACTCCACAGATTGCTTGCTAATGAGGTCCATCCATATACAATGTATATAATTGGTTTGCTGAAATCCATCAAGCATAGCCCTCGAAAAGCAGAAAATGGCTCGAAGATTACAAAGTGTCAAATTCGACATACGAGGCCGAACTAACTCCAAATGAGCCAGAATTGGACACATTGCTTCATGAATTTGTTACGGACAAGTCCAAAGCCTCAAAGTTGACCGACCAACCCAATAGAGAGAGTAGTCACAAAAACTGGTGATTTCAGAGTCGACAGAGCACAAAGTGATGCCGTCATGACCAAACTTGACCAAATTCAATTTAGGACTTGTATTAGGTGTATGAAACATATCTAGGTCAAAATTTGTGGGTTTTGCAAAGTTTTTGTCACTAAAGTTAATAATCGCGATTATTTACTTTTGCATCAGTTTTTCTTGGAAATTGTCAAATCATCTCACCTATCATGTGTACACACCTATTACATGCCAAAAATCAAGTATGAACCAAAATGACCACCCATTACTTGTAAAATTACCAAAAAACGCAAAGAAGTCTTTGCAAGCTAAAATTTGGGTTATTAACAACTTTTCTTGATCAAATCACCTCATATCTCATACCAAGGTCTATACCATTCCTAGAACCAATTTGTACCAAAAAATGTCAATTTTGGAAGAAAAGTTAATAATCGCGATTATTTACTTTTTGGTCAAAATTGGGAAATTTTGATATTTTGCCATCATACATCCAAAGTACATGTTGTGCTAGCCAACTTTGAATCAATTTGGAGTTCAAAATCTCAAATTTCCTTTATATCTACTGTTTCAGAGACCTAAAGCCAAAATCTGGTACCATTTTCAACCTGCGCATCCAAATGAGCCCATAATTCACTCAGAGCATGTATTGGGTATATACTTCAATCCTATAAAGCCAAGTTTGCAAAAAGTTGGAAATTTTCCTAGCTGTATAATCGTGATTATTTACTTTGATTGCAAATTTTTGTTTTGACCATACACTTTTGTTCCTTGCATGACTTTATGCATCTTTGCTTGTTCAAAAATTGGTTTGAAGCAATTTGGACCAGATTGTCAGCATTTTAGTCTAAAAGGACATTCCAGAGAAAAATCCGACAAATCTGCTAACTTTGCACTCTATTCACTAAACAGGAGCAATGCAAGCACCGGAGAGGGCCAAGAAGAATCTAAACCAGAAAGAGAAACTACATGAACTGCCTGCGTAGTCAACTGGACCCCGAGTCAGTCAAAGCGGCAAAGGCATCCTACCTTTCTAGAGAACAATTGGAAGAGCACCACACTACGGTCTTCACTGGCAGGTTAAAGAGTGAAGAAGGGAATCAGGTGGAGTTGCAACTCCTACCTAAAGAGGTCTATGATGTAGCTGCCAAGCCAGACACCAAAGAGGCTAACCGCAGGTTGGGGCTCATGCATTTCTACGAACAAGAGCCTTGCGGAGTGGACTTTCAGAAAGCTTACGAGCTTCTATCCACCATCAAAGAGGACGGAACCGCAGAAATATCCGACACCCAAGGGAACAAGGTCGAGGTAGTAATCACAAAAGAGATAGTGGCAGAGGCACTCAGATTGCCCCACTAAAGGAATGACCATGCGGGCAAGAGATAGGAAAATCGCAGGCACATTTACCAAGGAGACAACCACGGATACATTCGCCAATCTTATCCACAAACAGGTGGAAGAGCTAGCCCGTTTGTACCATCAACACTTCCATTTTCTGGCAAAAAAGCCACCAAGGTACACTACACCAAATCACACCGTGGCCACCACCTTCACTCAGGTTCTTAAGTTGGCAACAAGACAACCGTGGACCATGCGCAGTATGTCTTGACAACCTTGAAGGGCACCAAGAAGGAAGGAAAAATCACATACTTGGGCGCACCAGAAGTGTTGACTAGAATAGCCTATCATGCCATCGGCATGGCCGACAACCTACCGCCTGCCCCTGATCAAAATACATGGATTTTGGCCGCACAACCCTCTCCATGAGCTATAAGGTCAGGTGAAAGGTCACAGAAATGAGATGATGAGTCAGCTGACATCTCACTAGAACGGCACAGCAGCGAGAGCTCTGATAACAAAGAAAAGAGATCTCGAAGAGAAGAGATGAAAAGGAAAGCTGTGGCTGCACACCAAGAGGAGCCAGCTCGAAAACAAGCGCATTTTGGAAGAGAAAAACAGGCTTACCAGTGCAGTAGGCAAGCACAAGGGAAGGACCCAGAAAAGTGGGTACCCACAAGACTGAAAGGACCTCAAACAAAGCATCATACCAGAAAAGAGGCAGATGATCCAACAGAATATTTAGAAAGAATGTACCAAGAGGTCGAAGCCCTAAAGCTGAAAGAGGCAAAAGAAGCTGCAAAGAAAGCTGAGTATACGGCCACAGAAGAGCAAAGCCATGGATCTCCCCGACCCGCCTCATTGCCTCTAGAACAACAAGACCATCCCATGCCTAGCCTGTTAAGTATGGAGCCTGATTTACCCTTGTAATTTTCTGTGGTAAAAGCGCACATTTGTAAGGCCCCCATTATGAGGAGAAGCCATCGTGCGTGAAGGAAAATCACTCACCGGAAACCAAAATTTTCACGGACAAGAATCAGGGGCAACTTTAGAGGCCGGACGGCAGAATATTCCTTTTTGCCGGAATATTTTGGCCGTACGGCGGCCGGAAAGTGGTCGGAAAACAACCGGTCGGTTGGCCGGTGGCCGGTGGCTGGTAGTCAATGGCCGATGGCCGGTGGTCGGAAGTCAATGGCCGGTGGCCGAATTCAAAAGCGGACTTGTCTTCTCAAGGGCCGCCACACATGGGCGGATTGGAGGGTCCGATTTGGACTTATTCGCACAAGGGCGGCTACACATGGCTGTCTCTCATAAGAGAGAGCAGCCCTTTTGGCCTATAAAAGGAGGCCATTTCTACACACATTTCATAGTGTGAAGTTGATGCAACAAGGTGAGTGTAAGGTGGTGAGAGTGAAGCAAGGAGGGAGCTCTATCAAGGGTTTAATCCCTTTGTAAACTACTTCTTCTTTTGAAGTGCTAAAGCCGTTGAGTGACTACTTTCCCGTGGACGTAGCCCACATTGGGTGAACCACGTATATCGTGTGTACTCTCTCTCTCTCTCTCTCTCTCTACTCTATAATCTCTTGTGTGTGAAGACTATCTCTCTCCATTAAGTAATCTACTCAAAATCCTATTTAGCTACGTCTTATTTTCTAACAACTGGTATCAGAGCAAGGTTTGCTCGTAGCTAAATTATCTCAAGGAAAGGATTCCTTGAATTGAGTGGGAGTTATGGCGGAGGAAGGGAAGCTCAAGATTGAGAAGTTCAACGGAAAAAACTACCAACATTGAAAGATGCAGATTGAAGACTATCTCTACCAGAAGGACCTCTATTTGCCACTAGGCGGTCTTGCGAAGAAGCCCGCAACAATGGCAGATGAAGCGTGGATTGTCCTTGATCTAAAGGCACTGGGAACAATCCGGTTAAGCTTGGCGTCAACGGTGGCCTTCAATGTTTCGGAGATGAAGACCACGGAGGACTTGATGAAGTCACTTGACGACTTCTACAAGAAACCATCGGCATCCAATAAGGTATTTCTTATGAAGCGCTTGTTCAATCTAAAGATGGCAGAGAATGGTTTAGTTGCAGAACACCTAAATGACTTTAACACAAACATAAGTCAACTTCGATCAGTGAAAATCAATTTCGATGACGAAGTGCGAGCTCTCCTTATACTATCATCTCTACCGGATAGTTGGGACAGCCTTGTGATGGCTGTAAGTAATTCTATCTCTGGCACAAATACTCTTAAGTTTGATGATGTTGTGGGTGTTCTCCTAAGCAAGGAAATGCAAAGGAGAAGCACAGGAGAATCATCAAGTGCTGCACTATCAGTGGAAACAAGAGGAAGGCCTAAGGAGAGGTTCAAAAACCAAAAGGGTCGTGATCGCTCAAGGCGGAGCAAGTCATGCACAAAGTCAGTTCTTGAATGTTGGAACTGCGGCAAGAAGGGCCACGTCAAGAAGGATTGCTGGTCCAAGAAGAAGAAGGAGATAGAGTCTCAAGACCACAAGCCAACATCGAAGGCCAATGTGGCAGGTAAAGTAGAGCAAGATGCTCTAATTCTCTCATTAGATAATGTGTCTAATTCCTGGATAGTAGATTACGGGGCTTCATTCCATGCGACACCACACAAGCAACATTTCCAAGACTACACCAAAGGTAATTTTGGGTATGTATACTTGGGAGATGATGAAGCTTGTGAGATTGTCGGCAAAGGTACAGTTTCTGTCAAAACTGCTAACGAAAATGAATGGAAGCTTAAAGATGTTAGGCATGTTCCTTCTCTTCCCAAAAATTTGATCTCTATAGGACAATTGGATGATGAAGGTCACAACATTGCATTCGGAAACAAACGGTGGAAGATCTCAAAGGGATCTTTGGTGGTTGCCAAGGGTGAAAAAGTCGGTACACTTTACTTGTGTACTGTTAGCACGCAACCTTCAGCTTGTGCAGCAACTACAGAAGTTGACAGTGTGGTGTGGCACTACCGACTTGGGCATATGAGTGCCAAAGGAATGCAAATCCTTCAAACAAAGAAGCTTCTACCAGGTTTGAAAGAAGTGGACTTAGAGTTATGTGAAGATTGTGTTTATGGTAAACAAAAGAGGGTAAAATTTAAAAAATCAGGAAATGAAAGAAAAAATAAAAAACTTGAGTTGGTTCATTCTGATGTTTGGGGTCCTGCAAGTACACTATCACTTGGTGGCTCATTGTACTATGTAACATTCATAGACGATGCGACTAGAAAAACATGGGTTTATGTCATGAAGAATAAATCCGATGTATTTTCCATATTTCCAAGGTGGAAAGCTTTTGTGGAGAATGAAACAGGTACCAAGGTTAAATGCCTCAGATCCGACAATGGAGGCGAATAATGCAGCCAAGCTTTTGAAAGCTTTTGTGCTAGCAATGGCATTCGGAGGCAAAGGACAACCCCAAGGACACCTCAACAAAATGGGATTTCGGAAAGGATGAACAGGACAATCATGGAATGAGCACAAAGCATGCGGCTACATGCAGGCCTACCGCTTGAGCTTTGGGCGGAAGCTGTAAGTACGTCTGTGTACTTAATCAATCGATCACCCTCAACGGCATTGGATGGGGGAGTTCCAGAAGAGGCATGGACAGGTAAACCGGTGAATTATGCATTTCTCAAAGTGTTTGGGTGTGAGGCTTTCATGCACATAGATAGAAGCCTAAGATCAAAGCTAGATGCAAATTCCAAAAAGTTTTTCTTCATTGGCTATGGAGAAGGAGACTTTGGGTATCGCCTATGGAATCCTGAAGATGGTAAAATCTTAAGGAGTAGGGATGTAATTTTTAACGAACAAAATATGTACAAAGATTACTTGGAAAGAAAACAAACAAAAGAAACAGGTGATGAGTACATGGAGCTTGAGGACGGTGAAGACTCAAGGACTGCAAACGGTGACAATGTGCAACAACGTCAACCAAATGAGGAGCCTCAACCTATTCCCCAAAGATCTACAAGAGAAAGTAGACCTCCAGAAAGGTTTGTTCCTTCCTTCAACCATCTCTTGATCTCAGATTCTGGAGAGCCAGAATCATACGAAGAAGCTATGCAACATGAATCCAAAGAAGAATGGACGAAGAGCATGCAAGTGGAGATGGACTCACTACATCGCAACCAAACATGGGAGTTGGTTGAGTTGCCTAAAGGTAAGAGGGCACTTCAAAACAAATCGGAGTACAAGCTAAAGGAAGAAGAAGGTGAAAAGAAAAGGTACAAGTCTAGGCTTGTGGTAAAAGGTTTTTCTCAAAAGAAAAGTATTGACTTCAATGAAATATTTTCTCCTGTTGTAAAAATAAACTCAATTATGCTTGTCTTAAGCCTTGTGGCTGCTCATGATCTAAATCTCGAGCAAATGGATGTAAATACGGCATTCCCTCACGGTGACTTAGAGGAGGAAATCTACATGCTTCAACCAAAGGGGTATGAAGTAAAAGGTAAGGAGAAAATGGTTTGCACATTAAAGAAGAGCTTGTATGGTTTAAAGCAAGCATCAAGACAATGGTACTTGAAGTTTGATCGATGGATGTTGGATCATGGATTCACAAGATGCAACTCGGATCACTGCGTCTACACGAAGAATTTGGGAGATGGAAAATTCATCATCCTAATGTTGTAAGTTGATGACATGTTGATTGCAAGTGCTAACATGCAGGACATCAAAGACCTAAAAGAGGAGCTGTCCAAATCTTTTTCAATGAAAGATTTAGGTGCTGCAAAGAGGATACTTGGTATGAAAATATCAAGGGAAAGGACGAAGAAGATGATAAAGCTATCTCAAGAAGATTACATCAAGAAGGTACTAGAAAGGTTTGCAATGCAAAATGCAAAACCAATTTCTACACCTTTGGCTGGTCATTTTAAACTAACGAAGGATATGTGTCCAAAGATACAAGAGGAGATAGCCTATATGTCTAAAGTTCCATATGCTGCAGCGGTAGGTTCTCTAATGTATGCTATGGTCTAGACAAGGCCAGACATTGCACATGCAGTGGGAGTTGTGAGTAGGTTCATGGACAACCCAGGTAAAGAGCATTGGCAAGCTGTGAAGTGGATACTTAGGTATCTAAAAGGGACAACAACAAATGCTTTGTATTTTGGAGGAACTGATATTTTTCTAGAAGGGTATGCTGATTCAGATATGGCAGGTGACAAAGATACTCGAAGGAGCACTACTGGCTATGTGTTCACGGTTGGAGGAACAGCAGTAAGCTGGGCTTCAAAGCTGCAGAAAGTGGTTTCACTTTCTACCACGGAAGCAAAGTATGTAGCAATGACGGAGGCAAGCAAAGAAATTTTGTGGCTTCACAGATTCTTAGAAGAGCTTGGATTCAAACAAGACAATTGTGTCTTGTACAGTGATAGCCAAAGCGCTATCCATCTTGCGAAGAACTCAGCCTTTCATTCAAGGAAAAAGCACATTGAGGTGAGATATCACTTCATACGCACTCTTTTGGAAGAGGGACAACTAAAGCTAGGAAAGGTGCATACAAGTGAAAATCCTGCAGACATGTTTACAAAGGTGGTCAACAAGGAGAAGTTGAGCTTTTGCTCATCGTCAATTGGCATTCAAGGATAAGAAGCGAGAATGGAAAGTAGTCACAAGTTTGGTTTGGAGATTAGTCTCCAAGTGGGAGATTGTTAAGTATGGAGCCTGATTTACCCTTGTAATTTTCTGTGGTAAAAGCGCACATTTGTAAGGCCCCCATTATGAGGAGAAGCCATCGTGCGTGAAGGAAAATCACTCACCGGAAACCAAAATTTTCACGGACAAGAATCAGGGGCAACTTAGAGGCCTCGGGGACGGAGGCCCTCGAGACTTTTTTTTTTGCCGGAATATTATGGCCGGATGGCGGACGGAAAGTGGTCGGAAAACAACCGGTCGGTTGGCCGGTGGCCGATAGTGAATGGCCGATGGCCAGTGGTCGGAAGTCAATGGCCGGTGGCCGGTGGCCGAATTCAAAAGTGGACTTGTCTTCTCAAGGGCGGCCACACATGGGCGGATTGGAGGGTCCGATTTGGACTTATTCGCACAAGGGTGGCTACACATGGCTGTCTCTCATAAGAGAGGGCATCCCTTTTGTCCTATAAAAGGAGGCCATTTCTACACACATTTCATAGTGTGAAGTTGATGCAACAAGGTGAGTGTGAGGTGGTGAGAGTGAAGCAAGGCGGGAGCTCTATCAAGGGTTTAATCCCTTTGTAAACTACTTCTTCTTTTGAAGTGCTAAAGCCATTGAGTGGCTGCTTTCCCGTGGACGTAGCCCACATTGGGTGAACTACGTATATCGCGTGTACTCTCTCTCTCTCTCTCTCTCTCTCTCTCTCTCTCTCTACTCTATAATCTCTTGTGTGTGAAGACTATCTCTCTCCATTAAGTAATCTACTCAAAAATCTATTTAGCTACGTCTTATTTTCTAACATAGCCCACCACCATCACCAGCAGGCAAAGGTACCGATGAAGAAGCAGAGACTGAAAAAGAGAGAGATTCTGAGTCCACCCAACAAACAGAATCTACACAAGAAGCTGACCACCCCGATGGACAAAAGAAAAAAGAAGCCGAGCTACAACCGGAGCAGGCAGTAGAAGACACTTAAAAGCCGGAAGAAGAAACTGATAAGGAAGTAGACAAAGAAAAAGAGCCTACCACTACACATGAGACAAAGCCCGAGCTAGAGAAGGAAGAAAGGCCGGCACCTGAAGAGACAACAAGGATTGAGATTACACCATCTACTTCTACTCAGCCAGAAACTGCCGAGGCATCAAAGCCTTAGGAT
This sequence comes from Adiantum capillus-veneris, assembly GCF_014529385.1. Taxonomy (NCBI): domain Eukaryota; kingdom Viridiplantae; phylum Streptophyta; class Polypodiopsida; order Polypodiales; family Pteridaceae; genus Adiantum; species Adiantum capillus-veneris. Next base: position 160,081,456 of record NC_140931.1, read on the forward strand.
GGCCAAGAAGAAGACCGACCATCTACCTCCACACAAGAACCACCAAAAATTATGATGCAGTAAGAAGCAACACTTGAGGCTGTAGGCACATCCCAACTGGCATGACACGAGGAGTGGAAGACAAACAATGAAGTTATAATACAGGTCAATGAATATGCACGCCAGATGCAGGAAATGACGGAGAGACTTCGTTTAGCAGCTTTGAACCGCATCACAAAGGCTAAGGAACCGGAAATGGTGATCGACGCTCTTCAAGGAGAGCTAGAAGACAGGATGATTTCACTAATCTCCAAAGGCAAGGTACCAGCTGAAGGCAGAAGCGAAACAACATCAGATGGCCATAGATAAACAACAAAAAGAGATGGAGGATCTAGGTGATCTCCTCACCAAATTATCTGATGCCTGCAAGGTAAAAGAAGAGCAGCTAACAGAAGTCACGAATGAACTTCTTATGACCTCTCTGTCAGCTCAAAAAATTCAAGTGCAGTTAGATGTTTCCAATGCTTCCCTGCAATATTCTGAACATCAATGATCATGCCATTTTCTTACAGCAAATCAGAGAAAACCCACTCGTGGCGTCGATCAAGGGAACTGATGAAGTGTACAAGGCACTTGAAAAGAAAAACAAGGACTTAGACTTGGAATTAAAGGTTGAACAATCACAACGCAGAGACCTGGCACTGATCCGGGTTCAAGGAGAGGAGGAGCCCCTAAAGGAGATAGCAGAACTCAAGAGGATAAATCAACTCCTCAGAGATGGAAAGCTAGACATGCAGGAGGAGGCAGGAACTTCAAAGCCACCACAAATAGACATTCCCTCGGTCTCGTTTGCTGAGTTTGAGACGTAGTCCATAGCAGAGCCGAGTGGTGATGAAGATTTTCAAATTCACATCACAGATGCAGATGCCAATGGTCCAACTATCAAAAGCTGAAGAAGACGCACTGAAGGAGAAGATCACCTTAGAGGTGGATGAGAAGTGGAAGGCCGCTATGGATTGGAAGTTGAGAGTTTTACACTCTGTCAACGTCACTTAACTCACTCCCAATTAGATCAATACTCAATGGCACCAACAATCCCTGCCGTACCCTCTCATCAAAGTAGAACTATTATAGGTAAAAGAAAGGATGTACAAGGATATGCAAGAAGATGGCGCATATAAAGACCACCCAAAGTGGAGCTTAAGCTGGATGAACAAGAATCCGAGATACCTGATTTTGTTCACAAGAGAACCTGCAGCCCTACAAAGAGATCCAACATTCTATCCTGTACCCAGATTAAGGACATGGCAAGCACATGAAGCACTGCAGAAGAAGAGGCCAACCTGGCTCAACTTCCCCATGCTACCAGCTCCAGAGACAGGCCAAGCAACAGAGGAATACATGGTGAAAACCCTAACGGGCGCCATGTCATTCTTCAAGAGTCTACCAGATCTCTCCTGTGGAATGTTATATAAGATCTGCAGGATGCTACTCACATGCATACAAGTTTTCAATGAGCCTGAGCAGACAGGAGTCCCATGGCTCTCATTCTTGGAAGGAAATAAAGGCTTATGCTACGATCTGAGTGGGCAACCTTCAGAAGAAATCCTGTACGGATTCTATGCCAGATGCATGTTCTTGCCCTCGAATAATATGCTAGCCTTTGAAGAAGCATTCTACACTAGATTCTTCACCTGGCGAAGGAAGATATTTGCTCCGGTGATAAGCAACCTAACATCCAGGTTTGTGGGCCACTCAAAGGTGGAATTGAAGAATCAAGTCACCATGCAATTTCTGCAAGTGCCTGACAAAGAACAAAGATTCAGATACCAGAAGGCACTGGAAGCACTTAAAGACCGCCTGGCCTGCCGTCAACTCAAAGACTACTTCAACCCATAAAGTTGTGTCAAGGGACGACATAGGCGAGGAGGGGGGGAATGTTAGCAGCAAGCTAACGTGGACACCATTTTTGCACCATTTTTTGGAGTTCTCCTTGTATAACATTTATTATTTTAATAAATTGGAAATATTATAACTCTTGTTTTCTCAAATAAACCTTGTAATTAGTGAGCCAGGGCTACAAGCTTCCAAATTGTATTAGCCAGTCATTTCCCAGCTTTGGTAGAACTCTAGACTATTAGTTTAGACCACCCAAAAACCTTGGCTAAGGTATAAAAGCCTATTTCTGTAAGTTTTTTATAAGTTTTGGATAAGAAATACATAGTGTGAGCTAACAACGCTCACTTCTCTCCTTCTCGCGCTTCCTACTATCTCTCCGGTTGTCACATTGCGAATGCATTTGTTGCATTGCAACCGCAGGTAAGAGCTCTACGCATTGACGTTGGTGCAACCAAAGTTGGTCCGAGCTAGGAGATGGTCTATGCCAGGAAAATGCATAGACCAGCTAGGAGATGGTCTATGCCAGGCAAAGGCAGCAATCGAGTGCAGTGCAGAAGGCTAGGGTAGGTACCAAGGCCCTAGGAATCCAAAGGGTAGTGGGAAGGTATGTCTAAAGCGGTTTTTTAGGCCAAAGGTGTGCTGCAAAGAGCCAAGCAGGTGGGTGGCCTTCTGTGCCCGAGATGTGAATTTTATGTCGTAGAATGTAGTGCTCAGTGTGCTCTAGACGCCAGTCCAGACGGTTTGTCGAACGGAGCCCCGGTGCTCAAGATATTGCAGTTTAAAGGTAAAGTGTGTAGCAAATCCTCGATGAGCAAGGTAGCTGGGGACAGGTGGCCCGGGCTGATGACACTGCTTACATGTATAGAGCATGAGTTGCAGGGCATGCCTGTCTTCTCGGAATGCGAATCGGAGCTTTGGATAGCAAGTTATGGCCGTTAGAGGATTTTCCCCGGGGGTAGGGTCTTTGCTCATTTGACCGCATTGGAGGAGGTGCCATTTGGCAATTTTTCGGCCTCTCCAAGGTTCTCAGTGGAAGTGTGCATCATGTGGGGCTAGCACGAATTGACTTCATGTCAATCGGATGCTTCGTTAGCTAGATGGGGCAGAATGAAGTCGGAAGATAATGCTAGGAGGAGAGTGGCAGATAATTTTTGTCTTTTTTTGAAGACCTAGGATAGTAGGCTCGAAGGAGGCCCAAGACAACAAAGGTTTCCCGGAGGGAGTGGGCACAACGGAGTCTTGGCCCGATGGCAAAATGTGGGGACTGGAGAATGGCAGGCAAGGTAAGTAAGGAGGGAAAAAATGACCTGGGAGAAGTTTTTTGAGGAAAAAAAAAACTTGAAATTTCAAGCCCTTGGAGGCGATTTGCTAAAAGGCCTCCACATGGCGCAGATTTTGTCCAACATGCGCAGTGAGGCAACGGAGGTCAGTGGTATATAACCTAGGGCGTGGCCCTTTTGGAGGCATGTAAGGAGTTGGAGCTCCATGAGATGTGAGCTATGGCGTTCTGCTGGGCGGTGGCCGCAGGCGCTGCGCTGGGCGGAAATGCCGGGAGTTTTGGCAGTGGCCGGCGAGGCGCGGTGGCGTGGTGGATGGTTGGTGACGTGGCGTGCCCGTGGGAGATCTGATCCCGCGGTGTTTGGCCCCCGTTTTTTAAAGGAAACCCCCCCATTAGCGACATCGCTAATGCTTGAGGGGAAGGGGTAGGGGTAGGGGATAGTTCCCGCATAGAGAGAGAGAGAGATAGAGCCCGAGGGCGACCAGATGGGGACAAGCCAAGTTGAGTACAAATTAAAGCTAAGGGAAGGCCAAGGCCAAGAGAGGTGATAGACAAGTCGGACAGAGAGAGGGAAAAAATCAAAATCAAGCAATGCAAGGCTAAGCCTAAGGAGGGTAAAAAAAGGAAAGATAAAAAATAAAAAATAAGACGGCTAGTGGGCAGTAGCGACATCGCTAATGCCCCCCCCCAAGTGCAAAAGAGAAAAGAAGAGAGCAGATGGAATAAGGCGGTGCCCCCTTCCCAAAAGATACCAAAAATGGGTGCCATACGGACCAATTAAAGTGAAATTTCCCAAGTTGAACCCCCCACCCTATAAAAGTCAAAAATTAATCAAATTAGGGGCTTCTTCTTAGCCTTTTTCCTGGCCTTTGGAGCCCGTTTTGAAGCCTGCAAAGTGGAGCTTTTGGATAGAGGAGTGTGCCTGTCAAAGCCCTTTGTATCTCTCTCGTGTAAATGGCCATGGTGATGGCAGTGTGAGTCTGGATAAGTGTGTGGTGAAGTGCAATCAAGCCGTTGTTTCCCCTTCTCGCCGTTGTTTCCCCTTCCCCCCTTCTCTTTCTCCTGCTCTGGTGTTTTCCCTTGGTGTCGGCTGTGCGGAAATGTGTGCCCCCCCGGACCGATGGTGTTTTGAGTGAGAGAGTGAGATTGAGTGGTTGTGTGTGTGTGTAAGGGTGGAGACAGGCATTGGTAGTAGGTGTATCTAATGTGGTGGTTTGTAGAGTGTGTGAACAATGGCAATCAAGCAGGCGGTGGTCTGCTAGTGTGAGTTGTGTGTTTGAAGGTGTTTTCTGAGAGGATAGGGGTGTTGTGAATACCCTGAGCTATAGAGAGGCCCTTTTGTTTGTGGTGGGCGTGTTCCCCCATTTCCCCTCTCCATCTTTTGGTGCCCCCACGGAGGAGTATGCTGATGTTCCTAGTTGAAGTCGAAGCAGTGATTTTTGTGATGCCAAAGGTGCGGCCTTTGAAGAGCAGGTGCTGCTAGTGATGGCTTGGGCAGGATTTCCAATTTTCACTTGGGTTGAAGATGCGGAAACTTGGCTCCAAGACTATGGGTTGTTCATGTTGGAAAGCAGTTTATCAAGAGAAGATGGTGCGGTAGAGTTGTTCCCGCTCCTGGTTTGTGGTAAAGCAAAGCTATGGTTCGATAGCCTTGATGAAGAAGAAAAAGCAGATTGCGAGGCCCTGGAGACGGTTTTTCGAAGCAGATTCGTAGCGGATGCGCAGCTGAATGAAGTAAAGAGGAAGCTAGATGGGTTGAAGAAAAGCTTGGAGGGAGATTTTCAAGCGTTTGAGTGGGAGTTCGAGGCCCTATGGGGGAAGTTAATCAAGGTAACTGCTGCAGAAAATGCCAGTTTTTTGAAATTGTGTAAGTTCATCGATTGCCTGCATGAGGAAGTGAGAGATAAAGTGGAGGTAGATGGCCCAATGTCGTATGAGGAGGCAATAGCTCTAGCAAGAGGGTGAACCAAAAATATTTTGAAGAAGCGAGAGGCTAGGCAAGGTCTGCGAAATGTAGTGATGCCAAAGCAGTGTGATGTGGTGGTAGCCGAGCCACAAATGGTACAAAAAGAAGTGCAAGTGCGAGAAGAACCAAGGGTTCTTTGGCTGTAAAGAGATAGGGTGGTTCCTATGCCGAAGATGCCGGCTAGAGCGGTTCCAGTTGTGGAGGAAGTGCAAGTGGTTCCAGAGTGGACAAAGGAAGTGCTGTCAAGTTCGAGTGAAGCTGCTGAAGCTCCATTGAAGTGCGGTAAAGAACAAGGAGTGCGGTTTGCAGATGAGGTTGAAGCGGTGAAGCTAGAGGAGGTTCCTGAGCTTGAAACTGAAGAGAAAACTGGATTGAGTGACAGTAGCTCTATGGACGCAAATACGAGTTGGGAGACCGAGTCATCCTAATCCAGGTATGATGAGTTTGACCTCTTGCATGTGAGTGGAGAGGCAGTGAATATGTGCGAGGAGCAGCATGAAGTGCAAGCCGAGGTGCTTAGTGAAGACCGAATGGAGCACTCTAGGCCTACATATGGTGAATATCAGGTAAAACTGGTGTGCAGTGCCATGCTAATGGCCATGTTGATGAAGGTAGCAGTGGAATATGCCATGGTGGTGCAACAGGTGCAGAATTTTTCCAAAAGGTGTGAAGCAGTTGTACCTATGGGAGAGAATGAGGAGGATGCGGTAGAGAACGAATTTCTTACTTCCTTGGCAGAGATTGATGATGCAGTAGTAGAAGATTAGGTGGTTGAAACGGACAAGCAGGTGGTGCTTATCGACCTTGAAGGGCCAATTGATGAGGAGGAGCTCGCCGATGCTGGAATTGAGTTCATGACAGGTGCGGAGGGGCAGAGCAGAGTTAAAGAAGGAGGTGCTTCCTATGCAGTCAATGCCCTCTATGACAGGTGATGCGGATTCCAAGGCAGTGTCCAAGCTTTCTAAGGAGGTCTGTGAATGGTGGTTGAAAAGAATGGTGGTAAAAGCGGCTGTGCAGTATGCTGTTGAGAAGATAGAGGATCTGCTATACGAGGATCTAGCTTTACATGGATGGAAGGGCGGGTCAAGTAGGTCGCGAATATTAATTGAGCAGGATGGTGAGCACAAAGGTGCTCTATTTGATGTTCTTGAAGGTGCTTTGTTGCGAGTGGGCAGTTTGCCAAGAAGTGCTTGGAGTGGTAGAAGCATGATGCTGGCAGTTTGGCTATGTGGTTTGATATGTGCCTTGGTGTGGCATTATGCAGAATTGTTGCAGGTGGATGAAAGAAACCAATGCAAGGTGTTTGACCCAGGTGGTTGATGAAAACTAAAGCAGGTAGTTGGGCAACGCACATGAGCAAAGACGGCGGGTTACAAGTGTCAGTTTTGTACATATGTAAGGTGGTTTTGCAGTGTACAGAGAGTTTGTTTTTGGTGTGTTTTTTTAGTGCAATAAGCCCATGTGTGGTTGAACATAAATGCTCAACGAGGGGGTGGGCAATGATGGTGCAACCAAAGCTGGTCCGAGCTAGGAGATGGTCTATGCCAGGCAAAGGCAGCAATCGAGTGCAGTGCAGAAGGCTGGGGCAGGTACCAAGGCCCCAGGCAGCCAAAGGGTAGCGGGAAGGTATGTCTAAAGAGGTTTTTTAGGCCAAATGTGTGCTGCAAAGAGACAAGCAAGTGGGTGGCCTTCTCTGCCAGAGATGTGGATTTTATGTCCTAGAATGTAGTGCTCAGTGTGCTCTAGATGCCGGTCCAGACGGTTCGTCGAATGGAGCCCCGGTGCTCAAGATATTGTGGTTTAAAGGTAAAGTGTGTAGCAAATCCTCGATGGGTAGGGCAGATGGGGACAGGTGGCCCGGGATGATGACATTGCATACATGTGTAGAGCTCGACTCACGGGGCATGCCTATCTTCTCTGAATGCGAATCGGAGCTCTAGATAGTAAGTTATGGCCGTTAGAGGATTTTTTGAGGGTCGGGTCTGTGCTCATTTGACTGCATTGGAGGAGGTGCCATTTGGCAGTTTTTTGGCCTCGCCAAGGTTCTCGGTGGAAGTGTGCATCATGGGGGGCTAGCACGAATCGACTGCACGTCAATCGGATGCTTGGTCAGCTAGATGTGGCAAGATGAAGTCGGAAGACAATGCCAGGACGAGAGTGGCAGATACTTTTTGGCTTTTTTTGACGACCTAGGAGAGCGGGCTCGGAGGAGGCCCAAGACAACAAATCTTGCCCGGAGGGAGTGGGCACAACGGAGTCTTGTCCCGATGGCCAAATGTGGGGACTAGAGAATGGCAGGCAGGGTAAGTAAGGAGGGAAAAAATGAGCTGGGAGAGGTTTTTTGAGGAAAAAAAAACTTGAAATTTCAAACCCTTGGGGACGATTTGCTAAAAGGCTACCACGTGGTGCGGATTTTGTCCCACATGCGCCGTGAGGCAGCGGAGGTCAGTGGTATATAACCTAGGGCATGGCCCTTTTGGAGGCATGTAAGGAGTTGGAGCTCCGTGAGATGTGAGCTATGGCGTTCTGCTGGGCGGTGGCCGCAGGCGCTGCACTGGCCGAAATGTCGGGAGCTTTGGCAGTGGCTGGCGAGGCACGGTGGCACGCTAGCGGGGTGGTGATGTGGCACGTCCGTGGGAGATCCGATCCTGCGGTGCTTGGCCCCCGTTTTTTAAAGGCAACCCCCCCCCCCCCCATTAGCGACATCGCTAATGCTTGAGGGGAAGGGGTAGGGGATAGTTCCCGCATAGAGAGAGAGAGAGAGAGAGAGAGAGAGAGAGAGAGAGAGAGAGAGAGAGAGAGAGAGAGAGAGAGAGAGAGAGAGAGAGAGAGAGAGAGAGAGAGAGAGAGAGATAGAGCTTGAGGGCGGCCAAATGGGGACAAGACAAGTTGAGTACAAACCAAAGCTAAGGGAAGGCCAAGGCAAAGAGAGGTGATAGAGGAGTCGAATAGAGAGAGGGAAAAAAACAAAATCAAGCAATGCAAGGCTAAGCCTAAGGAGGGTAAAAAAAGGAAAGATAAAAAATAAAAAATAAGAATGCTAGGGGGCAATAGAGACATCGCTAATGCCCCCCCCCCCCCCCCCCCCCCCCCAAAGTGCAAAAGAGAAAAGAAGAGAGCAGATGGAATAAGGCGGTGCCCCCTTCTCAAAAGATACCAAAAATGGGTGCCATATGGACCAATTAAAGTGCAATTTCCCAAATTGAACCCCCCACCCTATAAAAGTCAAAAATTAATCAAATTAGGGGCTTCTTCTTAGCCTTTTTTCTGGCCTTTGGAACCCGTTTTGAAGCCTACAAAGTGGAGCTTTTGGACAGAGGAGTGTGCCTGTCAAAGCCCTTTGTATCTCTCTTGTGTAAATGGCCATGGTGATGGCAGTGTGAGTCTAGATAATTGTGTGGTGAAGTGCAATCGAGCCGTTGTTGCCCCTTCTCGCTATTGTTTCCCCTTCCCCCTTCTCTTTCTCCTGCTCTGGTGTTTTCCCTTGGTGCCGGTTGTGCGAAAGTGTGTGCCCCCCTGGACCGATGGTGTTTTGAGTGAGAGAGTGAGATTGAGTGGCTGTGTGTGTGTGTGTGTAAGGGTGGAGACATGCATTGGTAGTAGGTGTATCTAGTGTGGTGGTTTGTAGAGTGTGGTGAACAATGGAAATCGAGCAGGCGGTGATCTGCTAGTGTGAGTTGTGTGTTTGAAGGTGTTTTCTGAGAGGATAGGGGTGTTGTGAATACCCTGAGCTATAGAGAGGCCCTTTTGTTTGTGATGGGCCTGTTCCCCCATTCCCCCTCTCCAATGTAAGTCATTCACAATATTCCGTAGCTTTTGGCGTAGTATTCCATAACTAGAAATTTACACTTTTAAATAAAAAACTAAGCATAGGTGGGGTATTGGGGCATCATTGCTAAGCATTTAGATGCATTCTGGGTCAAAAACGACTAGGTCAAAAATCCACTCCTGTTAATAATCGCGATTTTGGAACTTGACCTAAGTGGGGTTTGAGACCATGGCATGTGTGCTTAGATCTTATAAACTTTTCCTAGAAGTTTTGTTATGTTTGGATGTCATTTGATGATGTAACGGATGTGATTTGCTTGTCGATGAGCGATTGGCTTTTGGTGATTTCAGTCACTTGAGTGTAGCTTGAGTTAGATGCGAGTTGTTAGTTGTTTTCCGAGAGATTGACAACCTCTTGTAGCCTCTATGCACTAATCAAGTCAGCTTCGTCCCATGGTTTAACAAATTAATCATGGTTCTTGGTAATACTGCAATAAGATAGGATGGTGAGGTTAGACATGCGTCCCACACTTGCCATCGTGGAGGATTCCTCGTCGTGAAGAAGAAGGAGCCGCCGCTACACTACGCTCAACTGCTTCGTGGCCGCCGTGCCGTTGTCGTAATGCTCGCTCTCTCTCTCTCTCTCTCACACACACACACACAAACACACATATACAAGGAGATGAAGAAGAAGAAGATGGAGATGGAGCAAGAGCACTCTTCAATTGTAGAAATGAGAGAATGCCTGATTTTTAGGTTTAGGTGACTTTTATATGAACTCGTCCCATTCACACTTGGGAGCCCATACTTGGCCAACTAACCCTTGAATGTTCCTATTAGAGTGCACCTCTCATCGGCGATCACTCTTACCTTTTCCTATTGGAGCGACAAGCACGGCCCATGACTACTAGAAGTGGACGCCAACATGTCCCCCTTCCTGATGTAGATTCCGTCCTCGGAATATAATAGTGCAAGATCGGGATCCATGATAGAAGTACATGTGTCAGAAGAGAAACAACATTGTGGAAGCTCGAAGGCAGCATGTACAGGTGTGCAATAAGTGAGATGCATATATGATATTCTAGGAAATGCAAAAACAAATTCGTGAATTGTAACATTGCCAACTAGAACAAGCGTAGGACCTAAATAAAATGCAAATGAGTTAAGGTCTATTAATTCAACTCTAAGAGAAGTACACAAGAGTTAGGGCTAAAATAAATACTATATTGACCAACGTTAATTAAAAAATGTTGACTAAAGAGTAGTTAACCTTAGGAATGCGTCGGGGTCTAAGGACTAGTGGTCTTGTTACTTATACCACTTAAGTGTGATCCACGTAAAATACAAGGAAGTTTGTGCTATTTGCTTTCTCTTTTCTTTTTCTCTTTTTTTTTCTTTGTTTTCTTTTTTGTTGTTGTCATAGTTGCTACAAGTAGCTGGGGGACTCGAGGTCTCAAATACCAGCAGCAGCAGCTGGGAGACTCAAGATCTCAAATACCAGCTTGAGTATAAACTAGTTGGGAGACTTAAGGTCTCAAATACCATCTTAGCACATGGTCATCCATAACACAAGTCACACTTAGGTGGGATAAACTAGAGAGAACTATATACTCATAGCTTAAACCATTACTAAAGTTACTACAATTAATAGACTATTTAGGACTAAAGTCAGCAATTAAGTGGCTTAGTTTAGCCTAAGGTCCTGATACCTACTTAAAGCCAACTAATAGACCAAACTCAAAGAGAAGAACAAGGTACTGGAATTTTGAAAAAAATTATATGCATTATAGAATTCAAATGACAAGATGCAAACATGTAAATGTGGAAGAATAGATAAAATAAAGTAGTACACCTGATATAATGGAGAACATCCGTTGTAACATGTAAACATCCATTGTTGTTGTCTTTCAAAGGCATCCTTATGTAGTCACAAATTGCACAATAGTCACCACCAAACATCCATTTTCCAAAGGCACATCAGTGGGAAAAGGTACCAACACTTATTGAACACAATTAAAAAACATAAGGAACCCTAACCAAATTATTTGCACTCCCCCAAGAGAGTCAAGTTAATAGGATATTGTAGAGATTGGGGGGGAACCCTGAGGCTAAACCCCTATCCTCATCGTCGACAAAAATAAAGTCATCATCCGTGAAACCATATGTGCCATCAGTGTAATCATGTATATCTTCCTCTTCATTAGAGGCACTAATGTTTACTAAGAAGGTCACTAGACACCTATAGTCATCTTGGTCAAAAGGGTAGGCTTGTGCAATGGGAGAAACACTCTCTACTAACTATGGATCAGTCATGGTCAAGAGACGTATCAGCCATTCTAACTCAAAATTCCTCTCACATGCTAGCGTACCTACCAAATCCCATTCACACAGGAAAGCACCGGAAAGACCATGTGAAACACTTGTGAAAAGTAACGAGGGTACCTCTCACCCAAGGGAGGAGTGAATGACTCTAGTGAACTAGCCATATCTGTACACACAAATAGATGATGGTTAGAGTGCAAATATTACAAGGGTCGTGTTCTTGTGCATAATGTGTTTTTATGATTTTGTGTTATGTATAGAACTTGTAAGTTTCCACATTATTGTTCAGTGGCTCTTGCTCTTTTATTTTTGTATCTTGTTTTTGTGGGTATAAGGCTTTATATATACATTTTGTAGGATTGGAGATTGAGAGGTCAAAGAGAAAGGTTTAGAGGGAAGCAAGTGAATGATGGATGTCAGCAAACACTCCCCCCTTCCTTGGATAGATCATACTTTTTGGAAAGATATCGTCACCTTTTGAAACCAATTGTTCCAAGCTATTATAGGTGAAGGCTTTAACCAATAGTTTTTGACCGCCCTATGCGTTTCATCTAGTTGCAAGGGTGGTAAGGTACTCTCCCATGATTTTATTTGCAACGTTGTTGTAGGTGGTGAACTTACAACCTGAGGTGCAAACTCTTCCTTATTTGTATGGATATGTACAATGGTGGGTGGAGGTTGTGTCAAAGCTTCTATTTCCATATAGGAACTACATGAAGAGAAAGAAGCTTCATTTGACTTCCCTGTTCTTGAGCTAGGTGGAACAAATCGTTCTTTCTTCGGTACCCATACTAGCTCTAGAGCGGGTGTGTAGCATTTCGTGATTTTTTTCTTTCCACAATCTTCAATTCGTTTTGGAGCCACAGGATTGGGCTCACATGGGCCAGGTGACAAGCAAGAGCATAATTTACGTTTTGACACCCATATTTGATCATTTCCTTCATAGTAGCCTTGGGCTTCCAATATTTGTTTAGGAATCCAATGCAGCGTTTCTTTACATTTCTTGGGGCGAGTGGGGCGTCTCTTACCGGGCTCCCATCTTTTAGCACTAGCTATGGTCGCTAAAGAAGCTTTAGGGACCCACTTGTATGTTTTCTTTGTTTTATTGGGATGGGTCTTGTGTGTCTCAAGCTTTATTTCAACTACGTGAGTTGAAGCTCTAGAGAGTTGGGCTATGGGGACATATGGTTCAACCTCTTGGACATGTAATGTTTTGGGTTTTATTTTCTTAAGAGGCAATATCTCAGGGATATGGATTTAGTGGCAGGGATAAGAGTTGGTTTCTGTGTTGTGACAGTCCCTGTCCCCCAATCAATAGTGCATTTGGTGGCTATCATCCACGTGCGTCCTAGGTTTATATTACCCTCCATAGTTCGAACAGGCATGACCAAAAAGTCTTGAGCCACAACCCCATTGTCATAACTGACAAAAGTGTGCCAGATACCAAAAACCGCAGCTTTTTTCTTGTTGACACCATTGACTTGGATAATACTCTCAGATAGAGGAGGCTTCCCTAGCTGACACCACACCCCATATGATAGCAGATTGTATTTAGCACCCGTTTCCAATAAGGCGTTATATAACACTTTTCCATAAACGTTGTTTAGCTCAATAGGGTATCGTAGAGGTGTGTCAGAGTCCAACCAATCCTCATCAGTTTCAACGTGGAATGCATGTGTAACTCCAAGGTTAGCCTCTCGTTTTTGTCTTATGCCTTGTTGTCGCTCCTTAGCCTCAGCTTGAGCTTGTATCTTCTTCAATTCTATTTGCCTTGGCTGTCTTTTTTTTAATGGATGGCACGTAGCTCCTCTTGGCTTAAAGGATCATAATATCTTTTAAATTTGCTCCCATTGAGGAATCCAATGGTTTCAACTCCATCAAGAGTCTCCAGACGAATGGTTCCTTGTGGGGTGATCTCACATACTCTATATGCTCTATTTTTTCGCATATTTCAACTTTTTCTTTTCATTATGCACTCCATACATAAGGAGTTTATCACCAACATTGATATCTTTGTTCTTTAGACGACGGTCAAACCATTTCTTCCTCCTATCTTTCTGCACAAGTGCATTTTGCACAGCTAATTGCCTCTCTTCATCTAGCCTTTCAAGGATATATAATTGCTCAACTAAGGGGTTACCATCCCAACTTTCTTGAGAAGCTATTTGAAGACTAGTAACGACAAACTCCCATGGCATAACCGCTTCTTGGCCATACACCATCTTAAATGGTGTGTAGTTGATGGAAACTTTGTACGTAGTACGATAAGGCCATAGAGATGATGTAAGCTTTAAATCCCAATCTGTGCGATGAGCTTCCACCGTTTTGTTCAAGATAGAGATTAAGGTCTTGTTGGTGCTCTCAACTTGGCCATTTGCTTGTGGATAATAAGCTGTGGACTTATGGTGAGCTATCATAAAGTTGGTAGTGAGTTCTTTTATTACTCCATTTATAAAATGAGTACCATTGTCACTCACAATCTCAAAGGGACAACCAAATCTTGTAATAATGTTCTCAAAGAGAAACTTGGCAGTTGACCTCGCATCGGCCTTACGTGTCACCCTGGCTTCCGCCCACTTTGTCACATAGTCAGTGGAAACGAGATAATATATCGAGATTGAGTGCTACAAGCTGCCAGACTAATTGGGCCTACAAAGTCCAAACCCCATTTTTGAAAGGGTTGAGTCACTTTAACAGGATGTAAGGGCATCTTATCCTTTCGTTGTGTGATCTTGTAATGTTGGCATTCATCACATCCTTTTGCAAAAAGTGATGCATCCTTGAATAAGGTAGGCCACCAATAGCCGGATTGCAACACCTTTCTAGCTGTTAGTTCCCCTGAGAAATTTCCTCTAGCTATACCCATGTGGGCTTCTTGCAGTATGTATAAATACTCATCCTCACGGGCACAACGTCTAAGAATATCATCCTTTCCTATCCTGTAGAGAGTTCCTGCAATGAGAGAGTAAGGTTCACATTCTTTTAATAGTTTTTGAGCTATGTCCTTACAAAGTTCTTTGGGTGGAAAACCATTAACTAGAAAGTTCACAATCTTCTCACTCCATTCAGGTATGGTTTCAACTAGGAATAGAGAAGTATCGGGAAACTCATCATCGACTCCAGTAGGGGCTTCACCATTGGGTATGCAAGACAAATGATCCACCATGACATGCCTTTTACCAAGTCTTACCACAACGGTAAAATCAAAATCAAGGAGAATTAACAACCATCGTGTAATTCTTCCTGTGCAACAAGGTTTATTTACTAGATACAACAAGGCTTGATGATCAACATAGAAAACAAACTTATTGGCCAGAAGGTAGTAGCAAAATTTCTTCACTGCATAAATCATACCTAAACCTTCTCGCTCTGTAGTGGTGTAGTTTCTCTTGGCATCATTCAATTGACGACTTGCAAAGCTAATGGGGTAGTCCAATTTATGTTCTCCTGGTTGAGCTAGAACACACCCAATAGCAAAGTTCGATGCATCAATATGCACATGGAAAATTACATACCAATCGGGCACTCGTAGAATAGAAGCATTAATGAAGGTCTTTTTCAATGACTCATAAGCATGGTCACACTCCACGGTCCATTGGAACTCAATAAGAAGCTTGTACAAAGGTTGAACTATCTCAAAAAAGTTTAAAATAAACCATCAATAATAACCAACATGGCCCATAAACCTTTGAACTCCTTTATAGTTTATAGGTGGTGGCAATTCAGCAATGGCTTTAATTTTGCTCTCATCTGTGGAAATCCCATTTTTGGACACTTTATGCCCTAAAATGACTCCATGTTTAATCCAAAATTGGCATTTGGAAGGGTTTAAGGAGATGCGATACAATCTGCACTTCTCAAACACTTTTCGTAAGCATGATAGATGTTCTTTCCAAGAGGAATAAACACAAAGGTCATCTAAAAAAGCTTCACAAAACTCCGTCAAATATTCTCTAAAAGCAGTGTTTATTAATCTTTGAAAGGTATCAAGAGCATTGGTTAAGCCAAAAGACATTACACGAAATGGGAACACTCCAAATTCGATTATAAAGGTTTTTTTTTCTTGGTTCTCCAGCGCAATTGTGATTTGATTGTAGCAAGAGTACCCATCTAAAAAGCTATAAGCTTCCCTCCTTGCAACTCTTTCAAGCACATGTTCTGAATATGGCAAGGGGTAATGGTCCCTCCTAGTGGTGGCATTGACCTTTTTGAGATCCACGCACACTCTGAGTTTCCCATTATTTTTTGGCACAATCACTACTGGGGACACCCATTTTGAGTACTCAATAGGGTATATGAATCCGCATTTCACAAGCTTTTCAATCTCTTCTTGTAAAGATTTTTGCATATTTAAGATTCATTGGGTAGGGTCGTTGCTGAACTGGTTTAGCTATGTTATTCATGGGGATTGTGTGTTGCACCACGGAATCTGGAACACCTTTCATATCATGATATGTCCAGGAAAATATATCCCTGAATTCCTTGAGGAGTTCTTTAAGTACACACTCCTCACTCTCTGTCAGATCTTGGGCAATGAAAACAGGTTTGGACTCTTCTCCTGGGTCTGCTAACTCTATTTCTTTAACTATCGTTGGAACGTCATAGACTCCATTGCTCCCATTGATAGGTTTTCTTTGAGCCTTTGTATACACAACCTTACATTCCTCTATGGTATAGGATTTTAAATGTTCAGGTACAGGGTGTAAGTTTGTGGGGTCATGTTGTTCTGTGGACTGTGATTTCACTTCTGATTCCTTTTATTGTTGAGCTAACTCTTGATTTTGTCGTCTCCTTACGGTACGGATCAACTTTGGCTTCTCTGTAGCCTCTAGTTGTACGATCTCAATGGGCTCTGGACTACAACACATAATGCTTTGAAGGTATTCACCCCAGTTATCTACCAACTTTTGATGAGCATCACATGCCCCTATATAATTAAGACATTCTGCGATAGATTTCTTTTCATTTATTCTAGCAGACATATTTGCTTGATATCGTCGCCTCTTATATCTCTTACTCTTCTTGTCTAATTTTTTATTACGGTCGATCTCTAGGGAAGAGTCACTAGATGAATCGCTACTTGTGTCTTCTGCTCCCTTGGATAGATTGTCATCTAGGGTACCAATGGGCCCTGAATGGTTTGTCCCCACATTTGTACTAAGATTTAACTCAGATTTTTTTTCCTCAGAGTCAATTTCAATTGATGATTCTAACCCAAATCGTGTGGGCTATAGTCTTGTGAGGCGCTACTGGCGCTAGTCAAACCTTCATCTTGTAGGTCATTAGAAGCTATATGCATAGCTTCTAGCATATTTAAGGGTACGAGTGGTGGAATTTCATTCCCCTCAGGTGTTACCCAGGTCATCCCCCTATTTCCCCAAGTGTCTATGGTTTCTGCTAGGTGGACCCAATCCACATTGTCCGACTCAGTCATCCCAGGTAGTACATCCATATAAGGAGAATCTTCCCCAACATTGGTGTCCGCTTTACATGTGTAACAATGATGCAATGGGTCGAGTGAACTGTGGTGTCAGATCTATGATCAATTATAAACTTGTTTCCTAGGGGATGTGCTCGACCAGTTACAAGATCCACTCAAATGATAGAATATTGGAACTGTAGGTAGACATGGTTTTTACACCAGTCATGCACCATTTTTTCTTCCCTCATGAAAGGTAATTCTTATTTTATGTCCAAAGACCTTGATCTTGAGATCTTCTAGCATCCCAATAGGTTTAAGAATAGACCCATTGGCCATCTTCACTACTATGGTTGTGGTCGCAAGGTGAGGTCTTCCCAAAGTTTCTCATCAATTTTTAGTCACAATGCTAACCCCAAAGCCACCATCAAGGATTCCCTTCATAGTTAATCCCTTAGTAGTAGTTGGTATGGTCGCATTGGATTCATAACCCTCAAAGTATTGTCCCAACTTGTTAATAACAGGTATTTCTATAACAAAGTTCTCACCTAGGTTGGGTTGTGGATCTAAGTGTTCCTCCTCTATTGGCATCTCCCCAGCTCCCTCCATCTGTGCAAATTGTGGTAGCCCAAACTTTAGTTCTCCATTGAGGAAGGCTCGAAGAGCTGAGACTAGCTCAGGGTCTTTATATGGTTTGGATATGATGGCGGTTCTAACTTCTGAAGACATGAAATCCATCAATTTGGCAATGTTTAACGGCACCTTTTGGGCTTCAATCCCTTGACGTGGGGAAGATGGGATCTTGTGATAATAATCAATATCTAATTCTCCTAAATGATTTTCTCATGTTAAACTAATCATTTAATATGGGGAAGTGCGAGGGGAGAAAAAGCTAGAATATTGGTTAAGCTAGCAGACCGGCCACAGTAGGGATCCAAAGTAGGGAAAATAGGGATCCAAAGGGGGGGCCATCTGCAAAAGAACCATGTGAAACAATGGGCTTAAAAGACCCTAAGGTTCAGCCCATTAAGACTTCCAAAATGCTAAGGTTCCAAAATTCAAAGGTTATGTCCAAAGGTCAACCTTAAGGAATTGGATGCTTTGTGTGTGACCAAAAAATTCTTGCATATCCCTACATAGGAGGAGGCGAGCCTAGCAAGTAGGGGATGAGAGAGAAAGCCACACACACACACACACAAGCCCCCTTTACACAAAGGGAATGAAGGACACATGTCAGATGCCTAAGCTAGTTTCTCCCAAAGTGTGTTCAATTCCTATTGGATGACCCTTGAAGTGGACCAATGAGAATTAGGCCAGAGTAAATTTAGCCTAATTAATTTTAAAACACTTAATAAAAATAACCAATGAAAATTAAGTCTCCTGGATGATTATTGGACAACCCGTGAAGTGGTCCAATAGGAATTGAGCAGCCCAATGGGCTACTTAATTCCTACTGGTCAGAATGGGGAAAGGTTCAATGGGGATTTAATTCATTTAAATCAATTAAGTTTAATTGATTAAGCTCTCACAAAAGGGGAAAGGGGGACACATGTCAGAAGGCTATCACTTATGCTGCTTAATAGCCATTGGACAACCCGTGAAGGGGTCCAATAGGAATTGAGCAGCCCAATGGGCTACTTAATTCCTACTGGTCAGAATGGGGAAAGGTCCAATGGGGATTTAATTCATTTAAATCAATTAAGTTTAATTGATTAAGCTCTCACAAAAGGGGAAAGGGGGACACATGTCAGAAGGCTATCACTTATGCTGCTTAATAACCATTGGGGAAAGGTCCAATTGGGGAAAAGCAAGAGCAAATAGCAAGAGGGCTCGCCCAAGAGAGAGAGGGGGCTGATTTTTGCTGGGCATTATCACACACACACTCACACACAGTCTATGTGTAAAGTAAAGAAGAATATCTCTTCCCAAGCTTTAATGGAGAGCTCATCACCTACTCCAAGCTTGTAAGATAGAAGCCTACATCGACATACTCTTGGCATGTGGATGCAAATCCAACCAAGAGCCAAGCTTCAATGCATTCTCATCTCCTCTACCATGCTAATTACTAAGCTAAGCTATGCTAATATGAGTGATTATGTGAGGAGATGTACATCTTTCTCGTAAGATACTCCTTCTTTCTCTCAATCTACTCTCATACCCTGCTAGCTCTCACCATCTTCGAAGGTGTGTGAGGTCTTGGGTCTGAGACCGGGGATAATTAATGTTGTGTTTGCTAAGTGTTTTTCTTAGTGCATGAAGCTTTCATCTTCATTTCACTAGCTAGTCTTGAAGGAACACAAAGAATTGTATTGTACAATGTCTCTCTTCATGGGAGAAACCATAATACCAAGCCTTTTGGAGGGGGGACCGGCTCCATGCATATCCGGTCCTCAACTGTTGTCAATAGCTTAATTTCTCTCTCTTTTGAAAGTATTGTTCATGCTAACTAACTAGGTGTTATTCTTTTTGTTGCTCTCTCCACCCAAGCACTCTTGTAATTCTCATTAGGAATCTATTCTAATGAAATGTTTACTATGTTCATGCTAATTTCTGCTACACACAAGTTTTTAGGCTATTAAATGTTACATTGGTATCAGAGCACAAGGTTTCTCTTTTCTTGCTCAAGAAGGGAGGTCCTCAAGCTAGCTATAAATGGTTGGTATTATTAATTGGCTGTGAGTAAGTAGAATAGGGATTTTTCAGCCTTGCAGTGCGCCTGCCTTCGTGCAGTTAACGGGGCATCACTGTCGAGAGCTATGGTCTTAATAGTGGAGTCCTACGGGGCTTGCGTACGGCTTAACCACTATTGAGCTATTAGAAGCTTGACAGGAGCCGGTGCTGTTTTGGTGTTGAAAGACCCTCTCTTCTATTCCTTGCAATTAATGGTATTCGAGCCGTGGGTACAGTAGCTTGAGTGCTTTTTCTAAAGGGGTAAAGAGGAGTAGCAACTAGGGCTTGAAGTGCCAAAGTACACCTAAAAAGTTTACACATAAAAGTTGTTAGAATGGCTGACAATAGTAAAGAGAGTGACTATCAAGAATAGGTTTCCCGTTCCACGGGTAGAAGACCTATTTGATAAGCTACAAGGATCGACCTACTTCAGTAGGATTGACCTAAAAAGTGGCTATCATCAAATAAGGATAGTTGATCAAGACATTGTAAAGACCGCATTTCGCACCACATTTGGTCTTTATGAATACATTGTCATGCTTTTTGGCTTGACCAATGCACCAGCCACATTCAACCTCTTGATTGAGACTGGAGTGTTCTTTGATGATATCATCATCTACTCTAATTCATTAGACGAACACAAGCAACACCTCCAGGTAATATTTCAAGTTTTAAGAGAGAATAAACTTTATGTTAATCGAAAGAAAAGTGAATTTTTCTTGCAAGAGGTTCAGTATTTAGGTCACATTATCTCTCAAGATGGCATCCAAATGGATCCATCAAAGTTAGAGGTAATAAAAGGATGGCCTAAACCAAGGAATCTTCATGAATTAAGAAGCTTTATAGGTATGTGTGCATACTATAGACGCTTCATGGAAAAGTTCTCACAAATTGCGGGATCATTACATGACCTAACAAAGAAAAGCATTAGGTATACATGGTCTGCTAACGAGAACAATGCTTTTGAAAAGCTTCTCTCAACCTGTGCTTACACTACCGGATCTCTCAAAACCATTTGAGGTCCAATGTGACGCTTGTGGTGATTGCCTTGGAGCTGTTTTACTCCAAGAAGGGCACGCCATAGGCTATGAGAGTCGAAGGCTCAATCCTGTTGAGCAAGCTCTAGGCATATACGAAAAGGAACTCCTTGCAGTTCTACATGATTTAGACTCATGGAAGCACTATTTATTGGGGACTCCTTTCATTCTGCGAACGGATCACCAAAGTCTTAAGTACTTCATGACGCAGACCAAGCTCTCCGACAAACAAATGAGGTGGGCAAATTTCCTTTTGCAATTTCATTTTCATATTGCTCACATTGCTGGCAAGCATAATCAAGTAGCTGATGCACTCTGAAGACGACTGAGAGTGAATGCGGTTTCCATAGCAACTCACAATGATCTATCTTCAATGATAGATGAGTATGCTATTGATCCCGATTTTAGAGATGTGACTTCAGCCCTTCCATTAGGGAAGAAAGAAGAACCATTTACTTTAGAATATGGTTATCTTCTCTATGGAAATAGACTATGCGTTACTAACTCACTACGTGAGAAAGTAATGTATGAATCTCATGCTCCACTATGTGAGAAAGTAATGTATGAATCTCATGATCCAATAGACTATGCGTTACTAACTCACTACGTGAGAAAGTAATGTATGAATCTCATGCTCCACCTTATGCGGGGCATAGAGGGATTCAATCTACCTTAAAGGGAATTGAAACATATTTCTATTGGCCTACCATGAAAGTGAACATACAAGAGTATGTTTCTAAATGTGTGGTATGCCAAAAGAAAAAATTTGATAGAGGGAAGCAACTTGGATTGCTTCAACCCTTGCCAATCCCTAATTCACCATGGGAGAGCATATCCATGGATTTTATCTTTGGATTGCCTAAGTATATCCATGGGAATACGAGAATATGGACGATAGTAGACAGGTTCAGTAAACAAGCTCATTTTATACCTGTCAAAAAGACTATCAAAGCCCATCAAATGGAAACCCTCTTCATTTCACAAATTTTCAAGTACCATGGCTTGCCAATGTCCATAATGTCGGATAGAGATCCTAGAATGACCAGTAATTTTTGGAAGGGTCTCTTTGAGAATTTAGGGACAAGGCTAAACTTCTCTTCGGCCTATCATACACAAACGGATGGACAAAGTGAAATAGCTAACCTAACCATTCTCGATCTACTAAAAGCCTATGTAACAGAAGTAGATCAAAGATACCAATGGGAGAAGTACTTACCCTTAGTGGAGTATACAATAACACTGTACATACTTCCACGGGAAAAGCACCTTTTGAGGTAAGTGAGGGAAGATCAAAAAGTCCCTTGCTACTTAAGGTACATGGGAAGATCTTCGTTGCAGATGAGTATAGCCGAGACCTACAAGAATCTTTTCAAAAGATTAAGGATGCTATCTCTATCTCATAGCAAAGGCAAAAGGCTGCTGCTGCTGACAAGCACAGAAGATCCCAAGACTTTAAAGAAAATGATTGGGTCTTATTAAAGTTTCCCAAGGCTCGATTAAGACACACGACGGGCAAGAATCCTACGGGTACTATGCGAAACTACCAAAAAGGTACTATGGTCCCTTCCAGATTCTTAGGCCAATCAATGAGATGGCCTATCAACTCAAGTTGCCCAATCATTGGCTCATACACAATGCTTTCCATGTGAGCCTATTAAAGCCTTACAAAGGAGAGCCACCTCAAGAACCAACTATTGAAGACCCACCGGAGATCGAGGACCAAGAGGAGGTGTTGCAGCCCGAGTCCATTCTCCGACATGAAGACAAGGTACTAAGAGGAGGTAAGAATATCCGCCGACGATATCTTATTAAGTTTAAGAATTATCCTTTTGAAGATGCTAGATGGATGCAAGGCATACAATTAAAGGATAACCTAAACCTTGTCAATGCTTACAATGCTTCCCAAGAGTAAGCAAATGTACAAAATGTTAAAAATGAACAAAGTTTTTTTGTCTTATAAAACTCTCTTTTTCTTTATTGTGCACAAAAATGAAGTAGTATGCATGCTTAGATCAAGTTTGTGGAGATGACGTCTCCCAAACACCAAGTAGAGCTTGTCACTCTACTATGGAAGATTGATAGGACTAATGTGCAGACATGCTTGCGGCAGCCTCAGGCTCTCAAGCGCCAAATGGACTAGTCATCCATTGTAGAATGATGTCGTAGGGTAACATAGGGATCCTCTACCCGCTAAGAAAAGGACTCATGAATATGCTTTATCTTCTCTACACCATAGTCGAGGACGACTATGATTTCAAGAGAGAGGTAATGTCATAATAATCAATAGCTAATTCTCCTAAATTATTTTCTCATGTTAAACTAATCATTTAATATGGGGAAGTGCAAGGGGAGAAAAAGCTAGAATATTGGTTAAGCTAGCAGACCGGCCATAGTAGGGATCCAAAGGAGGGAAAATAGGGATCCAAAGGGGGACCCATCTGCAAAAGAGCCATGTGAAACAATGGGCTAAAAAGACCCTAAGGTTCAGCGCATTAAGACTTCCAAAATGCTAAGGTTCCAAAATTCAAAGGTTATGTCCAAAGGTCAACCTTAAGGAATTGGATGCTTTGTGTGTGACCAGAAAAGTCTTGCATACCCCTACATAGGAGGGGGCGAGCCTAGCAAGTAGGGGATGAGAGAGAAATCCACACACACACACACAAGCCCTCTTACACAAAGGGAATTAAGGACACATGTCAGATGCCTAAGCTAGTTGCTCCCAAAGTGTGCTCAATTCCTATTGGATGACCCTTGGAGTGGACCAATGAGAATTAGGCTAGAGTAAATTTAGCCTAATTAATTTTAAAACACTTAATAAAAAGAACCAATGAAAATAAAGTCTCCTGGATGATTATTGGATAGCCCATGAAGGGGTCCAATAGGAATTGAGCAGCCCAATGGGCTACTTAATTCCTACTGGTCAGAATGGGGAAAGGTCCAATGGGGATTTAATTCATTTAAATCAATTAAGTTTAATTGATTAAGCTCTCACAAAAGGGGAAAGGGGGACACATGTCAGAAGGCTATCACTTATGCTGCTTAATAGACATTGGCTTGACTTGGGGAGGTCCAATTGGGGAAAAGCAAGAGCAAATAGCAAGAGGTCTCGCCCAAGAGAGAGAGGGGGCTGATTTTTGCAGGGCATTATCACACACACACTCACACACAGTCTATGTGTAAAGTAAAGAAGACTATCTCTTCCCAAGCTTTAATGGAGAGCTCATCACCTACTCCAAGCTTGTGAGATACAAGCCTACATCGACATACTCCTGGCATGTGGATGCAAATAAAACCAAGAGCCAAGCTTCAATGCATGCTCATCTCCTCTACTATGCTAATTACTAAGCTAAGCTATGCTAATATGAGTGATTATGTGAGGAGATGTACATCTTTCTCGTAAGATACTCCTTCTTTCTCTCAATCTACTCTCATACCCTGCTAGCTCTCACCATCTTCGAAGGTGTGTGAGGTCTTGGGTCTGAGACCGGGGATAATTAATGTTGTGTTTGCTAAGTGTTTTGCTTAGTGCATGAAGCTTTCATCTTCATTGCACTAGCTAGTCTTGAAGGAACACAAAGAATTGTATTGTACAATGTCTCTCTTCACATGGGAGAAACCATAATACAAAGCCTTTTGGAGGGGGGACCGGCTCCATGCAAATCCGGTCCTCAACTGTTGTCAATAGATTAATTTCTCTCTCTTTTGAAAGTATTGTTCATGCTAACTAACTAGGTGTTATGCTTTTTGTTTCTCTCTCCACCCAAGCACTCTTGTAATTCTCATTAGGAATCTATTCTAATGAAATGCCCACTATGTTCATGCTAATTTCCGCTACACACAAGTTTTTAGGCCATTAAATGTTACAGATCTCCATTTCTTCGATAGGATCAGGTAGTCCCTATGTAAACATTCTTTCGATCAAGAAGTGAGTACGCCCACTTTTCCATGACTTTAAGTCACTTCTTCTTGGATGACACTAGGTATGGCTAGGGTCTATGGACTTGGTGAGTTTGTTGTTGCGTAGGGAACACGGTGTCTATAATCTAGATCTGCCTAGGTGCTGGTTCTAGATCCCTTTGGGTATCTTCTACCAAAATACTTAATTGCTTGACTCGCTCGATCTTCTTTGTAGGGTTTGGATAAGTTCCTATCTTCTTCTTGGATCCCTTCCATTGTGGCTCATGAAGATCTTCCTTGTTGGTTTCTATCTTAGTGATTGTTTTGGTCTCCATGGTTTCTTCTAAATTAGAATCCTCTTTAGTGTTATTCATATATATGGGGTCGTCACCAGTCCCTATGTTGGTCTTTGAGCTAGGGTCTGACTTCGTTGCTTTTTGCGATCTCTTTCTTCGTGTTTTCTTATTTTTCTGAGATTGGGCAATTGATGCCGCGTCTCTTTCCTCAAGAATATAATTTTGCTTTTGGAGCATCGATCATGTGAGAACGTTTACCGGTACTAGAGGTGTACTTTGTGATGGCTCTTCGGTAACGTGAATCAAGTTTAATGGCGTGATCTTTGGTGCATTTGGATTATTTGGACATTGGGCAATCAAATGATCTATGCCACATTGATTACACATGAGTATTGGCATTGTAGACGTTCTTGCTTGATTGGTTTGCATTAGTGTGGCGTTATTTTGTAGCCTAATAGGACACTCGACCACACGATGTGAACCTCCACACTCATAGCATTGAAGAGGTGGTCTCTTAGCAGTGTAATTGATATTTTGGCCTCTTGCAGCAAGAGCAGCTACTTGATAGACATGTTTGACTTGTCCCCAATAGTCATCCATGTAGTATTGTGGACTTTCTTCAAGCGCATCCATCCCATAGGCAATATTAGGGTCTATATCTTCCTGAACCTTCCAAACAAGAAATAGACAACTCACAACCCACTTGATTCACATATGTGATTCTCCGATGTGGTGGTTGCAGTCCTAGCATCGGAGGTGGTAAGGGTGTTTTTTGAACAACATTTTGGGCCCTAGGGACCATGTGTTGTGGTGTTTGTTTAAGAGGTGGGGTCGGCATCAATGCAGGCACTCGCGGTGTGTTTGTCCATTCTAAGGTTGGTCTATTGTCCATCGTGTGCTTAAATACTATGCAATCCTTAGCTTGATGACCATACCTCCCACAGGCATTGCAATTCCCATTGAATTTTACCCTAAAAGTAGGGCATTCACTGGTACTATGCGGTCCATAGCATATTGAGCACCATTGTTTCTCCCTTCTTGGATACATATTATTGTTTTGTGGAGCACGATTGTCTCTAAGAATCTCTTGAACGGCCTTGGTGAGATCTGCTAAAGTCATCTCAGATATCTTTGACTCCTTAGCAATAGGCTTTAGGGTCATTTACTGATGCCCCGATGCTTGCGAGCTAATAGATTTAGGCTCAACAGACACTCTTTCTCCTTGAATCATTAAATTATCCTCCAATTGGATTGCATTGGTGGTGACTGCTTCCCAACTGGTGATACCTCTAATGACTAGGCCATTGTATATATCTTCAAGTCGTAATCCCCTAATGAATCTATCAAGCAATTGATTATTATTGAAGCCCTCGTTTGGACTACAATGAGAATTCAAATGCTTTAAGCGACTAATATAGTCTCTCATTGACTCTCCTTCCTCTCGTTGGGCTTTCTGGAGCTAAGAGGCTACACCCCAAAGCACTCCCTCTCGTATGTATTCTTTCAAGAACAGTCTCCTAAGAGTAGGGTAAATCGTTTTTTCTTCTACCCTTAGGGCTCTATACCAATCCCCAGCCTTCCCACTTAAGGTTAGGCTTAAAGCATCACTCTTATGTAGGTCATTGTGTTCTCCTAGAGAATCGCATATTTGTTCAAACACTTCGATATGATTTCTCACATCCGCGTCTCCACTAAATTTTTTTGTGAGCTTGGCTATTTGTACTGCCTTACTTCTAGGCTCTCTATCAGGCGTGTTACGCATATTCTCAGCAATAGATTGATCGATAGCTTGAGCAAATGTTGCCAAGTCACCTAAGTGAGCAAGCACTGTAGATGAAGGCACTCTAGAGACTACATGTGGAGTAGGTATTGGCATTGGTCTTGGCGCATAGGAAGCCCTTGAGTTCCATGTTTGATAAGGTGTTGTGCCATGTGGCGACCCAAAGTTCATATGTGTGGCCCTAGGCATAGCAGGCATCGGATATAGGTAGTTGAAACAATGGGATGGGTAGGAACTACATGAGTATGAGGACCCATAGGTGCATACGATTGATACACACTTGTAGGGGCTGTTGTCGGCATTGAGCTACCATATAGCGGTGCTTTACTAACAAATGAGGTCCATGGCGTGTTTCTTGGCATGCCCATCATTGGAGTAGGCATGGTAGCCGTGGTGTCATCAAGAGAAAGATGAGCTAGGCTTGAACAAGTAAAGATATCACTTGTGGGCTCAGATTGCACTGAGACCCCTAGCAAAACAACATATAGAGGATCCATCGGACTTACCGAGGGAGTCTCCATTTGCGATAAGGTCGGTTGTCCAGTCTTCCATGTATCCAAGAATCTTATAAGACCCATTGAAGGCATGTGGATCCCCTTGTTCTGTCTCTCTAGCTCAATAACCCTATGGATGACCTCACAAACTCTTTTTTGTTGATCCTCCACACTAGTAGCACCCGTTCTGGATTGTAGGACATCTAACCAACCCACGTGATAGGTGTGATCTGTGTATAGGTCAGTTAGAGTTTTCGTTTGTAGTTCGTACTCACAGTTCTCATTTAGGAACACTCCATTTAAGCTTGAGGTGTTAGGGGAGTCCTTTGAACTAGATGCAATGGGGCTCTCTATGGATTGACCCTTAGTGGTCGCCAGGGATTTAATATTTACTTAATTACGTCAAATTTTGTGTGATCACAAGGTCTTATTGACACATTTACATGATCATAGAGAAACAGGTTTAGGGTGACTTGAAAACCCACAAAATTCACGCTGGGCTTTTCAATTTCCTCGGCGGGCCCGCCGGCCTTTTATTATTTTTCCCTGCAAGCCCGCTAGGGAAACTGAAAAGCCCGGCGGACTGTTAGTGATATATATACGTGGGCCCGATCGGGCCCGCTGGGTGTATTAGCGCTTTCTTCAGAGAGAGAGAGAGAGAGAGAGAGAGAGAGAGAGAGAGAGAGAGAGAGAGAGAGAGAGAGAGAGAGAGAGAGAGAGAGAGAGCTTGCGCCACCTTTGCAGGTACATCGAGAGGAGAGAGGAGAGAGGGGCTCGTGTGGGAACGTGCTCTGCACCACAGTGCGTGGCAGCAGGCAGAGTACCTGACCACACGATCCGGGTATGTGTTGTGTGTGTGTATGCGTTGTGTGTGTATGTATGCGTTGTGTGGTAGCGTGCCTTTTGTCGCAGTGCACAACAGTAATAAGGTACCTTACCACACAATGGGAGTGTGTGTGTAAGTTGTTCTACAGAACAATGCTTATCACGGGGGCATCACCTCGGTGATGCGGGGAAGATGGTGTCCTTGTGGTAAGTATTGGCTTACTGTCTGGGTACTACGTCGGTAACACGGCGAATCTATTATCCTTATGGTAAGTCAACTTCCCTTCCCCTTTCCCAAAAAACATATGGGCATCAGTCGGTAACGCGGCTATATGATGTTCGTATGTAGGCAATTATTTTTCCTTAGATTCAGGTGGCACTCGGTCGGTAACACGGCTAATAGAGTGTTGTTTGTTAGAAGCATATGTTTTTGCATAAATGTGGCGTTCAGGTTGTTAACCCGGCCGTACGAACGTCATATAATTTGTATGTGCATGTGCAGTTAAATTTTAAAGTATTAAGTATATGAAATACTTGGTCAGTAACGAAGCTGTGAAGAGTATTTCATATACAAAATGTATGAATTTTTTGATTTTGTTGTTTTTAACTGTCCATTTGAAATTATATACTAGCTAATCATATTCAAAAGAATACTTTATTCATCAATCATCGCTATTTTTAATGTGCCATTTATATAGAATAGTTTATTCATCAATCATCCCTATTTTAAATGTTCCATTTATATTATTCATCAATCATCACTATTTTAAATGCTTCATTTATATAGAATACTTTATTTATCAATCATCGCTATTTTAAATGTTCCATTTATATAAATTACATGTAAAAAAATATTTGCACACAAATTTCATGTTTAATATTCGTCTTTAATCTTTTTAAAGGACTCTCAAGCATTATCGCTAGTTTTAATGCTTCATTTACATAAATTCTCTGCAAAAAATCTAAATGCATACAATTTGCATGTTAAATATTCTTTGTATCTTTTTAAAGAGCATCAATTATCATCGCTTTTTGATTGCTACATTTACATAAATTCTATGTAAAAAAGTGTGTGAACACAATTTGCTAGTCCAATTTGTATACTTCCAATGTTTTAAATGTTTTTGAAGATTTTAAGTCAGTGTGTGCTTTGTTTGAATTAGAGAGTGCGCACGGAGAAAAATATAAGTTAAAAATTCAATATCTGCTGCAATGTTAAAGACTGTTAACATGTATTGCTTGATCTCAATTGAGTTCTTGTAAACCACTTGTTTGAACTGCTTTTTACACGTGTAACGGATTGAAATTTTAAGTGAAGATGATTATATTTAAATTTTATCAATATTTCCTTGGACATTTGTTAAAGTCTTCAAGTGGTGGTTAGGAGTTTACCTTAGATAGTGTGAGAGTGGTAGTGTCATTCGCAACCATAAATTTGTATTTGATATGTTGTTTTTGTATTGTCCAGTGCAAATATGACGCCAGATCAAAAGAAATGTATTATGCGTGCCATTCGTAAAGAATGTATTTTGGCAATCTCATCATGTGTAGCTGGTCGCATACAGTAGATTAGTGAAAGCGATGTCTACATCGAAGACATCACTAGCGCTACACGGGAGAACACAGAGCACAGGTTGCGACTTGAAGGCCAATACGAGTTGTTGAGTCCAGCTGGGATACGAGAATTTGACCCCCACCATAAGGTAAGGACAGTGTTGGACAATATGAAAGTATGTTGGAGAGACTTAAAGGAAGATATCCCACCTGCTTGCGACATGTCAAAATTAGAGCTCTAGGATAAATTGTGGGAAGAACAGAAGGTAAAGAGGAAGCATGTGAAAGCGCAGGACCAAGCAGCTTTACCCAAGAGATTGAAGATGGCCCAAGATGCGCAAGTAGCTTTGGGAGGCCGATCCAATGCCAACGGCACCGGCATAATCATGCGCACTGCTTTGAATGCAAAGTGCGCTCATCTTGTCGGCATCCCTCACAAAGCCTTGGTAGAAGGTATGAGGATTAGAGAAGGTTCCTTCGGTGTGTGCACATTGTACACTATCAAAGGCATCTTATTTTTTCCAGACCACATTACATATGTGGGAAAATGTTACAAGGAAGGGAGTGAGGCAAAATTTGACAGCTTTCAGACAGAGCAAGTAATGCAAACGCTTCAACCCTCCATTGTAAGGTGCATTGGGTTTACTACAGAAGCTCCTTGGATCACGATATTCCCATACTACAATGGGGGTACCATGGGCGACATGATGTGCCACTTACTGTTTGCTCACGGATTGTTCAGACGACACATGCACACACTACAACACGGCTGGAGGTCATTGCCTATAGAAAAAAAACCTGTAAGGGAGATAGACATGGTGCGGATAAAAGCAGTGGTCGAGCAGATGCTGGAAATTTGTCATGCCTTAATCGTCGGCGTTGCGGCTGCCCACTCAGCCGGTATAGTGCACAGTGACCTACACCCGTTCAAGGTAATGTTGGACTTTACTCGCGCCAATAAACCCCGCGTCGGTATCATTGATTGGGGTATGATTCTGAGAACACCTGCTAAGCGCGTAGGAAATAATTATTTGTCTCCAAGCACACAGTCGGGCGAAGCAGATTTGAATGCACAGAGAGCAGGGAACGTCGAGATGGCTAAGCAACCGTGGATTGCTCCCGAACTATACGATCTATCCACGATGCACAGATGCATACACAAAAGTGAGCGACATTTATGCATTGGGCTACGTGTTTGACATGCTGGCAAATTTTTGGAGTGCAGCCAGGAAATTTTATTTTTCAAAAGAAGTTTTTCACCACCCGGACGAAGATGTTATGAGGGCTATTCGAATTAAAGTAGACTGTTGGATGAAGTTAAAAGAGCGGGACCAAAGAAGGAATGCTTTTGACGTGTTGATATTTTTCAAAGAACATTTAAAGATAGACCCTAACCCTGTGCAACGTCCACTTGTTGAACTTGCACCATCATTTTATCCAATTTAAACATTTCTATGATATACATGTCTTGTCAAGTGTATTCTTTTTTTTATTGAAATGTATTATCTGGTTTGAAGTGGTTCACCTAATTGAGTCAATTATCTTTAATCATTTCAAATTTGTCAGTATTTCAAATTTGCCTTGTGGTTCAATTAGTCGCATTTGTTATGGTTTGATTTAGTGGATTGTGCATAGTGTCCCAATGAGTGAGAATATATATATTTGCTAATGATATTGAATATTTGTCACTCTGTTGACTGCATCTCTAAGAGAAAATGGACGATCAAGAATAAGATATTGGCACCCAATCATTGCTTGATGATCAACAACAAGCAGTTGTTAATGCATTTCAGCACATGAAGTCTTTGGCACACGGAATGTCGGTACAATAAGCGACGCGTACTGCTCGCCGACTCTCAAAGTGGGCAAATCCAAACCATATGCAGGGGAAAGAGATCAATAAAGAAGTGACAAAGGACATGATCAAGAAAATATGGCCATGTGAGGACGCAGAGATCAAGAAAGGAAGGTGGAAGGTTTTGATGTGCAACCATGATGGTATCAAAGATAACGCTGAGAGGATTTATTTGGAGGTTATGGCCATCCCCTGCACAATGTAGGTTGTGCACTATATTTTTCCAAAATGTTATATGTTCACTTTGTGCAACAGCGACCAGTAGAATTCTCGTCAAAGGAGACAACTGTTGCCACTCATGATTTAAGAGAGAGTTGTGTCACTTTCACCCGAGATGAGCTAGCATTGATAGTGGAAGGCGTCGACCTACTTCTAAAGAGATAGAAGGATATTTACATGACACAGTTGGCAGAGAAAGATGCAAAAATAACACGTCTTTCTATAGCCACCCAGACACCGCAACCCTCACAAGTCCAAATGGAGAAAAGCATTCACCGCTTAAGTCAGGACGTTCAAAACCTGACACAGTGAGTGAATCCAACACTTGTACAAGGGACACACATCAGCCACCTTGTCTTGCATCCGGAGTTGGTCCCCTCGTCTACTTCAGATGCATCCTCATCTTCCCAATGTCCAGTTTGCTATAAGAATTTTGATGGATGGAGTGGGTACTATACATTGACATGTGGTCACTGCTATCATTTAGTTTGTCTTATTCGTTTGATGCAAACCAGTAGTCGATGCGCAATCTATTCACAAGGTATTCCACAAGGAATATATATTATGTTTGGCATGGAAAACGAATATAAATTCAAGCAAGAATGCCCAGATACCCCTAGCACAATTAGAAATCTATTTGATAAGCAAGATGCTGCTTCAGGGTAACACAATTGAGATCAACAAACTATGTAATATCACGACAAACTATGTAATTACTCAAAACACATTTGAATACAAGGTCTTTTACAATGGTTTTTGACATTTACTCATTCTACTCTCAAGCTATATTGAATCAATTGAGTTGTTATCTAGTTCTAAGTCTGAGTGTTGTGGTTCTCTTTGTAATTCAACCTCCACATCTATTAACAAATTCTCTTCTATTTTGTCTACAGTGCATTGAGATACACCAACATTGAAATCTTCTTCATCTTTGTTTTGACAATCATACAACCAGTTTGGAATTTTCTCCTTGTAGCCAGTACTTTCGATGTGATTCAGTATCTTTTCGTTGCAATACATATACACTAATTTCTCTGCTCTGTCTACTAATAGTCTGTTGCGAATAGTGATGTGAACATACTTGTACATACTCCAGTTTCTCTCTGAACTTGAATTTGCTTCACATTGTGCGAGTGATTTCATTGCAAGAGGACGTAAGGTAGAGTAATGCTCTCCACCATTCATCATCCACCACTTCCATGCAGGTTGCTCTTTTGCCATTACTTGTACAAAATCATTCGCAAAAGGAACTTCTTTTCTAAATGCACTCATTTCTTTGATGCAATCAATTCGGTCTTTAACGTTGGAGTAGAATCTGTTGACCACGTGATAGAAATCTCCTACCACCTCTGTATTGGACATCAGATCTAAATTCCAATACTCTGGATCGAGCATGTAAGCCACGCTATGGAGTGGACTATGAGCGCTCTTCCACCTTGCATGAAAATACTTAGCCAAAATTTTCCGCTATTTGCCAGAGAATGGTAACCGCCACTCCTTCTCTACTACAGACTCTTTCAGCTCTTCAGGATTTTCAAGACTCTGTTGGACTGACCACCATGTCATCCACACTTTGCCCAAGTTTGGCGCCCTTTGATCAAGATTGCAGATCGCGAACATAACGGGCATCATTACATGGTATGCATCCATTACACTCCTCCACCAAGAAACCTTGTTTACATTGCCACGTAGACATGTTTATCTTTCACTGTTTCTTTCTACTCAAGCTACCATTCATCAAAGGCCGCGCAATTGAATGTGTCAATCACAACACATTTATTACAGAGAAGTGATTCCAAGGTATAAAAGTGTGTGCAGAACCGAGTTTCAGCAGGAAGTTTCAACATCACTGACATGTGCATCCTATACAAATCGAGCACTCTTTGTCATTTCAAGAGAAATTTCACAACCTGACGTGCTGTATCAATTATTTTGGCGAACCATGTGGTTTCTTCGCTAGTGTACCAATCTTTCAGCACCAAGTTCAAGCTGTGCGTATTACAACCATTGGCAAAAATCCCTGGAAAGCACTTCTTTATTGATTTATTGTCATTTTTACAATTCTTTGCGTTGTCCATCACAACTTGAACGACATGCTCAACACCAATTTCTTTAATTACACTAATCAAGACCTCAAAATTTTATTTTCCATTTTTAATTGCACCAGAACTATCAATCGCCTTTATAAATGTTTCTCCCCTTGGACAAACCAGCATTACATTGATCAACGGTCTTCTTTGAACATTTCACCAGCCATCACTAACAATCGTATATCCTGAAAGCAAAATATTCCCAAGTATTATTTTGCTAACACGCTCTTTGACTTCGATGTAACATTTGTCCAAGAAAACATTTCTTATCGTGTGATAAGAAGGAGCTGAAAATCTTGGACCAAACTCACCGATTTTCTTCCAAGCAGCCTTCCAATGATTGTTGTCTACCATGACCAAAGCACTTCCAGTAATTAACATTGCTTTGGCGAGTGCTGTTTGTGCTTCTTCTAGAGACTGCACTCGAAAGCTTTGATGTAATGATTTTTGACACATTTGACAAAGTCCACCTTCATTGTGACGTTTAAAAGGAACATTGCCTGGAATTTCCTCTCCCTGTGCAGGTTGTTCTCCAAGTTAGTTGGTGTAACTACAGGATCTGCGGAGTTAATATTTGGCTCTGGAAACTCTTGATTCGAAGGCACAGAGCTATATATCTGTCGTCTCTTGCCACCCTTTTTGGCGAGCTCTTCTCTCAAACGCTTTGCAACTGCAGGTGCCTGAGAATGTTCACATTTTCTACAATTGTTTTTAGCGCTACCCAGAAAATGATCCCTAATACGTGGTGCACTGCCAGATTTTGTTGTGTGACAAAATTTACATTTCCACTCTATATATCGGCCGCATATGTTGTGAGCATAATCCCACTCTTTGCCAGGAGCTTTTTTATTCTTTGACTTCTTCGTACCACTTGTGTCCACATTTTGCTCAATTTCTTTTAAATTAAAACAGAAGAGAAAAGAACAAGATGCTCAGTTTTGAAAATAATTTTTTTATTTTCAATATATATTATAATTTAAAAACCATTCAATATGAGAGTAACCATGATGCACAATATGAGATTTTCAATGCACGCTAGTCAATCCACATATCAATCGCCTATATTGTGAGCAACCATACACATTGCAATGTAGTCTATACATGGTGTAATAACCATAACAATGCTATGAATCTCTCTATGCAATTATTATTATAATGATTATATATATGTCCACTTTGATTTGCAAACAATAAGACACATCTAATTTTATTTTCTACATAAAAACAAACGAAAGCAATAAAATATATGATTGGTCATTTCATGCACTAATAATCTATCGTAATACATAATAAGACCATATTAGGTATTTTGGTAAAAATCTCACATTATGGGAATCTCCAAATCGACTAAATTCATGTAATTTGGGAATTTTCCACTTAAAGTGGGAAAAATTGAGGTGTGTGGTTAGTAAATAAAGTGAAAATCTCATAGGATTGTGGTGTTGATAAACACCAAAAGTCAAGAGGATGTACAACACATGGATTTGAATAATAACTATAAATTACATAAAACAAAGGAAGATACAAAAAAGATTTTGTTTATAAACTGACTAGTATAGTCACAATAGAAGCTCCACATAATTCTACTCCACATTTGATACCATATCTGAACTTTGATCCAAGTGTGGTTGATGTGCACGAGTGAGGCCTTCTTTGGCTTTTAGAGCATGCCTTTCTGGAATCTTTATTCTAGAAAATGGTCCTTCTTTGTTGGGTCTCCAGGACCAAACAATTGCATCTACAGTTTCCCACACTTGTGGGTCCTTATAGTTGACAGCCCAATAACCCTTCCAATAATTACTGTAAGCTTGAGTATCTGTCATCCCACTTTTTCTCGCGCAAGGTGCCCAATATTGAATCAAGATTTTTCTGTAGTTTGGTGATGTAGGCTCATTATCAATGTCAGATAAAGCCATTGCAAGCCACACTGGATAGATTTCTGTGTCACTCGGAACAAGCATAAGAAAGTCACCTTGGTGCACATCAGACATAGGGTCAAACTCTTCCCTTGGCCTATCTCATTGAGGCCCACAAAAATGATCGTTCAACTCTTCCAGGCCTAGGAATCTTTCTGCTCCTTGTTGCAAATTCATTGTAGTGCTTTGTAGGTGAGAATATTCTTGAGTTTTTGGCCAAAACATTTCATGCAAGACTCCCTCTGATATGATTGCTTTTCCAATCTCTTCAATTACCTTACTCCAATAATCTATCACGGGTCTATAATATCGCGGAATACTTGAACCATTCCCTAAATTTTTCCAAAATTTTATATAGTTCTTTATCCCCAAAATGACTTCTTCGTGGGCCTTGACATACTCCGCCATTTGTACTAGAGGTGGATCTCCATGTGGTAACATTGGCTTGCCTTCTGTGTCTGTTTTCCAAAGGCGAATACTTCCACTCCAACTTGATACACCTACATGTGCCTTATATTGCATCATTGGTGTCTCATCCTGCATAAAGAACCCGAACTGAAGCGGTTTGGAATGTCCAACAAGTATGTTTTGTCCATCACAAAGATAGCCATCACAATATTGCTTGAAATCGGGGATCTTTGTGAGAAAAAATGGAGCTGGAGATGAAGATGAGCTGTTTTGTAATATATCCATCAAATGTGGCAAAGTATAGGTTTGTGTAACTCTCAGCTTCTCTAAAAACCTACTAAACATGGCGTCTATGTCCTCATGTGTATGTCCAACCATTAAAAATCCCAATTGGATGGTTTTGAAAACACCCCTTGCAACAAGCATTGACAAATAGGCAAATAAGTATCGATTTTTGTTTTCCCCTGCACAATTATCCAATTGTAGCAACAATTTCTCTGGCAATCTGCGAAATGTTGACCCCAATTCCTCTTCTACAATTTCTGACGACTGC
Source organism: Adiantum capillus-veneris (assembly GCF_014529385.1). Taxonomy (NCBI): domain Eukaryota; kingdom Viridiplantae; phylum Streptophyta; class Polypodiopsida; order Polypodiales; family Pteridaceae; genus Adiantum; species Adiantum capillus-veneris. The sequence goes on from NC_140931.1 coordinate 160,117,682, forward strand.
ACAATGGGCTCTTTTCCATCACTCAAGTTATGGTAGTCCAAAGCATCCCTTGAGTTCAAAGCATGTAGTAGTGAAATATTGCTCCTTGGAAGTCCATTTGTTACTAGATCACCAAGAGGATGCTTATCTATCCTCTCTAGGTTATGTAAACAATTAGCAATTGAGCCAATTGTAAGATTTGGATCAGCTGGCCACAAACCATTCAAGACAAAGTGTCCGTAATGACCTTCTCCATGTCCATGAGTGATCATGCCAATCAATGCCACCTGCAGATTATATCGTGAATCCACACCCTTGGGAACAATGCGTAATCTAGGAATGGCAGTCTTCTTTTGATCCATCTTATCATGGATTATGCATACATATTTTTGTGGTTGAGTTTATGAATACGTGCGCCATGCATAATATAGGCTTCTGCAACTCTTTTGTTGTGCCATGTGAACTTCTCTCTCCCTCAAGAGAAGAGCTCTCTCTTCAAGAGAAGGTTTAGCTTCTAACCTTGCCTTGATTGAGCTACAAATATTGCACTTAGAGAACTCACTCGTCTTTGTTAAAGTGACATGTGGGTACTCTTTGTTCCAAATTCTACCAAAAGAAAATTGGGATAGCTTCTTCTCATAGCCCATTTGGTCAAGTGTCGTGTTGATTTCACATAAAATATCCACTTGTTTGTATGTTGATGGAATCACCAATTGAGTCTCTCTTGAGCCATCTAGCAGTGTTCTACTTCTATGTGGCATCTTCTCAGAGTTATTTTCCACAAACTCATTTAGTAGTGCTCTTGCTAAACTAGTATGTTGAAGTCCCCTTCTCAATGTACATGTGTTCCCATGTACATATTGGCGCACACCATTTTCAAAGTTCTCCTTGTATCTATAAAATGATGTCTTTGGTATTCCATGTAGCTCATACCATGCTCTACAACAAACAATAGAGCCATTTAGCTTGAATTGGTATCGTGACTTCTCATCTTTCTGATAACATATAGAAAGAACATCATAAACATAATTAGTGCGTGATTTTTGAGACTCTCCCCAAAACTGTTGTCGTAACCTTGTCACCATATCATGATCTGCAAACTGGCAAAATTTTTGTGCACAACAATCAATGCATGATACCCTTTGAATTGATTTGTTTGAAAGGTAAAAAGTCGAAGCTGGTGCTGCTTTTGATTTTTGAGTCCTGTTCATGAAAGTGTATCGTCTCTTCCTTGACAACTGGACAACATTACTCACATCAAGTTTTTTTCCAACATTGTCATCGTTGGATACATCCTCATATGTAGCATGCATGCCATCAACAGGAACAAATCGTTGTAATGGGCTCCCATTCAACATTGTTGTCTGCTTGATGGGCCACTTTAGCAAAGTGATGCTACCCACTTCAACCACATCATCAATGCTTGCATTTTCTCTTTCAATACCCACACCCACACAATCAGGACCAAGTTCCTGAAAGTTGACATAATCATGTGGAAATACATATAAGATGGTCCCTTCATTCATGGTTTGCATCATTGTGTCATCTTTTAAAAGGACCCTCTGATTTCTTCAAGACTCTCGAATCATTGCTTCAAATTCTGGGCTTGTATTGCATCTGTAACTAGAGGATCAGAATGATCATGTTCTTCATCACCATTGTAGCTTTCCTGTGGATCAATTAAGTTCCCATTTAATACAAAAGATTGCAAAAGAAGCTTTGACCATCGAACAACACTCCATAATGAGCCTTGGAGAGATGAAGTATCCATTGTAGGAAAAGGTAGGACCACATCCTTCAAGCATTCCTCCACTAGTATGGAGACATTTCCTTGCCCTATCTTTGTACCACCACAAGTGGAATCTGGATCTGTTCTACACACACAGCCAATACCAACAATTTCATTGTCAAGTATCATATGTACTTTCTCCCTAGATTCAAATTCCATCCTGTAAGTGAAAAATATTACATTGTTAAATCAATAGTTATAGAAAAATACTCTTCAAACAAAAAATCATGCTACAACATGGAAAAGGTTTGCATAGGTTGGACACGTGGTGAACCTTGAGACCAAATCCTCCTTGCTATATTAATGGAAGCAAGGTTGGAAATTATGGTGGATCTTGAAACCAAAGCATCCTTGCTATATTAGAGCATAGGTTGGACAAGTGGTGGACCTAGTTGTAATACCCACTGCCACCTATCAACTACTATAGGAATATGCTTTCCAATGTCCAAGTATCCCTTGAGGCTTTCAAGGTTGAACACGTGGTGGACCTTGAAACAAAAATCCCCTTTCTATATAAGAGCATAGCTTGGACAAGTGGTGGACCTAGTTATAATGCCCAATATCCAAGGTGAAATACCTTAGGACCTTGCTACCTTGCTTGCCAATGTTTACGTAGCCCCTCATTTCTTTAATGGAAGTAAGGTTGGACAAGTGGTGGACCTTGAAACCAAAGCCTCTTTGCTATATGAGAGCATAGGTTGGACCTAGTTGTAATACCCACTGCCACCTATCAACTACTATAGGACTATGCTTTCCAATGTCCAAGTATCCCTTGAGTCTTTCAAGGTTGAACACGTGGTGGACCTTGAAACGAAAATCCCCTTTCTATATTAGATCATAGCTTGGACAAGTGGTGGACCTAGTTATAATGCCCAATATCCAAGGTGAAACACCTTAGGACCTTGCTACCTTGCTTGCCAATGTTTACGTACCCCCTCATTTCTTTAATGGAAGCAAGGTTGGACAAGTGGTGGACCTTGAAACCAAAGCCTCTTTGCTATATGAGAGCATAGGTTGGACCTAGTTGTAATACCCACTGCCACCTATCAACTACTATAGGACTATGCTTTCCAATGTCCAAGTATCCCTTGAGTCTTGCAAGGTTGAACACGTGGTGGAACCTGAAACGAAAATCCCCTTTCTATATCAGAGCATAGCTTGGACAAGTGGTGGACCTAGTTATAATGCCCAATATCCAAGGTGAAACACCTTAGGACCTTGCTACCTTGCTTGCCAATGTTTACGTACCCCCTCATTTCTTTAATGGAAGCAAGGTTGGACAAGTGGTGGACCTTGAAACCAAAGCCTCTTTGCTATATGAGAGCATAGGTTGGACCTAGTTGTAATACCCACTGCCACCTATCAACTACTATAGGACTATGCTTTCCAATGTCCAAGTATCCCTTGAGTCTTGCAAGGTTGAACACGTGGTGGAACCTGAAACGAAAATCCCCTTTCTATATCAGAGCATAGCTTGGACAAGTGGTGGACCTAGTTATAATGCCCAATATCCAAGGTGAAATACCTTAGGACCTTTCTACCTTGCTTGCCAATGCTTACGTACCCCCTCATTTCTTTAATGGAAGCAAGGTTGGACAAGTGGTGGACCTTGAAACCAAAGCCTCTTTGCTATATGAGAGCATAGGTTGGACCTAGTTGTTATACCCACTGCCACCTATCAACTACTATAGGACTATGCTTTCCAATGTCCAAGTATCCCTTGAGTCTTGCAAGGTTGAACACGTGGTGGATTATTGAAACCAAAATCCCCTTTCTATATCAGAGCATATCTTGGACAATTGGTGGACCTAGTTATAATGCCCCTCCTTTCTTTAATGGAAGAAAGGTTGGAAATGTTGTGAATCTTGAAACCCAAACCCTTTGGCTATATATAGAGGATAGCTTGGACAAGTGGTGGGCTTAGTTGTAGTATCCAATGTCCAAGGTCCAATGTGAACTATGTAAAGACCTTACTTCCAAAAACAAAGTCGTACAAGTGGTTCTCCTTCAAACCAAAACCTCCTTAGTGTATTAGAACATAGCTTGGAGAAGTGGTGGACTTAGTTGTAATGGTGAATGTCCAAAGAAAACTACTATAGGACCTTGCTTCCCAAATCAAGTTTGGACAAGTGGTGGATCTTGAAACCAAAACCCCCTTACTGTATTAGAGCATAGCTTAGATAAATGGTGGACCTAGCTGCCATGGAAAATGTTCAATGTGAACTGCTACAGGACCTTGCTATTAAATGTCTAAGTAGAGCTAGCTTCTTTAATGGAATCAAGGTTGGGAAAGTGGTGCATCTTGAAACCAAAAGCCCTTTATTGTATTAGAGCATAGCTTGGACAAGTGAGGGACCTAGTTTTGATGTGTGATGTCCAAAGAAAAGTATTACAAGACTTTGCTTTCCAATATTTGAATTGGTCAAGTGGTTAAAACTAAGTATAAAACTTTGACCATTTTCTTCTCGAATTGCCAAAAAGCTAGTTTTAGACACCCCTAAATGAAAATGGTTTAGGGTGGACTTAAACAACGTTTTTTCAAAGACTTGAACAAAAGGGTTGCCGAAGAGTAATGAAAATTTATTATGGCTTGAAGTGCTTGAGTATGTGAAAACAAGCCTAGGTTTTCCACGAGGCAAAAGGTGACATAATAAGAACATTGGAAACTTAGGATTGACCATGTGGCCTAAACTTTGGCAAGTGAAGTGCTGGCCAAGTTTTGTGGCACAGTGTCCACTTGGTCCTATATGTGTTGACCACTTGGCTAAATCTAGGACCATAAGGCCAAACCTTTGGCACCTTAAATATAGTATGGGACATAATCTAGAACTCCTATAGTAAATTAGTAGTATAGTTAATATGTTAATATTTGTATTATATTTAAGTATATGCTAAATATAATTTATGTTCAAAATTTCACTAATGAAGAATGTTCCCATTTAGCACTCTAGATGTGGGGTCTTAGGGCAATGCCATAATGGGGTGACAAGGCAGCGCTTCCACGTGAGGTTTGGGGGTAGCGCTCTTGATGGGGATGTGGAATATAGCGCTCTCGATGGCGGGGCTTGGGAGGCTGATTTTGGGATATTGTTCCGGGCGGGGTCAAGGGGAGGCAGCCATGTTACGCATAGAGTTACGCATGATTTTTTTTAAAAAAAGTGAATTCATAGTATAGAGTTACGCATGTTTTGCATATTTTCAACCATGATTTCTTTAATTTTGGCCGTGTGAATTGGTTAATGTTTTATATTGCTTTTGTTTTTTTAATCCTATGATAAAAGATGGACTTGTAGCATACGTGGCATTCTAATAAACCCTATCAAGATTAGGCACAAAGAGAGCGCACGAGCAACGCACACAGAGAAAGCAGGCGAGCAGCAAACACACAGAAAGCGCACACGGATTGCACACAGTTGGAGTATACGCGCACGTAGAGGAGCAAGCCCGGCATCGTACACAACACACAGGTGGAGCGCACAGGATTGAAAGTTCGCGCACAAGATAAAGAAATAGCAGCGTACGCAACGCTTTCCAGAAGGGCAAGATCGGGCATAGCTTCTTCTCAGGAGACATTGCACAGTTCACGAATAGAGAAAAAACAGGTATTTCTCTCTCTCTCACTCTCTGTCTTTCTCCATATAGAGAAGATGGTTCTCTGTAACTCTTCTTGCACACACACTCTCTCGTCAAAAGACAGAGATACGTAGTTTAAAAATATCCCCACACACATACACATATTCCCACACATCGTCTTCCTCTCTTCCACATACATAACCACAGTGAAATCTGTTATCTTGTTGTCTCTCTCTTGAAAATACATGCACATATTCCCACACATCGTCTTCCTCACTTCCACATACATAACCACAGTGAAATCTGTTATCTTGTTTTCATTCTCTTGAAAATATGTGCACATATTCCCATACATCGTCTTCCTCTCTTCCACATACATAAACACAGTGAAATCTGTTATCTTTCTCTCTCCTCTCTCTAGAAAACAGGTATTTCTCTCTCTCTCTCTATCTATCTATCTCTGTATCTTGCTATCTCTCTCTTGAAAATACATGCTCATGTATGTGTGCGTCTATGTTATCTATGTGTATGTATGTATATTTGTGTTATTTCATTGTAATACTCATACATAATGCAGATACACAATTACACCTAATTACGATATGCACACATAGTATATATACATACATAAATATCACAAATAACTAACACATTGTAATACTAGTAAACTTGAATGGAAGACTTACTTGCGTGATTTGTTAAAGTCGATTCTTGTAGCGAGTTATGGATGTATGCTGAGCTGATTTTCCTCTAATCCATTTGTAGATATGATTGTAACTTCTGTTTCTCAAAAATAGTAGTGTTGTTTAGTGATACACCTAATGGACATAAATGGTTGAAACTAGGACATGTAGACCAAAAATACGTGTATTTCTTTGGATGAATATATACACTTTTTGGTGACCCTTACCACAAGTGGTGGACCTTGAGACCAGTGGACTATAAGGACCTCCAAACAATACCTTGTACACTCAATCCTTCTTGGTATCTAGGTTGGACAAGTGGTGGACCTTGTTCAAATTCTCTAACCACTCTCTCTAACATGGTGACATAATTTAGGTGTGATAAATTCATATCTATGCAAACTAATATCAGTTTAGGCTTGTTATTTGAATTTGTTTGAATTTATGTACAATATAATGATTTGAGGTTTGCATATTTGAATTTAGGTGGTATAATGATATCTTTTTGTGGTAAACTTGAATTTAAAATCAATTTCGCGTGGAATATTTTAAATTTAAGTGGTAAAATTTAAATTTTTATAAAAAAGTTTGAATTTTAAAATTTGGGCGGGATATTTTAAAATTTAGGCGGGATATTTAAAATTTGGGAGGGATATTTTAAATTTAGGCGATCAGATTTTGAATTTTAATTTTAGGCGGGAAGGTTTTGAATTTATAGCGAGATCTCCCTTACATAAGAGAGTATAGGTTGGACAAGTGGTGGACCTTAAAGCTACAGCATCCATGCTACTGGACATGATAGGTAGGGAATCTAGTTGAATATTGTATGTATAATATATATGTAATAGATCTAGCTTGGACAAGTGGTGGACCTTGGAACAAAACCCCATGTAAAACATATCATGCACATTCCAAGTGGTGAGAAAAAATATCATTTAAGATATAGCCTTATAGGTTGGACAAGTGGTGGACCTTAACACCAAGATATTCTTAATGTAATGACATAGAGTGAAAACTGGTGAATCTTGAGACCAAACCATGCTACTAGCGATAATAGCTTGGACAAGTGGTGGACCTTGAAATTAATCCCCCCATCTACGAAATATCGTGGGTTTAAGGTATTTTGATGGAGCCTAGCATCTTGGAGACATGGTGTAGCTTGCTTCTCTTCATGTTTCAATGGAGCCTATCTTGAACAAATGGTGGAGCATCCTTCTCTCCATGTTTCAATGGACCCTAGCTTCGACAAGTGGTGGACCTTTGCTTCTCTCTATGATTCAATTGGTGGACCTTGGAACCAAACCCCCATGTAAAACCTATCATGGTCACTCCAAGTGGTGAGAAAGAATAACCTTTAAGATATAGCCTTATAGGTTGGACAAGTGGTGGACCTTAACACCCAAATATTCTTAATATAATGACATAGAGTGAAAAAGTGGTGAATCTTGAGACAAAACCACTCATGCTACTAGCGATAATAGCTTGGACAAGTAGTGGACTTTGAACGTAAATCCCCCATGTTTCAATAGACTTAGCTTCGACAAATGGTGGAGCATCGTTCTCTCCATGTTTCAATGGAGCCTAGCTTGGACAAGTGGTGGACCTTTGTTTCTCTCTATGTTTCAATAGAGATAGCTTGGACAAGTGGTGGACCTTGGAACCAAACCCCCATGGTAAAACCTTATCATGGTCACTCCAGTGGTCAGAAGAATAACCTTAATGATATATCCTTATAGGTTGGACAAGTGGTGGACCTTAACACCCAGATATTCTTATATAAATGGCATTTAGAGTGCAGCAAATGTGGTGAATTTTGAGACCAAACACTCAGGATACTACCATAATAGCTTGGACAAGTGTTGGACCTTGAATGTAAACCCCTATCTATGACATTATCGTGGGTTTAATGTTTTTCGATGGAGCCTAGCATCTTGGAGACATGGTGCAGCTTGCTTCTCGTCATGTTTCAATGGAGCCTATCTTGGACAAATGGGGAGCATCCTTTCTCTCCATGTTTCAATGGAGCCTAGCTTGGACAAGTGGTGGACCTTTCTTATCTCTCTGTTTCAATAGAGTTAGCTTGGACAAGTGGTGGACCTTGGAACCAAATCCCCATGTAAAACTATCATGGTCACTCCAAGTGGTAAGAAAGAATAACCTTTAAGATATAGAGTTATAGGATTGATGGACAAGTGGTGGACCTTAACACCCACATATTCTTAATATAATGACATAGAGTGGAAAAGTGATGGATCTTGAGACAAAACCACTCATGCTACTACGATAATAGCTTGGACAAGTGGTGGTGGCTATTGAATGTAAACCCCCATGTACAAAATATCATGGGTTTAAGGTATTTCGATGAGGCCTAGCATCTGGAGACATGGTGCAGCTTGCTTCTCTTCATGTTTCAATGGAGTCTATCTTGGACAAATAGTGGAGCATCCTTCTCTCCATGTTTCAATGGACCCTAGCTTGGACAAGTGGTGGACCTTTTCTGATCTCTATTATTCAATAGAATTAGCTTGGACAAGTGGTGGACCTTGGAACCAAACCCCCATGTAAAACCTATCATGGTTACTCCAAGTGGTGAGAAAGAATAACCTTTAAGATATAGCCTTATAGGTTGGACAAGTGGTGGACCTTAACACCCAAATATTCTTAATATTTTAATGACATAGAGTGAAAAAGTGGTGAATCCTGAGATAAAACAACTCATGCTACTAGCGATAATAGCTTGGAAAAGTGGTGGACCTTGAACTTAAACCCCCCATGTTTCAATAGAGTTAGCTTCGACAAATGGTGGAGTATCCTTCTCTCCATGTTTCAATGGAGCCTAGCTTGGACAAGTGGTGGATCTTTGCTTCTCTCTATGATTCAATAGAGTTAGCTTGGACAAGTGGTGGACCTTGGAACCAAACCCCCATGTAAAACCTATCATGGTCACTCCAAGTGGTAAGAAAGAATAACCTCTAAGATGTAGCCTTATAGGCTGGACAAGTGGTGGACCTTAACACCCACATATTTTTAATATAATGACATAGAGTGGAAAAGTGGTGAATCTTGAGACCAAACCACTCAGGCTAATACCAATAATAGCTTGGACAAGTGTTGGACCTTGAATGTAAACCCCTCATCTACGACATATCGTGGGTTTAATGTTTTTCGATGGAGCCTAGCATCTTGGAGACATGGTGCAGCTTGCTTCTCGTCATGTTTCAATGGAGCCTATCTTGGACAAATGGTGGAGCATCCTTCTCTCCATATTTCAATGGAGCCTAGCTTGGACAAGTGGTGGACCTTTGCTTCTCTCTCTGTTTCAATAGCGTTAGCTTGGACAAGTGGTGGAGCTTCGAACCAAACCCCCATGTAAAACCTATCATGGTCACTCAAAGTGGTAAGAAAGAGTAACCTTTAAGATATAGACTTATAGGTTGGACAAGTGGTGGACCGTAACACCCACATATTCTTAATATAATGACATAGAGTGGAAAAGTGGTGAATCTTTAGACAAAACCACTCATGCTACTAGTGATAATAGCTTGGACAAGTGGTGGCCCTCTAATGTAAACCCCCCATGTAGCAAATATCCTGGGTTTAAGGTATTTCGATGAATACTAGCATCTTGGAGACATGGTGCAGCTTGCTTCTCTTCATTTTTCGATGGAGCCTATCTTGGACAAATGGTGGAGCATCCTTCTCTGCATGTTTCAATGGATCCTAGCTTGGACAAGTGGTGGACCTTTGCTTCTCTCTATGATTCAATAGAGTTTGCTTGGACAAGTGGTGGACCTTGGAACCAAACCCCCATGTAAAACCTGTCATGGTCACTCCAAGTGGTGAGAAAGAATAACCTTTAAGATATAGGCTTATAGGTTGGACAAGTGGTGGACCTTAACACCCAAATATTCTTAATATAATGACATAGAGTGAAAAAGTGGTGAATCTTAAGACAAAACCACTCATGCTACTAGCGATAATAGCTTGGACAAGTGGTGGACCTTGAACGTAAACCCCTCATGTTTCAATAGACTTAGCTTGGACAAATGGTGGAGCATGTTCTCTCCATGTTTCAATGGAGCTAGCTTGGACAAGTGGTGGACCTTTGTTTTCTCTATGTTTCAATAGAGTTAGCTTGGACAAGTGGTGGACCTTGGAACCAAACCCCATGTAAAACCTATCATGGTCACTCCAAGTGGTGAGTAAGAATAACCTTAATGATATATCCTTTTGGGTTGGACAAGTGGTGGACCTTAACACCCAAATATTCTTAATATAATGGCATAGATTGGAAAAGTGGTGAATCTTGAGAGCAAACCACTCATGCTACTAGCGATAATAGGTTGGACAAGTGGTGGACCTTGAATGTAAACCCCCCATCTAGAAAATATCGTGGGTTTAAGGTATTTAGATGGAGCCTATCATCTTGGAGACATGGTGCACCTTTCTTCTGTTCATGTTTCAATGGAGGCTATCTTGGACAAATGGTGGAGCATCCTTCTCTGCATGTTTCAATGGACCCTAGGTTGGACAAGTGGTGGACCTTTGATTCTCTCTATGTTTCAATAGAGTTAGCTTGGACAAGTGGTGAACCTTGGAACCAAACCCCAATGTAAAATGTATCATGGTCATTCCAAGTCGTGAGAAAGAATAACCTTTAAGATATAGTCTTATAGGTTGGACAAGTGGTGGACCTAAACACCCAAATATTCTTAACATAATGACATAGAGTGAAAAAGTGGTGAATCTTGAGACAAAACCACTCATGCAACTAGTGGTAATAGCTTGGAAAAGTGGTGGACCTTGAACTTAAACCCCCCATGTTTCAATAGAGTTAGCTTCGACAAATGGTGGAGCATCCTTCTCTCCATGATTCAATGGAGCCTAGCTTGGACAAGTGGTGGACCTTTGATTCTCTCTATGATTCAATAGAGCTAGCTTGGACAAGTGGTGGACCTTGGAACCAAACCCCCATGTAAAACCTATCATGGTCACTCCAAGTGGTAAGAAAGAATAACCTTTAAGATGTAGCCTTATAGGTTGGACAAGTGGTGGACCTTAACACCCACATATTTTTAATATAATGACATAGAGTGGAAAAATGGTGAATCTTGAGACCAAACCACTTAGGCTACTACCAATAATAGCTTGGACAAGTGTTGGACCTTGAATGTAAACCCCTCATCTACGACATATCGTGGGTTTAATGTTTTTCGATGATTCCTAGCATCTTGGAGACATGGTGCAGCTTGCTTCTTGTCATGTTTCAATGGAGCCTATCTTAGACAAATGGTGGAGCATCCTTCTCTCCATGTTTCAATGGAGCCTAGCTTGGACAAGTGGTGGACCTTTTCTTCTCTCTCTATTTCAATAAAGTTACCTTGGACAAGTGGTTGACCTTTGCTTCTCTCTATGTTTCAATAGAGTTAACTTGGACAAGTGGTGGGCCTTGTAACCAAACTCCCATGCAAAACCTATCATGGTCACTCCAAGTGGTGAGAAAGAATAAAGTTTAATATATAGCCTTATAGGTTGGACAAGTGGTGGACCTTAGCACCCAGATATTCTTAATATAATGACATAGAGTGGAAAAGTGGTGAATCTTGAGACCAAAACACTCATGCTACTAGAGATAATAGGTTGGACAAGTGGTGGACCTTGAATGTAAACCCCCCATGTACAAAATATCCTGGGTTTAAGGTATTTCAATGAAGCCTAGCATCTTGGAGACATGGTGCAGCTTGCTTCTCTTCATGTTTTGATGGAGCGTATCTTCCACCAATGGGGGATCATCCTTCTCTAAATGACTCAATGGAGCCTAGCTTGGACAAGTGGTGGACCTTGGAACCAAACCCCCATGTAAAACATATCATGGTCATTCCAAGTGGTGATAAATAATACCCTTTAAGATCTATCCTTATAGGTTGGACAAGTGGTCGACCTTAAAATCTAGATCTTCTTAATGTAACGACATAGAGTGGAAAAGTTGTGAAACTTGAGACCAAACCACTCATGTTACTAAGGATAATAGGTTGGACAAGTGGTGGACCTTGAATATCATGGGTATAAGGTATTTCAATGGAGCCTAGCATCTTGGAGACATGGTGCATTTTGCTTCTCTCCATGTTTCAATGGAGCCTACCTTGGACAAGTGGTTGAACTTTGCTTCTCTCTATGTTTCAATAGAGTTAGGTTGGACAAGTGGTGGGCCTTGTAACCAAACTCCCATGCAAAACCTATCATGGTAACTCCAAGTGGTGAGAAAGAATAAAGTTTAATATATAGCCTTATAGGTTGGACAAGTGGTGGACCTTAGCACCCAGATATTCTTAATATAATGACATAGAGTGGAAAAGTGGTGAATCTTGAGACCAAAACACTCATGCTACTAGAGATAATAGGTTGGACAAGTGGTGGACCTTGAATGTAAACCCCCCATGTACGAAATATCATGGTTTTAAGCTATTTCAATGGAGCTTAGCATCTTGGAGACATGGTGTAGCTTGCTTCTCTTCATGTTTCAATGGAGCGTATCTTGGACAAACGGTGGAGTATCCTTCTCTCCATGTTTCAATGGACCCTAGCTTGGACAAGTGGTGGACCTTTGCTTCTCTCTATGTTTCAATAGAGTTATCTTGGACACGTGGTGGACCTTGGAGCCAAACCCCCATGTAAAACCTATCATGGTCACTCCAAGTGGTGAGAAAGAATAACCCTTAAGATATAGCATTATAGGTTGGACAAGTGGTGGACCTCAACACCCAGATATTCTTAATATAATGACATAGAGTGAAAAAGTGGTGAATCTTGAGACCAAATTACTCATGCTACTAGCGTTAATAGGTTGGACAAGTGGTGGACCTTGAATGTATACCCCCCATGTTTCAATAGAGTTAGCTTCGACAAATGGTAGAGCATCCTTGTCTCCATGTTTCAATGGAGCCTAGCTTGGACAAGTGGTGGACCTTTGTTTCTCTCTATGTTTCAATAGAGTTAGCTTGGACAAGTGGTGGGCCTTGGAACCAAACCCCCATGTAAAACATATCATGGACATTTCAAGTGGTGAGAAATAATACCCTTTAAGATATACCCTTATAGGTTGGACAAGTGGTCGACCTTAACACCCAGATCTTCTTAACGTAATGACATAGAGTGGAAAAGTGGTGAATCTTGAGACCAAACCACTCATGCTACTAGAGATAATAGGTTGGACAAGTGGTGGACCTTGAATGTAAACTCCCCATGAACAAAATATCGTGGGTTTAAGGTATTTCAATGGATCTTAGCATCTTGGAGACATGGTGTAGCTTGCTTCTCTTCATGTTTCAATGGAGCCTATCTTGGACAAATGGTGGAGCATCCTTCTCTCCATGTTTGAATGGACCCTAGCTTGGACAAGTGGTGGACCTTTGCTTCTCTCTATGTTTCAATAGAGTTATCTTGGACAAGTGGTGGACCTTGGAACCAAACCCCCATGTAAAACCTATCATGGTCATTCCAAGTGGTCAGAAAGAATACCCTTTAAGATATAGCCTTATAGGTTGGACAAGTGGTGGACCTTAACACCCAGATCTTCTTAATATAATGACATAGAGTGGAAAAGTGGTGAATCTTGAGACCAAACCACTCATGCTACTAGTGCTAATAGGTTGGACAAGTGGTGGACCTTGAATGTAAACCCCCCATGTATGAAATATCATGGGTTTAAGATATTTCAATGGAGCCTAGCATTTTGGAGACATGGTGCAGCTTGCTTCTCTTCATGTTTCAATCGAACCTGGCTTGGACAAATGGTGGAGCATCCTTCTCTCCATGTTTCAATGGAGCCTAGCTTGGACAAGTGGTGGACCTTTGATTCTCTCTATGTTTCAATAGAGTTAGCTTGGACAAGTGGTGGACCTTGGAACCAGAACCCTATGTAAAACCTATCATGTGCATTCCAAGTGGTGGTAAATAATACCATTTTAGATATAGCCTTATAGGTTGGACAAGTGGTGGACCTTAACACCCATATCTTCTTAATATAATGACATAGAGTGGAAAAGTTGTGAATCTTGAGACCAAACCACTCATGCTACTAGGGAGAATAGGTTGGACAAGTGGTGGACGTTGAATTTAAACCCCAAATATACAAAAGATCGTGGGTTTAAGGTATTTCAATGGAGCCTAGCATCTCGAAGACATGGTGCATATTGCTTCTCTTCATGTTTCAATGGAGCCTATTTTGGACAAATGGTGGAGCATCCTTCTCTCCATGTTTCAATGGACCCTAGATTGGACAAGTGGTGGACCTTTGCTTCTCTCTATGTTTCAATATAGTTAGCCTATATTAGACAATTAGTAGACCTCGAATCTCTCCATGTTGTGTAGAGCTGAGCTTGGACAAGTGGTGGACCTTACTTATCCCTTCCCTTAGTTTACTAGCTTAAAAGATTACTATGTATACTTGCTTAGATCTAACTTGAACAAGTGGTGGACCTTGTATTCACAAAAACTTAATTCATTACAAAAAAGTATATGCTAAAATAACATTTGGTTTTTTTTGTTTCAGGAAAGATGGCTCCAAAAAAACAGGTTTCAAGGGTTGCTGTCTCAGTTGACTATACTTGCAATGATCTTAGGAAATGGTATTTGGACATACATGGTATAGAGGGTGCACAATTTCATAAGGTGCATCTATTTATTGCCAAAAAGGAGAATGACATCTTGTTTGAAGATGTTGGACAAGTTGTGGAAGCATCTATCTCTGTAGTTGATAGTCATCCGGAGGTGGAATGCATTGACATTCTAGTTCCAATGAATCTAGAATTTCAACTATCTCTAGGAGTATATGCATTGGAGCGCATGTCTAGAAACAAAGAAGAGACAATGTTTTCTCGAGGATGGAAGTTTGCAGAATCAAATCCAAACATCACAGCAGATCAACTTCAAAGCTCCATCATTGCCACACTACAATGAAAAAAGGTGAAAGCTTCACGACCACCATCCACAAAGAAGCAAGCAAAAGTGCAAAAAGTAGCAGCTAAGCGAACTAGTTCCATTTTGGATGTAGACAAGGCATCTTTGGCATCCTCATCAATAGAGGGTTCAATGTCAAAGATGAGAATTGTGGATCCAGATGTTTTAGAAGCTGAGGCCATGAAAGGACAAGAAAAAGATACAGGTGGAATGAATAAGTACATAAATTATTTTCCTTTCCAATATAGGGAATTTGATATCCCTATTCAAAATTGTTGGCTTGCTCTTGATCACTATAATGCACGTATTATGGATAAAAAACACGCTGAAAGTGTGTTATTTGGATTTTCACGGAGTACGACCAAGCCTGCAGCATGTGCATATTTGATGACTGTTCGAAATGCAAAATCAAAGAAGGGGACTCCTTTGGCAGTAGAAAAGGTAGAGGAGCAAAAAATTAAAGATTATCATTATTGGATTCTTGATGGGCAGCATTCAATCTATGCTGCAAAAGTTTTGCTTCACAATGAACAAAACAACAAAGAGATATTTGAAAGACTGATTAGCGTGTATAAATTTAGAAAGGCTCGCATTGTTGTGAATGCTCCTCCATTTGTTGCAAGTGCTATATCTGCCATTGCAAATGAGGAGGCTCAGGCATTGTATGTCAAGCAACCTTACAGCCAAATATTGAGACATTTACGGAGTCAATGGATCTTCTCAGGACGACCACCAAAGGCAGCAAGTGGAATTGCAGAGGGACATGCATCTCGTGCCGGATGGGATGTAAGTTATTTTCTTTGTCTTTTTGATAGTGTTTAATTAACAAATCTTGCTCAATAGTTTAATTATTTCTCTATTTCTTTTTAGGCTTTTCTTCGATTGGAAAGAATGAGTGCAGCAGCAAGTTGGATTGCTAAACAGGCACACATGGTCACGTACTCTGATTTAGTTTATGATTGCTGGATAGAAATCATTGAAAATCTAGAAGAGGAGAATAAGAAACCCCCAACAACTGTATTTAGATACCTTTGTGGCCTTGAGGAATCAGAGGTAAAGACTATTCAAGAAGAGATTAGAGATGAGAAGATTTTACTGTCAAAGAGTGCAAAGGATGGTGATGCAACTGACATGTATGATCGAATCAAGCAGTTGAAGCAAGACAAATTGATTCAAGATGCACTTCTTGAAGCCTTCAACAATTTGAATGAGTCGTCACCATGTAAAGATTGGGAGGAGGTGGTCAAAATGTATAACATCAATGATGTTGTTTATAAAACAATTTTAATGCTATGTGAGGAATGGATCAAATCTAGTTTGACGCGTGGAACAAAGAAAATGGCTTTTCCACATGGAGCAATAAAATACATGCAATGGGCAATTCACCTTCAAAAGGAGAAAACTGAGCCTAGAGATTTTCCATGGTCAGTCTATGTGGTGAGCCTACAAATGGAAGGCAATCTCTACTTGATGCGCCACTTCAATAATAAAGTGCCTATTGGCTTATGTGTTTTAGATATGACAAAAAACGTTGGAGGCAATTTGAAGTGGAGTGAGGAGACATTTAACAATGCTTTGGATGGGATCTTGGCTATTGCTGGAGGGTCAATAGATCCTGGATTTGTCTTTCTTGCATTTGTGGATTTCACTAACTTCACAAAATTGCAATGTGCCTTTCACGCCATGGGAGATAATCTGAGCTACCATTGTTGTGGTGCATTGCATCACTTTCCATCAGCTCCTTGCAAAGGAGCAATTCAATTCCTAACAGTTATTGCCTTCTTGGGACAAGGCAATGCATTTGAAGACCTGAGAAGAAGATCAGAGGAACATCCCATGCCAATTGATTGTTCTCTTCTTCAAGTAGCAGATAACGATATGTCAGATTTGCAATATTTGGAGGCCAAAAAAAGAGCTTTGGTCAAGCACTACATTCGTACATATTGTTTTGAAGACCGCAAGCTTGATGATGTTTTTGGTGATGGCTCCTTGGTTGCACAAGAAGGAATACAACAGAAAAAAGAATTTATATGCTTAATTGATAGTGTGGAGGAGGCAAAAAACGTGGAGACCATGCTGCTAGACTTTGCTAAGTCTCATGAAGATATAGAAAAATGGGCTGGACTTCAACAATCCACTTCGCAATCAGATGACATTGTGCGTGTTACAGAGGAGTGATCTCCACAAAGAGAAGAAGAAGAACAACAACAACATCCTTTGTCAATGGAGGACTTTTTGGAAATGGAGACACGTATGTTTTGAGTTTCTTGTGCATGTTAGTGTTTCTTGTTACTGATTTGATACTCTTAATGTTAGATTTTGCTTTATATAGTATTGATTGAGTTTGTATTTTTTATCTCAAGCATTCAAGGTTTGAATGTAAATAACAAATTACTTGAGTTTTTGAATGGTGGATCTTTAGACTAAAACTATAACATTTAATACTCACAAAGACTTAATTACTTAAGAGCTTGAACTCAATAAGTTTTGGACCTTTTATCAATACCCCCTTGATATGATACATTAGATCGTAGCATGGTTAAATGGTGATGCTTCATAAATTGAACCTAGCTTAGACAGGTGCTGGAGCCTAAATTTAAACTAACCTTGCTAGAAGGGAGCTTATGTTTGGACTTTGAGAACTAGCATAAGTAATCAATTAGAGCATAGATTAGACATGTGGTGGTGGCCTTAGAGACCAAAATCTTAATGAGCTTGGAAAGGTATTTAAGTACTGCAATTTACTTAGTTTTAGTACTCACTAAAGGCATAGCTTGACAAAAGGTGGACCTTACATGGATCCTAATTTCAAGAGGTGTGGTAGACCTTCAAACCAAGATCATATAGCTTGGACATGTGGTGGACCTTGCATGGAGACTAGTTTAGACAAGTGTGGTACACCTTGTAACCAACACCCATTTGTTATATTAGCTTGGACAAGTGTGGACCTTGCTTTTATGTTTCAATGGAGCATATTTTGGACAGGTGGTAGACCTTGTTTCTCTCCATGCTTCAATGGAGAGAAACATTAGCTTGGACAAGTGGTGGACCTTGCTTTTATGTTTTAAAGGAGCATATTTCGGACAAGTGGTAGACATTGTTTCTCTCCATGGTTCAATGGAACCCACCTTAGACAAGTGAAGTACCTTGAAACCAAACCCCCATAATACAACCTACTAAATAGGTTGGAAAATTGGTGGTATATGAAACCATCCATGATAGAGCATAGTATAGGTGAAAACGTAGTGGTCCTTATATCAATTACCCATGCATAGCTTGGACAAGTGGTGGACCTTGATTCTCTCTATGTTTCAATGGATACTATCTTGGACTATAGATATATCTTACTTATTTCCATGATTCAATGGATTGTAGCTTGGATAAGGAGTGGACCTTCAAACAAAACTCCACAGCATAGCATATATTAACAATTAATGGGTTTTATAGAGATTTTCTTGCCTATTTTGGAGAGTTGGTACACCTTTATTCTCCATTCTTCAATGAATCTGAGGTTGGACAAGCGGAGCTGGAGAAGTGGTCAACCTTAAAATGAAACCTCCCATGCTGCAACCCATCATAAATTGTATATGTAGTGGACCTTGAAACTCTTTTATGTCCCTAGCTTAGAGAAGCATTGCACTCTTTATTATCTCCATACATGAAGGCAAGGTTGGACAAGTGGTGGACCTTCAAACCAGAATCTCTATGCAATAATAGGCAAGTGGTGGAGCTTGTTTTCTCCATGTTCCAATGGAGCCTAGCTTAGACAAACAATGGAGCTTTCTTCTCTCCATGTTTCAATGGATCCTAGCTTAGAAAAGTGGTGGAGCTTTGATTCTCTCCATGTTCCAATGGACCATAGCTTAGACAAGTGGTAGACTGTGAAAAAACCCCCCGTATACAACATATTATGGGGTTTTCATGTTTCAATGACACCTAGCTTGGACAAATGGTAGAGCTTGCTTCTCTTTATGTTTCAATGGATCCAATCTTAGCCAAGTGGTGGACCTTGAAACAAGAATCCCCCCCCCCCCCATGTACAACGTATTATGGGTTTTGAAAGCGCTGGGAGAAAATAAAAGCTTTGATAAGTGGTGGACCTTGCTTCTTTCCATGCTTCAATGGAGCCGAGGTTGGATACATGTTGGAGAGAAGATGGTTGCCCATGAAATAAGACCATGCATGCTATAATCAATCATATGTTGTACACATGGTGGACCTTGCAATTGTTTTATATGCCTAACCTGGACAAGTGGAGGACCCTTGTTTACCTCCAGATATCAACAACAAGCCAAGTTTGGACAAGTGTAGTACCACCAAACCAGAATCTCTATGCTACAATAGAGTATAGGTAGGACACGCAGTGAACCTTGATATCAAACCATCCATGCTACTAGAGATGATAGGTTTCACATGTGGTGTAACCTTGTATCAATGTTCTATGTGTAGTTTTTGACTAGTGATAGACCTTGAAACTAATCCCTCTAGGCTACAAGAAAAAAGAGATGGATGAGGAGGCTAGACTACTTTTGTTGCATCAATGCATCCCATGTTACCACATATACTATAGGGTTCTTGGATAAGTGTTGGATCTTGTGTCAATGCTCCATGTCTAGCTTGGACAAGTGGTGGACCTTGGTTCTCTCTATGCTTCAAATGGGCAATAGATTGGAGACACAGTGGCCTTTTTTTTCCAATGATTTTATTTTTTGGAAACCTTGGAGGCACCATGTAAGAGGCACTCTAAGTCTTCCATACAATGGACCTATTGGACTATAAAATAATGATATATTTCTTTGATATTGTCATTATTTATGCATAATATTTTCTTCTTTTTGCAGACACAAAGGAGTTAAGTGATATAAAAACTAGATGTATTTCACACTATGATTGGCATGAAGATCCTTTTGGGACACCAACTTTTCCTATTCCCAAAGATGTAATTTTCCATATTAACGGTGTGGATTTTGAAGTGCGACTTTCATGTATTGAAGGAGCTGGTTATGGGCTATTTGTGCATACTACCCTGGAAAGTGGTTTGACTATTCTAAACTATGGAGGGCATAAGTATAGATTTCAAGACTGGAAAAAGATATGCAAAATATTTCCAAGAGCTTATAAATATTCTCTTCTAGAGGATCCAAACATAGAAGAAGAGGAAGATCAATCATACATTATTGGTTGTGTAGAAGAAGGAAACGTGTCGGGCTATATAAATAGTTCTAACAGTACAAATGTCTGTCCCAACGTACGCTATACATTTGATCCAAATTTTCCACCTTGGCATAAATGCACCTCTTCACACATCAAGTCAGAAGAATATGGCCATGTATGCATTGAGACTATTTGTCAAGTTGAAGCAGGAGAAGAGTTGTTTGTTGACTATAACTTTACTTGACATTGTAAAGTATTGTACATGGATGGAAATCTCAAGTACATGCATCATTTTCATTTTTCATGGATGAAATCTCAAGTGAATATAACATTTGATTATTGTTTAGTTTATGCTCAACGAGAATCTAGAGTGCTCTTATGCTTTGTGTGTTGTCTAACTTATTTGACTACCTTGTCCATAGAATCTTGATTCTACTCTAGATTTGTGATAAATATTACCAAAATTTAATCAATGTCTAGGTTGGACAAGTGGTGGGGCTTCAAACATTACTGTCTTAAACAAGTGGAGTTATCTTACTTGAATAAGTGGTGGCCTTTGAATCCAAATCTAAGCCAAATCTCTAATTGTTTGCTTGTAGTCTAGGTTGGACATTTGGTGGACCTTGTATCCATGTTTCCTCAACAAGGGTGGCTTTTAGTTTTCACTTTAAGTGCTCATCTTTAATAAAGTGTAGGATGGAAAATGTTGAGTTAGTAGATTGTATTTTAGACAAGTGGTGTTTGGTGTACGAATGCTGAAAATGGTTGCAAGGATTCTAACAATGACTTTACCTTAAATAAATTTCTTACTAGGATTTATACATATAAATATGGTGAATAAAATTCTAGTGGTTTTGAGATACCATTTGTGTGTGTGTTTTTTTAGATTCACAAACTGGGATGGATAATGCTCCTATGGTTCAGTCAACAACTATAGAATCCATAGATTCTATGGTTTCTAAAGTGCCCAAGATGGATGATATTTCTATACTAGAGTGTAGTGTTTTGCAACTTGAGCAAGCTTCCAATAATGAGAACCAAGAAATCGATGCTTCAAAAATGCAACATACATCAAAAGAGACTAAAAAGTCCACTCACAAGCTATTGCCAATTGGTACTACGTCATGTAGCATAGATGTTGAGAAATCCATGCTTACAATTATATTGGATTTAAATGGTCTATTGTTGAAACGTTCTCCTCAACCATCCTCACACCACAACTCAGTGCAAATGGATTCAAAAAGATATATTATACTCAGGCCAGGTTGCATCCAATTCTTGAAGACTATTTTACAGAGGTTTAATGTTGCAATTTGGTCGACAGCTACTAGGAATAATGTGTATCAAATCCTTGCAGCACTAAACAACTTAGCTGAGGATACATTGCCTTTCTTTGCAATTTGGTCGCAAGATGTTTGCTACACCGCTCAAACTCAAAAATTGTTTAGACCCGACAATCCAAACGTTGAGGCAATGTTCAAGCCTCTAGCCAAAATTTCCATGGGGTTTGAATGTGATCCACAAAGAACAGTGCTTATTGATGACTCTCCTTACAAGGGATGTATTTCACCAGCAAACAATTGCATTTTTTCGCCACAATTTGATGCTGAGAAGATGGTTGACAATATGCTCTTGGAGGAGCTACTGCCATACTTGATTTAGCTTGATGAGAGAAGGGATGTGCGTGATTTAATTGCTTCTAATCGTTATGGACAACCTATAGTGACAAATGATAGTGAATACAAACAAATCATGGAGTATTGGAAGCAGAAAAATGATGTTTGGTCAGCTAAGGTGTTCTTTACAAGAAGAATACCACCTGCAAAAGGTGAGAGGGATGAAACTATCATTGAACATGCAAGTGACACAAGCCACCGCAATGAAATGAGAAGAGTCCAAATACAAGAGATCTTAGCAAAGGAGCGTACACCCATTGAAAGCATGAAGGTGTCACAATTGACCACTTTAGCTAGGCAATTGGGTTGTGACACAAAAGAAGTTTTGAAGGCAACCACAGCAAAGGCTTATATAAATAAGGTGAAAGCTGAGAACAATCTTCTAAGGCTGGATAGAAAGCAACCCTAAGGTACTAGTGACATGTCATATATTCTTGATACACATACTTGAACACTCATGTGCATGGTATCTAACAAATCTTTCTTTTTATTCCTTCCTGCAGGATCTTACAAAGGATACTACTAGATGGAGCTCAATCAATAGAGATTTTGATATGTTTGCTCAAATTAATGAAGCAGTCACCTACATTTTTTGTTTATCAATTTCTTGAGATAATTTCTTTTAGTTTGTAATCATCAAATGAAATGAAAAGTATCCTTCTTATAAGATTGCTGATCTTTTTCTCGTTCAAAACTTTCAATTGTGATTTATAGTTTTGTTAGCATGAGATTTTGCTTTTTTAGTTTGAAAAAAACTGTCAAAGATCCAAGTCTTTTTGGCTTTACTTAAGATTGTGAAAGATCCAAGTCTTTTTGCTTTACTTAAGTTATTGATTGTCTATGTAATAGTCCTTAAAACAATATCGGATGGCTTTCTTGCTCCCATGTCTCACATTGTTCTTTAGGTAAGACAAGTGTTGACCTTGAAAGTATGGTCTCATATCTCGATCAAGTGAAGAGACATGAAGCTTAAATATCACTCCATCAAGACAAAGATACTAGAGTGCCAAATTGCAGTCTAGTTTAAGTGAAAATCCATTTGAGCTAAGGTAAAACTTATAGTGCCTCATTTTTCTAGGATTCTACCCCATCAAGGAAGTTAGAATCTAGCACAAACCAATTATGACTCTTTTGGAGCCTATCTAGGACAATTCGTGGAACTTAAGAGACTTATTATTGAGTTAGAGTCTAGTTTAGATAAGGAAAAGATCTTCAAACCAGCACTTGACTTTCTTACTATTCAATATTCAAAGTCCCTTGAGGCTAACAAATTACATACCTACTTGTAACCTAACTAATGAGTAATTATATAGATCTAAGCAAGTATATATAATGAGTCTTCAAACTAATAAAGCAAGGGAAGAGAGTAGCAAGGTCCACTACTTGTCCAAGCTCAGCTCTAGACAACATAGAAAGATACTAGTTCTACTAATTGTCTAATTATAGGCATGGAGAAATGATAGAAGGTTGACCACTTGTCCAACATATCATCTCTAGTAAGATGGGAGGTTTGGCCTTAAGATTCACCATGTAACCAACCTATACATCATTGTATTATGAAGAGTAGAAAAGCAAAGCTCCACCACTTGTCCAAGCTAGTTCTAAAATCCACATGGAGATAAGAAAGCTCCACCATTTGTCAAATCTCTCTTCCATTAAAACATGAAAAAACTCAGCTATGTTGTACAGGGGGGACTTTTTTCCAAGGTCCACCACTTGTCCAAGCTAGGATCCATTAAAACATGGAAATAAACAAAGCTCCACCACTCGTCCAACCTTTAGAGTTGCAAAGTGTATGGGTTGTCTAAACTAGGTATGGGAAAATAATTGAAGGTCCAGCACTTGAAACATGGAGCGAAGCAAGCTCCACCATGTCTCCAATATGCTAGACTCCATTGAAACACCCTAAACCCATGATATTTTGTGTAAAGAATGAGGATGCAAGAGAGCTACACAAGACAAGCACAAAGCACACAGAGATGGAAAGATTCTTCTTCTTCTTCACAGAAAAGAGAGTACAAAATGACTAAGTGCTAAAGCTGAAAAGTAGCACATATGTACATGCGGTCACTAAGTGTGAACTCGCTAGAAGCGTACTAGGCTGGCACTATAAGTGTAGTCCAGCTGTAGAATCACTGGCAGAGATCCTCCGTGTTGGTCACCTAACGCGTCAGTGAGTAAATGCCGTAAGCGGCCAAGACCCGTAGTGGATGCCAGCTCAAGGTGTAGAGCTCGACATCTCAACATTTTGTACATAGGGGATGTACATTCAAGATCCACCACTTGTCCAACCTAGTATCCCTAGTAGCTTGATAGCTTTGGTCTCAAGATTCACCACTTGTCCACTCTATGTCATTGTATTAAAAAGGATTGGGTGTTAAGGTCCACCACTTTTCCAACCTATAAGGTTATATTTTAAATGGTTTTTTTTCTCACAACTTGAACTACCCATGATATGTTTTACATGGGAGTTTTGTTTCAATGTCCGCCACTTGTCCAAGCTAACTCTATTGAAACATAGAGAGAACCAAAGATCCACCACTTGTCCAAGCTAAGCTATATTGAAACATGGAGAGAAGGATGCTCCACCATTTCTCCAAGATAGGTTTCATTGAAACATGGAGAGAAGAAAGCTCCACCATGTCTCCAAGCTAGGATCCATTTAAATTCCCTAAACCCATTTTATTTTGTACATGGGGGGTTTTATTTCAAGGCCCACCACTTGTCTAACCTATTATCCCTAGTAGCACGAGTGGTTTGGTCTCAAGATACACCACTTGTACACTCTATGTCATTATATTAGGAAGAACTATGTATTAAGGTCCACCACTTGTCCAACCTATAAGGTTATATCTTAAATGGTATCCTTTCTCACCACTTGAAATGCCCATGATATGTTTTACATGGGGGTTTCATTCCAAGGTCCACCACTTGTCCAAGCTAACTCTATTCAAACATAGAGAGAAGCAAAGGTCCACCACTTGTCCAAGCTAACTCTATTCAAACATAGAGAGAAGCAAAGGTTCACCACTTGTCAAAGCTAGGCTCCATTGAAGCATGGAGAGAAGTAACCTCCATCATTTTTCC
Organism: Adiantum capillus-veneris; assembly: GCF_014529385.1. Taxonomy (NCBI): domain Eukaryota; kingdom Viridiplantae; phylum Streptophyta; class Polypodiopsida; order Polypodiales; family Pteridaceae; genus Adiantum; species Adiantum capillus-veneris. The sequence goes on from NC_140931.1 coordinate 160,142,581, forward strand.
AAGATAGGTGCCATTCAAACATGGAAAGAATCAAGATCTACCATGTCTCCAAGATTCTAGGCTCCATTGAAACACCCTAAAACCATGATATTTTGTACATGAGGTGTTTACATTCAAGGTCTACCACTTCTCTAACGTATTATACCTAGTAGCACGAGTGGTTTGGTCTTAATATTCACCACTTATCCACTCTATGTCATTATATTAAGAATAACTGGGTGTTAAGGTCCACCACTTGTCCAACCTATAAGGGTATATCTTAAATGGTATCCTTCACCACTTGTCAAGGTCCATCACCACTTTTCCAACCTGTAAGGTTATATCTTGAATTATATTTTTCCTCATCACTTGTAATGTCCATGCTCTGTTTTACAAAGGGGTTTTGTTCCAAGACCCACCACTTGTCCAAGCTAACTCTATTGAAACATAGAGAGAAGCAAAGGTCCACCACTTGTCCAAGGTAGGCTCCATTGAAACATGGAGAGAAGGATGATCCACCATTTCTCCAAGATAGGTTCCATTGAAACATTGAGAGAAGCAATCTCCACCATGTCTCCAAGCTAGGCTCCATTGAAATACCCTAAACCCATAATTTTGTACATGAGGGGTTTACATTCAAGGTCCACCACTTGTCCAACCTATTATCCCTTGTAGCACGAGTGGTTTGGTCTCAAGATTCACCACTTGTACACTCTATGTCATTATATTAAGAAGAACTATGTGTTAAGGTCCACTACTTGTCCACTCTATAAGGTTATATTTTAAATGGTATCCTTTCTCACCACTTGAAATGCCCATGATATTTTTTACATTGGGGTTTCAGTCCAAGGTCCACCACTTGTCCAAGCTAACTCTATTAAAACATATAGAGAAAGAAAGGTCCATCACTTGTCCAAGCTAGGCTCATTGAAACATGTAGAGAAGAAACCTCCACTATTTCTCCTAGATAGGCTCCATTGAAACATGGAGAGAAATAAGCTCCACCATGTCTCCAACTTGCTAGGCTCCATTAAAATACACAATACCCATAATATTTTGTACATGGGGGGTTTACATTCAAGGTTCACCACTTGTCCAACCTATTATCCCTAGTAGGTTTGGTCTCATGATTCACCACTTGTCCACTCTATGTCATTATATTAAGAGGAATTGGGTGTTAAGGTCCACCACTTGTCCAACCTATAATGTTATAGCTTGAATGGTATTTTTTCTCACCACTTGTAATGCCCATGAAATGATTTATATGGGGGTTTTGTTCCAAGGTTCACCACTTGTCCAAGCTAAATCTATTGAAACATACAGAGAAACAAAGGTCCACCACTTTTCCAAGCTAGGCTGCATTGAAACATGGACCTTAATACCAAATTATTTCTAGTAGCATGAGTGATATTTTGTACATGGGGGGTTTACATTCAAGGTCCACCACTTGTTGAACCTCTTTCCCTAGTAGGTTTGGTCCCAAGTTCACCACTTATCCACTCTATGTCATTATATTAAGAATAATTGGGTGTTAAGGTCCACCACTTGTCCAACCTATAAGGTTATATATTAAATGGTATTTTTTCTCACCACTTGTAATGCCCGTGATATGTTTTACATGGGGGTTTTGTTCCAAGGTCCACCACTTTTCCAAGATAACTCTATTCAAACATAGAGAGAAACAAAGGTCCACCACTTGTCCAAGCTAGGCTCCATTGAAACATGGAGAGAATGATGCTCCACCATTTATCCAAGATAGGCTACATTGAAACATGGAGAGAAGCAAGCTTTACCATGTTTCCAAGCTAGGCTCCATTGAAACACTCTAGGGGGTTTCATTTCAAGGCCCACCACTTGTTTAACCTATTATCCCTAGTAGCATGAGTGGTTTGGTTTCAAGATTCACCACTTATACACTCTATGTCATTATATTGTGTTAAGGTCCACCACTTGTCCAACCTATAAGGTTATATCTTAAATGGTATCCTTTCTCGCCACTTGAAATTCCCATGATATTTTTTACATGGGAGTTTCATTCCAAGATCCACCACTTGTCCAAGCTAACCATATTTAAACATAGAGAGAAACAAAGGTCCACGACTTGTCCAAGCTAGGCTCCATTGAAACATGGAGAGAAGGAACCTCCACCATTTCTCCTAGATAGGCTCCATTAAAACATGGACATAAGTAAGTTCCACCATGTCTCCTAGATTCTAGGCTCCATTGAAATACGCAAAACCCATGATATTTTGTACATGGGTGATTTACATTCAAGGTCAACCATTTGTCCAACCTATTATCCCTAGTAGGTTTGGTCTCACAATTCACCACTTTTCCACTCTATGTCATTATAATAAGAGGAATTGGGTGCTAAGGTCCACCACTTGTCCAGCCTATAAGGTTATACCTTGAATGGTATTTTTTCTCACCACTTGTAATGCCCATGACATGCTTTACATGGGGGTTTTGTTCCAAGGTTCACCACTTGTCCAAGCTAATTCTATTGAAACATAGAGAGAAACAAAGGTCCACCACTTTTCCAAGCTAGGATCCATTGAAACATGGACCTTAATACCAAATTATTCCTAGTAGCATGAGTGATATTTTGTATATGGGGGGTTTGCATTCAAGGTCCACCACATGTCCAACCTACTTTTCCTGGTAGGTTTGGTCGCAAGATTCACCACTTGTCCACTCTATGTCATTATATTAATAATAATTGGGTGTTAAGGTCCATCACTTGTCCAACCTATAAGGTTATATATTGAATGGTATTTTTTCTCACCACTTGTAATGTCCATGATATTTTTTACATGGGGATTTTGTTCCAAGGTCCACCACTTGTCCAAGCTAAATCTGTTCAAACATAGAGAGAAACAAACGTCCACCACTTGTCCAAGCTAGGCTCCATTGAAACATGGAGAGAATGATTCTCCACCATTTATCCAAGATAGACTCCATTGAAACATGGAGAGAAGTAAGCTCCACCATGTCTCAAAGATTCTAGAGTCGATTGAAATACCCAAAACCCCTGATACTTTGTACATGGGGGGTTTACATTCAAGGTCCACCACTTGTCCAACCTATTATCCCTAGTAGCATGTGTGGTTTGGTCTTAGGATTCACCACTTGTCCACTCTATATCATTATATTAAGAAAAATTGGGTTTCCATATCTAAATGGATCTTTGCTTGGATAAGTGGTAGACCTTGAGACCTAAATACCCATTCTACACTAGAGCATTGGATAAGCCTTATGCACTTCAAGCATACCTTTAACAACAAGTAGTAGTTATTAGTTGACTTAAGTCTAGTTGAACTCCATGGTATTGAGACTAAGAGAGAGTGTAGCATAAAAAAGATTTAGGATTTTAATTTGACTTTCTTTCTATTAATGAGTAGATCATAGATGGATTTTGGTATCTAATAAAACCTTAGGGTAGACAATGTAAAACTCATGTCTATTGTTGTGTTTGCATTAAGTGTTCTTGTTCTTTAATTTCAGAACCATTACAAAAAAATGGATTGGCTATATGCTGGCATAAATTGAAGAAAACTATTGAATTACCCATCCAACCTCCTCCAAGACCTTCTCCAAGGAATGAATCACCTCCTTATAACCTACCACTTGCTTTCAAGGACATCAAAAGAGTACTTATCTTGGATCTAGAGGAGTTACTTCTCAAGACAATTGAAATGAAACATGGAGATTATATGCCATCTTGGGCTCAACACATGCGACTTGTGGAGGATAAAGATGAAGTTTATCATGTGGTGTGACCAGACGCACAAAGTTTTTTGGATTTTTGTGCTGAATACTTTGAGCTATGGATATGGAGTTGCTATAACTTAACAAGGGTGCAACGCATCACACAAAAATGTTTTCCTGAGCAGTATACCAAGTTCAAGGTGTTTATGAGTAACAAAAATTGCCAAAATCCAAATATCATGTTAGGATTTACAAGGGTTTATCACAAAAATTTGAGTGATATTTGGAAGATATTTCAGGATTTGGATGCAAACAATACCTTAATTTTTGATGACACTCCATATAGGGTGATGTGGAACATGCCAGGGACATATCTTATATTTCCAAAGATGTGGAGGCAAACTTCCAAGCAACTTCAAAACTTCTTGCAGAGAACCATAATTCCATGGTTGGTAGGATGGTTGTATGCAAGAGATAAGAGAGTCTATACATACAACACAATTGTAAATCAGTACAGTGATTCTGAGACAAATTATGTCCTTGGTGTGTACTTGTCAACACGAAATCATTGAATAAATATGGCCATAAGATGCTTTTTTTATTCTAGTGTGTATCTTTCAACATTTGTATAATTTGATATAGTCTTTTTTATAAAAAAACAAAGGTGTGTCAATTTTATGAACACTTGAATGGAGTGCACCCTACTCTAAGGGGACTTCAATGTACTATTGGAGTGCATCCTATTGTAAGGGGACTCTGATGTATTGCTAGAGTGCACCCAAATTTTTGGGGACTCATTTTTTATCTGAATGGGGCCTATGTTGGGTCATATAGTAAAAGAAATTCATTTTTTGTCAATTCATATCGAGGTTGCATTTATTTGTAACTATGAGAGAATTGATGTTTGATGTCAAAATAAAAACTTGTAAGTATGGATCAAAGAATTCATGGACTTTAAATATGTGAGAGGGATCTTTTTCTTGGGCACAAATGTTTGCTTCAAGAATTTTGTCATTACGTACTTTATGTGAAAGAGTTTTAGAACCTAAAAGACTTTGAAAACAAAACTATGGAATCTAAGTGCATGTATTCTTGAATGGCTTGAAAGTTGATGTATACATGCATGTCGCCTTGATGAAGATTTAGATCTGACAAGATGCAAAGCTAGAAGTCTTGGACGTTACCTTTGTCAATTTGGTAACAACATATTTAACTTTCTTTTATTATGGGTGGAAAATATATTATTATGTGCATTTGGAACCTAATTGCTTGACCTTCAAACCAAGATTCCTATGTTATTTTTTCATATACTTTTTTGTAATGAATTAAGATTGTGGATACAAGGTCCACCACTTGTTCAAGCTAGATTTAAGAAAGTATATATACTGAGTCTTCAAACTAGTAAACCAAGGGAAGAGAGAAGCAGGGTCCATCACTTGTCCAAGCTTATCTCTAGAAAACATAGAGAGATGTTAGGTCTACTTATTGTCCAATATAGTCATGGAGAAATGATAGAAGGTTGATCCACTTGTCCAACCTATCATCTCTAGTAAAATGGGAGGTTTGGCCTTAAGATTCACCATGTAACCAACTTATACTTCATTGTATTATGAAGAGTAGAAAAGCAAAGCTCCACCACTTGTCTAAGGTAGTTCCAAAATCAACATGGAGAGAATCAAGCTTCACCATTTGTCCAAGATAGGTTCCATTAAAACATGGAAAACCTCATATATGTTGTACATGGAAGCTTTTTTCCAAGGTCCACCACTTGTCCAAGCTAGGATCCATTAAAACATGGATAGAAACAAGGCTCCACAACTCGTCCAACCTTTATAGCTGCAAAGTGTACCGGTAGTCTAAACTAGGCATGGGAAAATAATAGAATGTCCACCACTTATCCAATATATTATCTCTAATAGCATGGGAGGTTTGGTCTCAAGATTTAGGAATTGGACAACCTGTATTTCATTGTATTATGATGAATTTGGTTTTAAATTCAACTACTTATCCAAGCTATAAGTTTATATCTTGAATGGTATTCCTTCCCATCACTTAGAAAACCAATGATATGTTGTACATGGGGGGGTTTGTTACAAGGTCCACCACTTGTCCAAGCTAGTTTCATTGAAACATGGATGAAGACAAGCTCCACCATTTGTTAAATCTAGACTCCATTGAAATCTAGAAAATCCATTCTATGTTGTACATGGGTTTTTTGTTTTTAAGGTCCACCACTTGTCCAAGTGGTGGAGTAGAGAAACACTCCACCACTTGTCCAAGCTAGGAAACATTGATAGTAGTTGGCTTAGTTTTAAGATCCACCACGTGTCTAAGCTAACTCTATTGAAACATAGAGAGAAGCAAAGGTCCACCAACTGTTCAAGCTAGGCTCCATTGAAACATGGACAGAAGCAAGCTCCACCATTTTTCCAAGATAGGCTCCATTGAAACATGGAGAGAATCAAAGGTCCACCATTTCTCCAAGCCAAGCTCCATTTGTCCAACCTATAAGGTTATATCTTAAATGGTAATCTTTCTAATCACTCGGAATACCCATGATATGTTTTACATGGGGGTTTTGTTCCAAGATCACCACTTGTCCAAGCTAACTCTATTGAAACATAGAGAGAAGCAAAGGTCCACCACTTGTCCAAGCTAGTCTCCATTGAAACAAGGAGAGAAGCAAGCTCCATCATTTCTCCAAGATAGGCTAGCATGGATAAGTGCACCTTGAAACCAACCTTCCTATGAGGCAATAGAGCATATGCTACATATTTTATGTATGCCCCATGCCTCAAATTAAGAAGTTATAGATTAGAAGTGGACCTTGCTTGAATGTCACATGCAATAAATTAAGGAAAAATAGCCAAGTGGATTGTATTCCTCAATGGATCTTTGCTTTCACAAGTTGTGAACCTTGAGTCACTTTTACATTAACTTGGACAAGTGGTGGACCTAGAAACGAAGCTCTCCATGTTGAGATAAGTTATAGGTAGGACAATAGAACATAGACAACGATAATGGATGCAATATACTCGTCTCCTAATAATCCAATTGATTGAAACCATGGTATTTTAGTTGTTTTAATTGTGTATTGTATGTGCATAAAGTGGAATGAGACCTTAAGAAAACTCAAATTTTTGACAAAATCTCTATATCTTGTACATGATATATTGAAAGTTGTCCAACCTGGGAATTGGGATTTTCCCACTTTACCTAATATGGTCTTTAATGCACTCTCTGTATAAACCAATGCATGAACTAATGTAAATAAATCTTCAATATAATCACCCAATTGGGGACTACTTGTACCCAGTGAAGGATTGTAGCCCACCCATGCAACCAATTCAATATATAAAAGCTATTTTAATCCAATCAAGGATTATAGCTCTTATATTGTAAATCAACTCAAATGCAAGACTTCAAGGATCTTTATATGCCCGGTAAACTAGTGGAGGACATCCGACCGTTGACTATCGACTCGTCATTTACATATTCTCATCTTCTAAAATCAATTAGAGCCCTCATTTGAACAAATGGCTTCTTCGCAATGAGCATGACTCCCCAAGTTTTCAGTTGTTTTGGTTTCGTACCTTTATGTCGATAAACGAATTAAAATTTTTTAGAAGTGGTTACCGAATTAAGAATCGCGTTCGGCCCAAAAAAAGGACCTGTGACTCTATAACCTTAGGACAATTCACAAGGAGATGACAATACCCGGCACTCGGATACACTCCCCAAGGATTTGCCTAGCTAAAAGACCGGGGTTAGCACGCTATTTACTATATATAATTACTCCCGCCGGGCTTTTTCATTTTCCCGGCGGGCCCTGCAGGGAAATTGAAAAAGCCCGGAGAGCTAACCGGCTCCATAGGTTTTTGCATGTCAAAATCAAAGTCACGTTAACAATTAACGTGATCACGTGATTTTTTAATGTAAATACTATAGTTATTTACGTAATCACCCGATCGTGATTACGTTAATGAAATCCCTGGTGGTCGATAATTCAGGAGCACTCAATTGCTCTCCTAGAAAAGATATTGACATAGGAGCTTTCGCTTTTAACTCTCTTCGTTGCTCCGCCTTGCGTAAGCTCTCGATTTCCTTTTCCCTAGCCGCAATGATATATCGCTCAACCTCTTGCACTTCAGCAAGGCTTCTACCATCAGGTAATATAACCTCAGAGGGGAGTAGTTCTAAAGAGTTAGGGGGTGCAGTGAATGGAGTATTCACGTGCACATCCTCTAAGGACATAGGGTCTACATTGGTCATGAATGGCGAATTTACTTCCCCACCCCCCTCATTTACATCATTAGTTCTATGTTCGGAGCGAGTGGCTCTACTGAAGGTTTCCTTCAAGCGGGTAAGAACGCTCGGCCCGGATTGCGGACCCGTGGCATGCATGTCTTGGCTTGAGCTATCAAGATTGGGCATTGGGTAACCCTCCATGACATTGTAGTCAAAGGAAGAGTCACTAGACGCTATATGTAGGTCCTGAGTGGTACTACATTGGGTTTCTGCTGAGGGCCTAGAGCCTAAGGTAGAGGAATAATGAGTGCCCGCGTAAACGGAAACACTCTTGATGTGCTCATCCTCTAGCACACGCCCAGAGTGTAGGTGCATGTGACCTCGACACTCTAGAGGTGTTGGTGAGTGCCTTTGGAGGCTGCTCACCTAGTTTTTTTTAGGTGTTTACAACCCAATTTTTTTGTATTTTTGGTTCCTTTGTTAACCGAGCCACAGAATATGGCATGCGATAGCTCAAAACGAGCGTCTTGGCTAGAGGGAGGGGCTGTGCTTTACAACCCCCAGTTCAGTTACGTACAACCCTCAGAATCCTAAAACTAGTCTTTTCCTAGGTGAGGAGAGGGCTAGAATTAGTAAGTCCAAAGGGTGAGTGTGAAGGGGATGGTGGAGGACTTGAGGAACTTATCCCACATGCCCTCATTCCCTCTTGTGGAGGTAGGGTATATATATAAGAGTGAGTGTAGTATATATCATAAGACTGGGGACTGAGGCTTGGACTTGGGTTGGAAATGATCCCGATCTCGATCATTTATTTATTTTTATTTTTTATTTTTTGAGTCGCCACGCGCGCGGTTTTGATGGCCTTTTTGGGCCACACACACAAAACTTTTTGCCTTCTCTCCTCACTGACCTAACCTTATCTCTTCTACAGCTAACTACTCTGCTAACTAACCTTAACTACTCTGCTAATTACTAACTGACAGCGAACAGTGAATCTACCTACTCTGCTAACTGCTTACTCATTTACTAGCTAACACACTAACTATGCAAACAACTAAAAAATTGTGTAAATAGACATTAGCTAAAAACAAGCTATCTATTAACTCTGTAAAAAACTATGCAAGCAGCCATTGACAGAAAACACTCATTCACTACTAACACACTAACTACTAACTGTGCAAGCATGCATTGACAAAAAACAGAGATTATGCAGGAAATAAAAACTTGCAAAAAATAACTTCTTCTTCTTTCTCTTTCTTCCTAACTCAAAAAGACTCACAGAAGAAGCACAGAGTGCATCTTGAGCTTAGTGCAAGGCGATTCCCCGTCAGCGGCGCCAAAAATGTGCGCTTCTGTCACACGTGTCAATGCAAAGGAACTTGCTGATACACTGTGTGCGAGCCACAAATGCCTCCAAGCACGCAACTAGACTAAACTAGTAAGCTCAAAGATGGCGATGTTGTGTCACTCACCACTCTACGCTTGCTGTCGTGGAGGATTCCTCGCCGCGAAGAAGAAGGAACCGCCATTGCACCACGCTCAACCGCTTTGCCGCCACCGTGCCGTCATCGCAATGCTTGATCGCACTCTCTCTCTCTCTCTCTCTCTCTCTCTCTCTCTCTCTCTCTCTCTCTCTCTCTCTCTCTCTCTCTCTCTCTCTCTCTCTCTCTCTCTCTCTCTCTCTCTCTCACGCATACACACACACACAAGGAGATGAAGAAGAAGAAGATGGAGATGGAGCAAGAGCACTCTTCAGTAGCACAAATTAGAGAATGTCTAATTTTTAGGTTTAGGTGACTTTTATATAAGCTCGCCCCATTCACACTTGGGCGCCCATACTTGGCCAACTGACCCTTGAAACTTCCTGTTAGAGTGCGCCTCTCATCGGCGATCACTCTCACCCTTTTCCTATTGGACCGACAAGCCCGGCCCATGACTCCTAGAAGTGGACATCAGTGGTTAACAATAAGACTATCAAACAGACGTTGGCAGCCTACATTGATCCTCTCTAGAAAAATGGGATCAGACCCTCCCCTTTGTAACTCATGCTTACAATACTTTTGTGCAAGTATCCACACGAGTCATCCTGTTCAAAGTCTTATATGGTGGCTACCTCACTTTTCCCCGAGATCTTGCAACAGTTAATAATCTGCTGCCAACAATGAAGTACACAAATCCACCTCTAATGATGGAGTGCATAGAGATGCTATCTCTGTCCCAATGACGAACACCAACCTCATTAGACGAATAGACACCAAACATCCATACTTTCCATTATTGACAAACACAAAATCCACTAAATCCATCATCTACATCGTTGCAATGGTGAGGAAGAATGGAAAATATAGCCTATGGATGGTGGAACTCCTCATTTCATTATGACACAAAGAGTCTTTATCATTGTTTCCAAGACTAGAAAGGTGACTTTTGAGGTTAAAAAAGTCATGAAGAGATTGCACTGCTGAAGGTGAAGCTAGTGCATTTCCAGGGATGGTCGAAAAAACAAAATAATATCAAACTTGTTATGCCTATCAAATAGTTATTGAGATATCTGCTTTAAAAACAAAAGCAACTGGCCTCTACCGTCTTCAACGCTCCTTTTTCCTGCTCCAAAGCATGTCCTTGTATCATTCAATCCAAGCAACAAACCTACAAAATAGATAATATCCAACAGATTGGATAGTTATAAATCCAATCGTTTGAATAATTACAAGCTTCAATAGCACAGGTTGGGGTAGAGAGAGGTTGGGATAGAGAGAGAAAGAATCATACCTAGAGAGAGAGAGAGAGAGAATTGTACCTATTGTATGTGTGTGTGTGTGTGTGTGTGTGTGTGTGTGTAAAGAGAGAGTGAGAGAGAATAGAACCTGGGCGTTTCTGTCATGCCTACACCTTCTTCAACGTAGAGGAAAATTGAAAGAAAATGAGAGATGAAGTTGACAGTCGGCACAAAGAGAGAGAGAGAGAGAGAGAGAGAGAGAGAGAGGTCACAATCCACTTGTGCCTTTTGGTACCCAAAAATTAATAGATTATGTTTTGTATTAATTAAGAACTTTGTTAGTTTTATTATGTTTTAAGATATATTGTAGTTATTTTTATACTTGAATGTAAATATTTTAAACTTATCAAAGTATAATATACAATTAATTACCATCAACGGCGGGTATTTTTGTGTCTTTGTGATTTGTAGGATATTCCTTTAAGTAATCCTTACATCCTTTCATAAAGTCTTGTAGATTTTCTTTGTCATTAAAATCATTAATGTTATCCCATGGTTCATGTCGTGCTGTTGCTGCAAGTTTAAGTTGCTTTTTGAAAGAGTGAACACTGTATCATTTTCTTGTAATAGCTTGTTTTTTTTTTCTTATTCAACTCTTGCCTTCTTGAATATTTGGTTGAAAAGATGAAAAAAATAAAGAAATGTGTTAAGAATTGATTATTAACTTTGATACATGTATAATTTGTGTACTATGAATCAATATAAATACCTCATTACCCGATCCCATTGTATATTCTTGTAGGTTTCCAAATGTATAAGTATATCAAACGCCTACCTGCCACAATCAATATATGATCCTCATCACAATGCGTAAACCCCAAATGACTCTCCAAAACAAATAGATGTAGGCATGCAAGAGTCCCTCATGTAACAACATCGTCATTTGAGTTGGCCTCTTTGTCTAATGTCAGACAAAGACCTCGCTCCCCACAAGGTCTCACCCTGACTTTGGGAATCCAACAACTATTCACATCTCCATATATCCAAAGACGAACGGGTCGACGAAAATACACAATCGTACCATAAAATAGGTCATAGCATCCTTTCTAGATCCCTTACACCACAATTGAGATCAAATGCTACCACTTGTTGTACATGCATACCATACATCAGTCTAGGCATCGAACAAACCTAATCCCCTTCCGTCCATACATTCTGACCTTGCCCTTGCTCATCACAGCTGCTTTTGCATTTAGAGAAAGACCTTCCCTTTGCACCTCATGTAACCAAATCAAAGCCTATTGCCCTTTTCTTGTTGATCATAACTTGAGATGAATACAGTCTAAAAGATGACATCCTAAATGGTAAGGTCATCAACAACTACTCGTGATTTTGTGACTGATGGCACCATATTTGGCATACAAATGTACCAAAGGAGCGCACAAATAGCAATTTAATCATGATTGGCTCTCAACATAGGCTTCCACTTGGATCGGCTGCCAATAACTCAGGTGTTCTTTGACCAACAGTCTTCAATGTGCGCAAATATGTGACACATATCAGGCTAACATCTTGTCCAAAGCATCTCTTTCTCTAATATCCCCTGACCAACCATCAGATTGTGAATGATCTCCACCAAGTCAATTTGTTGTGTTAGGCCACAACCCTCCAAGGTGCAACAATATTGGCTTGCATCTAAAGAGAGGCTTTCACTTTGCGTTCCACAAAAGCAAAGCATTCTAGCGTGTCCTTATTAAGTATGACCTTGCCCATTGCTTGATGAAGGTGTGGTATTTTTTCTGTCCTAATCAAGATGTAAGATTGGATGTGTCCCACCGTCATCTAAGACTATGTATGAAGTCAATCTAGATCATCGTTAATACCATCTGAGTGGCTTGTGGGGAATCTCTAAGAACATGAAGGCTGAATGCCCTCCAAGTGTTCCAGTGTGATGCAAACTACTACTGAAAAATCTCATCTCTGTGATGCACATCCTCTATTCTATGATAGTTGCAATCATGTATAATGTGCCTCTATGACATCTATCAGCATAGAACATAAACATTGTGTCTAATGCCTTGTCTTGAAAGACAAAATGACAACCTACAATAAGCATCAACCATATAATATACCCATATGTCATGAAACCAAATTGCATGCTAGCTCTACTGAGTAGAAATGCAACAACTCGCCATACTGCATGACAGGTTGGGGATAACTTTGAAGGAGTGGTGTTGCGAGAGTGATTCACACCACCCATAAAGTGCATGCAACATAACCTAGATCAACATAATGTCAATTGAGGACACATATGACACGATAGGCACACAGAGGAAATCTCGTTAGCTTGTTAGGCTGAGACCATCCTACACATACAACACTCTCGAAGGCCAACTAAACCACAATCTAGAGTCTAAGTTCTCTCAACAACACCACCTAAGACACATACACACAAAACGAAGGAAACCCATCAAATCATAACAGAATCGTATGAAACTTAAGGAACACCATCCCCTCACTAGGATACACCTGTCCCTAAGCCTCTACACTCAAAATCCTAGCTCTAGAGCCATCTGCAAAAAACCTGTATAAAGACAGAGCCGAATTTTGAAAGTGCCCGAAATTGAAATCTATGAGTACCTATGCGTAGCTTATGTCGCTACGATTCTAATGACTACTTGTAGGCAGAAAACAATCATCGTTTGACATACTTACAGCCACGAGTAGCTCATAGATGTGCGAGCGCGTTCGCTTTGCTCCGTGAGGAATGCTTGGCAATGTCGCGTAGCTCTTGCCGAGGCTTCCACTATGGTACAGTCGGATCTACAATGCAATGAACAAGCAAGGAGTAGCGATAGGATGAAGCTCACTCTCTCTCTCTTCCTCTCTCATACACAGTAGACGGCAGCGCTAAAACTATGATTATGATAAAAGTTGTCTCTTTACAAAAATGACCTAGGTACCTTATATACTAAGGTCACCTTTGGTTAACCCAAAATAGAGGTTGAGGGTCAAATGGCTTGGTATTGACAATCTGGAAGTGCCATTGCACCCCGGTTTCTGCAACTAGACTACCTACTTATTACAAATGATGTTTATGACCATTATCCATAGCATTCCATAACTCTCAGAGAATAACTCTTTGGTGCGAACATTGAGTTATTCGTGTTGTTGACCTAGCCGTCAACACTCCCCCCCTCCGCGATCATGTCATCCCTGACATGACCTGGTTGTCGATGTCAGTGCGGTCTTTGTTGTTGTTTTGTTGTCGTGAAGAAAGTATAGGCTGTAGCCTTTGCACAAGCTCGTCTTGTTCGTCGAATCCGATGTACATAGTCTTCACATGATTCAAGAAAATCATAATTGATGACGAACATTTGCCAATTTTGTGTCATTCTCATTTTTTAGAAACAGCTTCTACATCTGTAGAATTGAATGATTGGCTTTCAGATCTTGTGACCAATGACAACTTTGTAAGAATTCTGTAGAAATTGTATGGCTAAACCTTCAACTTCTTTAGGCCAAGTTGCACTTCAACAGAAAGTCTGTCTGTCAAGCCAAATCTGGAAAATAATTTTTCTCATTTGAGGTTCAAAATTGATGTCCAGCATGCGATCTTCCTCATCAAGGACAAGATATGTAACCCTGTGCAGGTCGGTTTTGTCCATCATTTGTGTCTGCTCTTCTTTGTTGGTGACTCCTTTGTTTCTGCATCAAGGTGACCAAAGCCGCATTTGCCACTATTAGCTTTTGTGTGACTTGTAAATCATTATACTGCTTCTACTTGATACATGACTTAATTAATGTCTGACAAACCCCAGTTAATTCGCCAAGTTAGTAACTTGCTTTGGAAAGGGCTTATCCGACATCACTCATCATTAATGAGCTATCATTGTCCATTTGTTGCTAAAATTCATATACATGATGTACAGGGTATGTAGGTGGGTATCATGGCTTCAACTTTGAAAAAATTGCATCTTTGGCTAGCTAGGGGTTCTCTCTCTCTCTCTCTCTCTCTCTCTCTCTCTCTCTCTCTCTCTCTCTCTCTCTCTCTCTCTCTCTCTCTCTCTCTCTCTCTCTCTCTCTCTCTCTCTCTCTCTTTGAACTCTTAGCTTGTATTCTCTACTCATAGCCTCTTGACAAGGTTTGGCTTGTTTTGGACTTGAATTTTACGTTCTAGGATCACTTTTTGGGTTTCAGTCTTAGAAATGACTGATGAGCATCTTTGGCACCTTCTAGCTACCAAACACATGTCGAACCAATGATGATAATCAGAATTGGGCTTGACCCTTGGTTGCTCTTGCAGACATCAATCACAAAAGATGACCGAGCTGTCATTTTTGCCCCCCCTTTTTTTTTCTTGTCAGTATTGGTAGTCCCTTGTGTTTGTTAGGCTTCATTAAGTCACATACAAGATAGAAGAACACAGTATAAATATCTACTTCCTGTATACGGCCTTATCATCGTGTGAAGAGTCTGATGGAAACTTTACGCTTGAAATGTGCTTTAGTTTAGTCGATCACCAACTTCCTTTGTCCTTGTAGTCCATCCCGGATTCCTATGACCATTCTCAGTCATGTTTGGCCTCATGTTGTTGTTGAAGTCTCATCAACATTCTTTCTTACCTCTAGCATTACCCATTGTGCGTATGGAATTTGAGACATGCTTCGTGAAGTGTCATCATTTTCCTACATCTACTTCTCTTTGTACTACCTGACATCTCTTCAGTCTTTTCTTCATCTGGATTATGGATTTTTCTTGCCTCTTTTCTTTTTAATCTCAAAAATAACAAAATTCAAATCAACTCAAAAAGCAAAAATAATTCTAATAGAATTCAAAACGCTATGTACACTGTACAATGTCCCTAGGGGCTCATATATGACTTTTGTCTCCGTACATCTCTTGTAACTCTACTATGAGGGCATATACTCTGAATTTTGTCAAAAAATGTCACAATCAAACGCGAAAATTCAATACAGCTTGCAAAACATTGCTCTCTAATATTTATTATTATGTCGGCATTTAGAATGCCTCCCCCCCTCCTATTTGGAGTCCTCCTTGATGACAGGGTATCGCCAAGGGTATGTGTTGTGCTTGGGAAATCAAAAATTGTGCCTATGTAGGCCTTGTAATGTAGCCCTATTATGCATACACAGTCAATGCATGGAAAAGATTTATGTTGTGCAAGATGTGGGTATAAGCAATTTGATTATTGGCATTTGTTGACGAGGATTCCTATTCTAAGCAATGTGATTTTCTTTGAAACTCTTGTGTTGTTTGCTTGACGGAAGGTTGTAAATATTTTCAAGGCTTACTTATCTGTTTGATGTTTCTTTGGAATCCAATTTAGCCTTGTGGTTGGTTGTTGATTTGGCTTTGTTCCTTAGAGTGGGTTCTCTGCTAACTGTACTGTAATCGTAGGAGAAATTTGAAGAATTCAAGTGGCAGTGCAGTAACAACAATGTTATTGGCTTCCTTTGGGGCCCACTTATTTGTGATTACTGGCTGTTGTGTTGAAGTTTCTTGTTTGGGAACCCATACTTGTCCCTGGTTCGTTTGTGTTTGAAGAGACTTCTTTGGGATCCACCTTGTCTTTGTGTGAGTCAGTAGTGGTCTTTACTTCAGCTCTTGTACTCTTGGTCGAGGACGAGATTCAGACTTTGGGAGTTGACAATTTAATCGTTTCGGAATCCAAATGAACTCCTGACCTCTTTGTGTTTAAGTCAACTTCTTTGAAACTCAAGTCTGAGTTGTGGAAGCTTGCGACTTTGTGTTTTGCTTAGTCGTTCTTGCAGACTTTGACTGTTTTCCTTTTGGCGTTGGATCTTGTGATTTTTTGTTAGAGATCTTCGTGTTCTTGATCCATACCTGCTTTTGGCCAATCTAGCTCTTTGGTATCCAGATTTGTCAAACTTTTTGGTTCTAACTCTTTGTTCTTTTCTTTTGGCCTTTCTTGGTTGTTATTGAAGTTGCTAGTGATCGTGATGATATGAGTTGTTGGTAGGAGATGTCGTATGAATCATCACTATCACTGCTATCTTCAACAAGGTTGCATTCTAGCACTTTCCCTTTGTTTTTGACTGTTTATGGAAAGTTACTGTCTCTTTGCCCTTGGATTGTTGTTGCTGGGATGACTTTGGTATCCACTTGAGTAGAGCATTGGTAGCTCGTTGACATGGCTCTGTTCTCCTTGGTTGAGTCTTTTGTTTCTGTATAGGAGCCACATATGAGGGTTCTTGTTGTAGTTGCGTTTCCATCGTGGATTTTGTATCCACATCTGATGCGCGTTATTCTTCTCGTGATGGCGTTGGTTCTTGGGTTTCTGATTTGGACAATCATAAAACTGCACATTAGTTAAAGTTTTTTGTTTATCACCTGTCGGGTCATTCCGATTTCCGTTGTTGGTATCCTCTTGAAGCTTCAAGTGTTCTACAGAGTCATAGAACTTGTCTTCAATTTCCTGGATTACAGTCACTGCAAAGTAAGGAATGACATCAAAGCCATCTTCATCACAAAACTTTGTTGTTGGACTTTCTTGAATAGCGCACACATCCAGAGTAGCCAAGATGTGTTCCCATCCATATGGCTCTAACTCTTCCTCAGGAAAGGGTTCTGGGATATAATCCTCATCTTCAGTTTCCCTTTCTAGGATGCCTTCCTCTCGTGTTAAACTTCACATTGTGAAGCTCCACATATCCACAGTTCTTTAGGCTTTCCCAACCATGTTGGAAGTTCTGATCCTGCTACAACAGAGGAATCAAACTCTTCCATATGTGTTCTTGTCACATCCCTGTAAGTATGGTCCTTTAAATTTACCCTTGTTGTGGTTTTCACATGTCTCAGGTAGATATGGTCATATCCCCAGTCTTGGACCATTTTCAGTTGTCGCATGAATGGTCTTCCTAGAATGATGTCATAGTTATTCTTCTTGCCAAAGTCAACAATAGCAAAGGTTTGCGCATATTCAATTCCACAAGAAGTAGCAACTGCAATGGGACTTTCCATGTGTCCGTCTGCAAGATGTAGTTTCATTCTTGTAGCCCTCACTGCCCTGCTAGTATTCCCCATTTTTCCCAGACCTCTTTTGTTGCAATGGAAATGCCATCTCCACTGTCAAGGATTCCCATGGTTTTCACACCTTGGAATGCCACAGGAAGAGTGGTGTTCCCATTTTCTCCGTCATAATACTCGCCTCCCTTTTTTAAAGGCACTGGCCTAGTGTTAAGCTGAGGCATTTCAAGCTCTCTAATCCCTTCCTCGATTTGAGTCATTGGTTTTTTAACACCAAATTTCTCTAGGCATTTTCCCATAGTACCCCACATGTTCTGTTGTATTTTGAGCAACTCGGCTAATGTTATCGTACAGGTGGCTGGTGTCGATAGAATGTCTATCAGCCCTTTTGAATTGTTGGAGGTTGAGATTCCTTTGCAAGAGAAGATGCAACCCTTTTCTCATGTTGTCTTATCTTCTCTTCAGCTTACATAAGCTTCTCATCTAGGGATTTCTGATCTTGTTCCCTATGTGCTTTCATCCTAGCCTTTTTAGCTTTCTAGCTATTCTGTTTGCTCTTGGTTTGTTAAACTAGGTGCGTCCGTCTTTGGTTCACCCGTCTCTAGACTCGTGTCAATTTTTGTTTTTTCTGTCTTTGGCTTCTTATCAACTTTCTTTTGAGCTTGCACTCTCGTAACTACCTGAACTGGTATGACGTTTTCATTTTCTAAGCTAGTGGGTAGCTGAACAATTCCTGAGACATTTGTTGTGATCTTTCTAACTCGGTTTGGGTTTTTTGGATAGTTGGGGATCAAGTGAGTGATTACATAGTCAAGACAATAGGCATTCACTTGTGTGATCTCTGTCTGAGGACATTGTTTGACCAAGTGGTTGTCACATCTTTTGTGACAGTCTATCTGTGGTTGAGGAGCTTCTTCTTGCAGTTCCTCTTGGCTGTAAAGAGGCTTTGACCTTTCTAAGACTCTACTCGCAATGAACCGCAATGTCCTTTCGTCCATCTCATATCTTCTTTCTTCAGGTCAAAACACAGGAGATGGAGGTTGTACCGGCCTCATCACTCCATTTGTTTCTCTCATCTTTGTTCTTTGAAGGGAAGTACACGCTTTGGTTGTTATAATACATGGTAGCTGGTACTAGCACTTGTTTGTTAGATACTTCCATCATTGGCGTGTATCTCATGTCTAAAGGAATTCTGGCACCTGGCAGTGTAGGTTGTTTTCCTGAGACAAGTTCTGGTCTTGCAACTCCTACTGGGTTCCTGGCGCATTCCCCATAGCGTATCTAAGTAGAGTACGTGCTACTGGAACATGCTGTACATACCTCTCCTCAGCATATCCCATGCCATTGTAACACTCTTCTCTCCTATGGTTTGTCCATTTTCTCTCAATATTGCACCATAGAGATTCTTGGAGATTAGATTTAGCTAGAGGAGCAAGTCTCTGAACTAATCCTTCTATAAGATTCATTTGCTCACTAGATATCTTTGGCTTTATTGTGGGTTGGATTCTTGGTGAATGACTCCTCTGAGAAGATGTCTCACTCTCATTCTTAGTATCATATCTTCTCAAGGTTCTACTCTCATTTAGATAGGAGTAGTTTATAGGGGGTGATGATGGTACATATGTTCGTGTTGTGACCGAAATTCCATCTCTATAAGAGTCATGTTCTATGGCTGCATCTGGGTATAGCCATGTTCCATTAGGTAGATTCACTTGAGGAGGCATGCTTGCCATCTCTCTGTTCACTTCGTCTCTTGTCATCGCTCTAGAAGGGAATCCAGGTGGCTACCTTTTTGGAATTCTTGTAGGAAGTCTCATGTTTGGTGGAGATATCTGTGGTCCTTCATTGACCAAATATCCACGTCTTTCTAGTGCATTGTGTGGGTTTGTATCAAAATGTGGATAGATTGGCATTTTAGTACTTCTAGCATGGCTTGTCATACCTCTGGTCATATCTGCAAAAGGATTGGTAGATTAGCTTTCCATCCTGTTGATCTTAGCTTTCTTAATGTTAGGCCCACTCAATACTCTCAAGATAGTCCTTAATAAGTACCTTTTGGCCCTTGATCTGGTCTCTTTCAAGAATTTGTGTTTCTTTTGGTCTCTAGAAACTAGATCTGGGTACCCTAAAAGTTTGGATTTAGGAAACCTGAGAAAATTCAGCTTTCTTCCTAGCTAGACTTGACTCAATTTGGAGTTGTCTATCAAAAGTTAGAGCAGTTTTGGTGAACTTCACTTGAAACAGCACTCAAAACAGTTTCAAGATCAAGGATTTGTGCTTGTATCTTGAGCAATTGTGACCCAAATTTGTTGAAACTTGGTCACTAGGCTTCTTTTATGCTGGCAAACAATTCTGTGAGCTTAGATGTAACTTTTGACTTCTACTTTGTCACTTGAGATATCATACGCGTATGAAGTCTATGTGCTCGAAATTTGACAAAACTTTGTACGTGAGCTCTCCTTGATGTCCTCTACCTTGGTATGCTTAGTTTATGAAGTTGACCTTTATTTTGACACTTGAGACATTATACGCGTATAAAGTCTTTTGTGGCAAAATGAGGTGACTTTTGTTCCACTGAATCCTTATCACTCAAGCAACTCTCAACGAGTTTTAGAAGTCAATTTGGACAATTTTTTAGCAATTTAAGACCAAGACATGGTTGAATCTACAGTTTTTTGTCTTTTGCTCTTTGCAAGCCCAAATGAGCTCCAAATTCTATGAAATTTTGGCTAGGGACTTCTTTTATGCTATAGGACACTGAGGTATACTCAAATGTCTGTTATTACCCAAATATGTCCTATGAGACTTTATACACATATAAAGTCTACTGGCACATAATTCATTTGAATCTCTACCCAAGGTACTCCTTGATGCATATAGCAAGAATATGTGATTACAACAAATTTTGGATGTCAAAATTGCTCAAAATCACCTCTTTTTCACCTTTTCAGTCTTGTATCTGCAAAGTCTCTTTAAATGCAAAAGTATGTGTGCAAATGAGATGAAATTTTGCAAGCAAGCTTAACACATCATTTCCAACCCTCCTATGTGGTCAAAAGTGCAATTTGATTGTCAGATCTGGCCTTGAGACTTCATACACATATAAAGGCTATGTGCTCAGATTTTCACAAAATTTGATGTGTGAGCTTGTCTTGTGGTGCTTAACACCCTGGTAAGCTCAGATTTCAATTTTGATCTCTAAAAGTTCCCTTTAGACTTCATACGCGTATGAAGTCTAATTGGTCACACTGAATAGAGTTTTACTTTAGAGGTTTCTCACTACACTAGCAACTCACAACAAGTTTCAGAATCGAATTCTGACACTTTTTGAGCAATTTATAGCCAATACAAGCATTCACTTGCCTAGATGCGTCTTATGGTCTTTGCAAGCCCAAAAGCGATCCAAATTTGTTAAAATTTGGCCTATATGCTTCCTAAATGTTGTAGATCACAAGGTGCACTCAAATGTAACTTTTGACCTCAGATCTGGCCTTGAGACTTTATACGCATATAAAGTCTTTTTGCTCAGATTTTAGTTCTGTTTCTACCAGAGGTGTCCCTTAGTATGTGGAACAGGAATATGTCCTCATAGGAAATTTTGGATGTCAAAATTGCTCAAAATCAGCAATTTTAAAAGGAAATCCTGTGAAAGAGTAAAATCCCCTTAACTCTCAATCTGTATGTCCAAATGACATGAAATATGGTGGGTGTGCTCAACAAAACATGTAGAAGATGGGTATAATGTCAAAAGTTCAAAATTGCTGCCAAAATCACCCTTGAGACTTCATACGTATGATGTCTACTGATGAATTTTTGGATAGAACTCATTCATAGGAATCCCCAAGTGTCTAGCACTAGTTTTCAAGCACTTCTACCAATTTTCATGCAAAACTAATCTCAGAATCTCAAGTTTCTCTTTTCCCCGTTTTCCACACTCCGTCTTTTGTCTTTCGTTTTCAAGAGTTGGTTTAAACTCTAGTTTCAATGTATACTTGGGGTAAATCCCCCCTTTTGAACACATCAATGTAGTCCAATTTTTGAAATTTGGTCTTAGAGGGATGGTGCTGGAGACTTTATACGCGTATAAAGTCTAAGTTTATAGATTACAGTTTTTGTTCACAAAACCCTTGCACATGCCCTCTTATATGCTCAGCATCAATCATCCATGCAAAAATGTCAGCATAACTCTTTTTTAATGCATTTTTTCCTCAGAAGCACACTTTTTAGTGATTTTGAATGCAACCAAGCACTTTAGCAAATAAATCAATGATGAATAGCTCTAGATCAGAATCAGATCACTTACCTAAAGCTACTCCTACAAATCATATGGGGTTTTGCATCTATGAGTAGAAAAACGCTTCAATGCTACACACAGACTAGCAAATGCTTTTATCACCTCACAAACCACTTGACCACCATAACAACTACTCTAATCTACAAATCCTAACTAAATCTACCTATCGTAGACCCTCGGCAAGACACACGCTTCTTGGCTATCCACTTGATCTCAAAATAACCTCTTCCGGATCCACTTAAGAAAAATGCTTTCTTTAGCTGAAACTAAAGCAAGCAACCATCACACGATTGTTATAAGGAATACCTACCTAAGTCCTTGTTTCCCCGGCAACGACGCCAATGTTGCGGGAACAATTCACACCACCCTTAAAGTGCATGCAACGGGCATGCAACACACCCTAGATCAACATAATGTCAATCGAAGACACATATGACATGATAGGCACACGGAGGAAATCTTGTTAGCTTGTCAGGCTGAGACCATCCTACACATATAACACTCTGGAAGGCCAACTAAACCACAATCTAGAGTCTAACTGCTCTCAACTACACCACCTAAGCCACATACACACAAAAAGAAGGAAACCCATCAAATCATAACAGAATTGTACGAAACTTAAGGAACACCATCCCCTCACTAGGATACACCTATCCCTAAGCCTCTACACTCAAAATCCTAGCTCTAGACCCATCTGCAGAAAACGTGTATAAAGACTTAGCCGAATTTTGAAAGTGCCCAAAACTGAAATCTATGAGTACCTATGCGTGGCTTATGTCGCTACAATTCTAGCGACTACTTGCAGGCAGAAAACAAACATCGTTTGACATACTTACGGCCACAAGCAACTCGTAGATGCGCAAGCGCATTCGCTTCGTTCCGTGAGGAATGCTTGGCGTTGTCGCGTAGCTCTTGCTATGCGATGGTGCAGTTGATTCCACAATGCGATGAACGAGCGGGGAGTAGCGCCAGGATGAAGCTCATGCTCTCTCTCTTCCTCTCTCACACACAGTAGATGGCAGTGCTAAAACTATGATTATGATAAAAGTTGTCTCTTTACAAAAATGACCTAGGTACCTTATATACTAAGGTCACCTTACTTTAACCTAAAATAGAGTTTGAGGGGTCAAATGGCTTGGTATTTATAATCTGGAAGTGCCATTGCACCCCGGCTTCTACAACTAGACTACCTACCTATTACAAATGATGTTTATGACCATAGTCCGCAACATTCCATAACTCTCAGAGAATAACTCTTTGGAGCGAACATTGAGTTATGTCGTGTTGTTGACCTAGCCATCAACACTGCTGAAGACTCTTTTAATTTCTAAATTCATCGAATGTATGCAAGATCATGACCCATGGTAGCTGAAACTCTTACCTGCACTACAAGCCACAATTAATATATGATCCTCATCACAATGTTTAAACCCCAAATGACTCTCCAAAACAAACACATGTAGGATGCAAGAGTCCCTCATGTAACAACATTGTCAATTGAGTTGGCCTCTTTGTCTTATGTCAGACCAAGAGATGGATCCCCATAAATTCTCACCCAGGCTTTAGGAATCCAACACCTGTTCACAACTCCATATGACCCAAAAACAAATAAGTCAATGAAAAGACGCAATCATACCATAAAATAGGTCATAGCATCCTCTGTAAATCCCTTGCACCACAATTGCGATCATGTGCTTCCATTTGTTGTACATGCATACAATACATCAGTCTAGGCATCCACAAAGGTAAGCCCCTTCTATCCATACATTTTGATCATGTCCTTGTTCATCATAGCTACTTATGCATCTACAGAGAGACCTTCCCTTCGCATCTCATGAAACCAAACCAAATCCTGCTGACCCTTTCCTTGTTGAGCATAACCTGCAATGAATACAGCCTAAAAGATGACATTCTAAATTGTAAGGTCATCATCAACTACTCATGATTTGTGAGTGATGGAACCATATATGGCATACAAAGGTAGAAAACAATGCACGAATAGCCATCTCATCATGACTGCCTCTCAACACAGGCTTCCACTTGGATCAATTGTGCCAACAACTCAGGTGTTCTTTGCTCATCAACCTTCAATGTGCAAGAATATGTGACATATATTATGAGTACAAGATCTTCTTGTTTTTTGCAGCATGGGTATTGGTATATCCAAGTTATATCTTATTCAAGGACCTTGCTCCTGGTAGAGACCCCTAATAACTTGGTGGAAAGAGGACATCTTGAGGAAGCCAAACGTGTATTAATGAAAATAAGAGGAACTGATAACATTCATACTAATTTTGAGGACTTTGTTGAGGCAAGTCGCATTGCCCAACAAGTGCAATATCCTCATGTAAAAGTGCAATAGGCTATACCTGGTTATTACATGCTTCCTCTAGTTCTTTCAACAATTCACTACCATCAATGCCACCATATTCTATGCATCCGTTCTCTTCAAAATGCTTGGGTTCAAGGGCAATGCATCCTTGAAGTCCTCGACTTTTACTGGGGGTTTGAATGTGCTCTCAATACTTGTCTCGGTTTATTCTGTTGTTAAGGTTGGATGCAAAGTGCTTTTGCTTGAGGCATGTGGGCATATGTTTTTTGTCGTAGGTGGCCATAGCAATTCTGCTTGCATTTGGATAGCAGTATATGCATGGTCATGGGGGGGGTCACTAGGATGGTTGATAGCAAGTGAGATTTTCCCTTTGGACACTATGTCAACTTGCTAGATCGTCATTGTACCTCTAATTTTGGTTTTCAAATTTGTCATACCGCAAGCGTTCTTGTTGATGTTGTGCACATTTGAGTACGAAAACTTCTTGTTCTTTGTAGCATGGGTGTTTGTGATGGGCATCTTTGTTGTCTTGTTCATCCCAGAGACATAGGGGATAGAGCTCCTCTCCAGGGCAGTTTTTATAAGGAAGAATAAATTGAACGTTGGAAGAGAGGCAGAAAGTATGAGAGAGAGAGAGAGAGATAGTTAGTTCTATTATCCCCCTTGGAGGTCAAATATGACCTATAGGACCAAATGAACATGTCACATGGTGTTAGTGGAGGTCATAAGTGACTCTTGACGCTCAAAAATGGCTGAAATGAGCGTCACAATAGAGCGTCCACATCGTGGTTGGGAGAGGAAGGTATGTAGGGAGAGCTCATGCCTGAATAGATGGGGAAAAGAGGACCTAATGTGGTCAAAAGTTGAGCACTCAAGTAGTGTGTAGTACTCACTCTCTCGCACTTGACGAGGGCATAAGTTGCAAAGTCGATGAGACTCCTCGCGAGTGCCCCAACCTACCTCGGACATTGTATTATTTATTTGGTAGAGTCAGGTACCGGGCTTGTCGGTCCAATAGGAAAAGGGTAAGAGTGATCGCCGATGAGAGGCGCACTCTAACTGGAACATTCAAGGAATTAGTTGGCTAAGCATGGGCGCCCAAGTGTGAATGGGGCGAGCTCATATAAAAGTCAACTAAACCTAAAATTCACTCATTCTCTCATTTGTGCAATTGAAGAGTGCTCTTGCTCCATCTCCTTCTTCTTCTTCTTCATCTCTTTGTGTGTGTGTGTGTGAGAGAGAGAGAGAGAGAGAGGGAGAGAGAGGGAGTGTGTGGGCGATCGAGCATTACGAAGGCACGACGGCGGTGAAGCGGTTGAGCGTAGCGTAGCGGCGTCTCCTTCTTCTTCGCGGTGAGGAATCCTCCACGAAGCAAGCGTAGAGCGGTGAGTGACACACCATCGCCTTCTTTGAGCTTACTAGTTTAGGCTTGTTGTGTGCTTGGAGCCATTTGTGGCTCGCACACGGTGTATCGGCAAGTTCCTTGCATTGACACGTGAGACATATGCGCACATTTTGGCACCGCTATCGGGGAATGCCATACACCAAGCTCGAGTAGCACTCAGTGCTTCTCCGTGGCGCAATTTCAATTATAGGAAAGGTAGGGAAGGAGTGTGTGTGTGTTGAGAAGAGGGATTTGGTGTTATACTGTGGTTTTTTTTGTTAATGGAGTTTTCAAAGGTTTTGTGTTTATTCTCTGTGTATTAAGGTAGTTAGTTTTCTTTGTTAATGGAGATTTCAAAGATTCTGTGTTTATTCTCTGTGTATTAAGGTAGTTAGTTTTCTGTGTACAGTAAGTAGGAAGTAGATTAGTGAGAGTTAATAGAGTGTGTTAGTGTGTAAGAGTAGGTGTATTAGTTAGAAATAGGTAGATAGAGTGTGTGTGTGCTCTCACGCAGGCCGCAACGACCTTATCCTTAAATTAAAATTTTTTAAAAATAAAAAATAAAAAAAATTTAAAGGTAGAACCGGGATCGGGAATATCTCCCTGACCCAAGCCGAGACCTAAGCCCAAGCTCACGCTCAGGCCTAGGCCTCAGTCGCTTTAAAAAAAACGAATTTTAGCTTTACACATAGCTAAAAATTGATTTTTTGAGGACCAACGGAACGTCAGATGCCCGAAAATTGTGTTGTAAAGCACACAACGACCCTTTAAGTGATACGCTCGTTTCAAGCTATCACACACTTTAATATAAAAAAAATCAAACATTAAAAAACATCAAAAGCAAGAAAAAATCAAGTAGAAAACGGGGTGCAAAACACCCACAAAACAAAGCAAGTAACCTTTGAGGGTACTTGTCGACACTTGTAGGGCACCCAAAGCACATGTATCTACGCTCTGGTAGTGTGCTAGAGTCCAAACAACTAGCTAGTGCTTCAATTTACGGGGGTACTCACTATCCTTTCACGCTAGGGTCTATGCCCTCGGCGGGGACCCAAGGTAGTGCAACCCAAGACCCAAATATAGCGGCTAGCGACTCTTCCTCTAACTAGGATATTATGGAAGAGCATCTTACACAAAGCCCCGGGGGAACAAATGAAACCGTGCCTAGCTGGGCCCAACAACTTGGAACTAGTGTTTTTAGTTGTTTGATGGAAACTTTTAGTAGAGCTACGCGCTCTGAACCTACGGCTAGTGAAGTAAATGAAGGGGGTGGGGAAGTAGAATCACCATTCACATCTCCTGTAGACCCCACACTCCCTCAGAGTGTCCACGTGGACATTCTACCTACCTCATTTAATGAGGGCCCTACCGAGCTACCACCTTCCAAAGTCGCCTCTAAGGTAGCGGAGACTAAAAGTCAAAACACAGGAAGCAACATTGCATCCACCTCACGACAACCCTCTAGTACACCAAGTTTGGACGGGGTATTTCTCAATGAAAATTGGGAATATGACCTACACACGGAGACTTTGACCGACCTATACATGGGCTACACATACCATGTGGGTTGGTTAGACGTTGTACAATCCACATCTAGTGCCACTAGTCTAGAGGAACAACAACACATGATCTGCAATGTCATCCATAGGATTATCCAGTCCGAGAGGCAAAATCGAGGAATAAACATACCTTCGACGGGTCCTATGTGATTTTTAGACACGGGCAAAGGGAAACAACCCACTCTATCACAAATGGAGACTCCCCCAGTGAGTCCCATCGATCCCCCATATGTTGTTTCGCCAGGGGTCTCAATGCAATCTGAGCCCACAAGTGATAGCTTTACTTTTCCAAGTCTAGCTCATCTTTCCCTTGATGACACCACGGATACCATGCCTACCCCAATGATGGGCATGCCGAGAAACACGCCATGGACCACTACATGGTAGCTCAATGCCTGCAACAGTACCTACAAGTGCGTACCAATCGTATGCACCTATGTGTCATAACACTCATGTAGTCCCTACCCCTCCCATTGTTTCAACTACCTATTCTCCACAACCACAATACACAAGTTCTTATTTCCATGGGACTATACCGGCTAGCATTAGCATGTCACATCCGACGTCTACTATGCCTAGGGCCACTCATATGAACTATGGACCACCATATGGCACAACATCGTACCCAACGTGGAACCCAAGGGCTTCCTATGCGCCAAGCCCAATGCCAATACCTACTCCACATGTAGTCTCTGGACGATCTATTGCTGAGAATATGCGTAACACGCCTGATAGAGAGCCTAGAAGTAAGGTAGTACAAATAGCCAAGCTCACACAAAAATTTAGTGTAGACGGGGATGTGAGAAAGCATATCGAAGTGTTTGAACAAATATGCGATTCTCTAGGAGAACACAATGACCTACATAAGAGCAATGCTTTAAGACTAACCTTAAGTGGAAAGGCTGGGGATTGGTATAGAACCCTAAGGGTGGAAGAAAAAACGATTTACCCTACTCTAAGGAGACTGTTCTTAAAGGAATACATACGAGAGGGAGTGCTTTGGGGTGTAGCCTCTCAGCTCCAGAAAGCCCAACGAGAGGAAGGAGAGTCGGTGAGAGACTTTATAAGTCGCTTGAAGCATTTGAATTCTCGTTGTAATCCAAATGAGCGCTTCAACAATAACCAATTGCTTGATAGATTCACTAGGGGGTTACGACATGAGGATATCTACAATGGCCTAGTCATTAGAGGTATCACCACTTGGGAAGCAGTCACCACCAATGCGATCCAATTGGAGGTTAATTTAATGATTCAAGGAGAAAGAGTGTCTGTTGAGCCTAAATCTATTAGCTCGCAAGCATCAGGGCATCAGCCAATGACCCTAAAGCCTATTGCTAAGGAGCCAAAGATATCTGAGATGACTTTAGCAGATCTCACCAAGGCTATTCAAGAGAGTCTTAGAGACAATCGTGCTCCACAAAACAATCATATGTATCCAAGAAGGGAGCAGCAATGGTGCTCAGTATGCTATGGACCGCATAGTACCAGTGAATGCCCTACTTTTAGAGTAAAATTCAATGGGAACTGCAATGCATGTGGGAGGTATGGTCATCAAGCTAAGGATTGCATAGTATTTCAGCGTGCGATGGCCAATAGACCAACCTTAGCATGGACAGACACACCTTGAGTGCCTGCATTGATGCCAGCCCCACCTCTTGAACAAACATCACAACATATGGTCCCTAGTGCCCAAAATGCTTTTCAAACAACACCTTTACCACCTCCAGTGCTAGGACCGCAACCACCACATCCGTGAATCACTTCTGTGAATCAAGTGGGTTTTGAGTCATTTATTTCTTGTTTGAAAGGCTGTGAGGAAGATATAGATCCTAATATCGCCTATGGGATGGATGTGCTTGAAGAAAGTCCACAATACTACATGGAGGACTATTGGGGACAAGTCAAACCTGTATATCAAGTAGCTACTCTTGCGGAAAGAGGCCAAAATATCAATTACACTGCTAAGAGACCACCTCTTCAATGCTATGAGTGTGGAAGTCCACATCGTGTAGCCGAGTGTCCTATTAGTCTATAAAAGAACGCCACACTAATGCAAACCAATCAAGCGAGAACGTCTACAATGCCGATACTCATGTGTAATCGATGTGGCATAGATCATTTGATTGCCCAATGTCCAAATAATCCAGATGCACCGAAGATCATGCCATTAAACTTGATTGAAGTTACCAAGGAGCCATCACCAAGTACACCCGTGGTACCAATAAACGTACTCACACGATTGATGCTCCAAAAACAAAATTATATTCTTGACGAAAGAGACACGACATCAATTGCCCAATCTCAAAAAAAGAAGAAAACACGAAGAAGGAGATCGCAGAAAGCAGCGAAGTCAGACCCCAGTTCAAAGACCAAAATAGGGACTGGTGACGACCCCGTATATATGAACGACGCTGAAGAAGATTCTGATTCAGGTGAAACCATGGAAACCAAAATGACCACTAACATAGAAACCAACAAGGAAGATCTTCATGAGCCACAATGGCCAGGATCCAAAAAGAAGATAGGAACTTACCCAAACCCTATAGAGGAGATTGAGCGAGTCAAGCATTTAAGGAGTTTGGTAGAAGATACCCAAAGGGATCTAGAACCAGCACCTAGGAAGATCCAGATTACAGACATTGTGTTCCCTACGCAACAACAACCTCACCAAGTCCATAGACCCTTGGACATACCTAGTGTCATCCAACAAGAAAGTGACTTAAAGTCATGGGAAAGTGGGCGTACTCACTTCTTGATGGAAAGAATGTTTACAGAGGGACTACCTGATCATATCGAAGAAATGGAGATCGCATCTTCCCCACCTCAAGGGACTCAAGGCCAAAAGGTGCCATTAAACATTGCCAAATTGATGGATTTCATGTCTTCAGAAGTTAGAACCACCATCATGTCCAAACTATATAAAGACCCTGAGCTAGACTTAGCTCTTCGAGCCTTCCTCAATGGAGAACTGAAGTTTGGGCTACCACAATTTGCACAGATGGATGGATCTGGGGAGACGCCAATAGAGGAGGAACACTTAGATCCACAACCCAACCTAGATGAGAACCTTGTTATAGAAATACCTGTTAACAAGTTGGGACAATACTTTGAGGGTGATGAATCCAATGCGACCATACCAATCACTACTAAGGGATTAACTGTGAAGGGAATCCTTCATGGTGGCGTTGGGGTTAGCATTGTGACTAGAAATTGTTGGGAAACTATGGGAAGACCTCACCTTGCGACCACAACCATTGTAGTGAAGATGGCCAATGGGTCTATTGTTAAACCTATTGGGATGCTAGAAGATCTCAAGATCAAGGTCTTTGGACATAAAATAAGGATTACCTTTATTGTTATGGATTTCTCCAAACACACTATGGCATCGGAGATGATCTTAGGACGTCCTTTCATGAGGGAAGCAAAAATGGTGCATGACTGGTCTAAAAACCATGTCTACTTGCAGTTCCAAGATTCTGTCATTCGAGTGGATCTTGTGACGGGTCGAGCACATCCTCTAGGAAACAGGTTTATAATTGATCATAGATCTGACACCACAATTCACTCGGTACCATTGCAGTATTGTTACACGTGTAAGGCAGACACTAATGTTGGGGAAGATTCTCCTTATATGAATGTACTACCTGGGATGACTGAGTCGGACAATGTAGATTGGGTCCACCTAGTAGCAACCATAGACACTTGGGGAAACAAGGGGATGACCTGGGTAACACCTGAGGGGGATGAAATGCTCGTACCCTTAAATATGCTAGAAGCAATGTATATAGCTTCCGGCAAGACTCATCCTAATAAAACAAAGAAAACATACAAGTGGGTCCCTAAAGCTTCTTTAGCGACCATAGCTAGTGCTAAAAAATAGAAGCCTTGTAAGAAACGTTCCACTCGCTCCAAGAAATGTAAGAAAATGTGGCGTTGGATTCCTAAACGACTATTGGAAGCCCAAGGCTACTATCAAGGAAATGATCAAATCTGGGTGCCAAAATGTAGATTGTGTTCTTACCTATCACCTGACCCATGTGAACTCAATCCCGTAGCTCCAAAACAAATTGACAATCGCGGAAAGAAAAAAACCGCTCCAGAGCTAGTTTGGGTACTGAAGAAAGAACGATTTGTTCCATCTAGCTTAGGAAGGGGAGAGTCCCATGAAGCTTCTAGCTCCTCATGTA
Organism: Adiantum capillus-veneris; assembly: GCF_014529385.1. Taxonomy (NCBI): domain Eukaryota; kingdom Viridiplantae; phylum Streptophyta; class Polypodiopsida; order Polypodiales; family Pteridaceae; genus Adiantum; species Adiantum capillus-veneris. Next base: position 160,174,002 of record NC_140931.1, read on the forward strand.
ATGCATCCATAGAGGTAAAAGCTTCTCCAGATCCTCCACCTACAATAGTGTACCTCCATAAAGCTACAAAGGAATCCACACTTCTCAGTGTTCAAGAATCACCTGATGAACCACTTCAAGTTCGACCCTGGGAGAGTACCTTACCACCCTTGCAACTTGACGAGGCACCTAAGGTAAGAGAAAACTACTGGAAAAAATCCTCACCTATTACCAACTAGAACGATTGGTTTCAAAGGGTGACAAGCTCATTTCAAATGATATGATCTACCCAAGGAAGGGGGGAGTCTTTGCTGACAGACATCATTCACTCACTCCCCTCTCAACCTTCCTCCCTGACCTCTCAATATCCCAATCTTAGGGAATGTACATATAAAGCCTTATACTCACAAAATTTTTAAAAAAAAATAAATAAAGAGCAAGAGCAATTAGCAAACGAGTATGCACAATAAAAGTCAAAACATTGACCATGTCTACACATTCGCATCCAGTGCACTGAAATAGAAACCTATGCCATAAAACATCTTTGATCCTCAGGACTCAAGTGATGGAGGGTAGGTAATATTAGTGCGATAGGAGTGTTTCTGTTTTAGAGTTGAGGGATTAGCAAAGTTCGTTTTTCCCACTGATGTGCCTCCTGGAGGTATTCCTTGTGTTTCCTAGTGTGTACAGGAGCGTGTTGCTATTGTTTAGGATTTGGACCTTCATGGGATCTTTCTCTCATTCACACTTCAAATCAAGCGCGACCATCGACACAAACAGGTGTTTCTTGTCCATTAGCATTGCCCTTTATCTTTTTTGCATCTATGATTGTCTGCTTTGATTGTGATTGGCAGCATAATATCCAACACATTTGCTTAGTAACAAACATTTAATTCAATGTAATTTTTTGTCATAATCACTTGTCTAGGTTTAAAAATCAAGCAATCTGACTAAGCTAGTTTGACCAAGTTAGGTGTTAGAGATCTTCTCTTAATACCATGGGGAATGCCTTCCTAATAATCAATGGTTACTTAGGTTCTTAATCCGATTTAGGCAGCATTGTGTGAAATGTACTAGGGATTTCTAGTGGGCTTGACCCTATTGACCTTTAGCTTAAGTATTATAAATGGAGTTTACTAGTGTGATGAGCCTGGGAAGGTGTATCAGTGTTATATGACCCCCCAAAGTTACAAAATTAAAATGCTGAAAACGAACAAACAAAAAAAAATCAAAGTACCACAATGTAAAATCTTAAGCTGGAAGAGAAATCTCAGCTTGATTGGGTACTTCACTCACATGCATCGCCTATGGTACTAGAGCCCTAGAGGTTCCCAATGTGGGTGCTTTTCCTTGAAAATAAAAAAACCCAAGGCATACAAAATAAGCACACACATCAAAATTGAATCACTGTGAAAAGACTTTGGGGGGTCAAAGAAAAGGTAATCAGTCAGGCGATGATTTCATGAGAAATTCCTTTTATTGTAGCTTAACTACAAGGTCTTCTAGGTATAGCCTCTAGTCAACCCTCGAACATGAAATACTTCGCTCTCGCGATTAAACAACTCAATTGACCAGAGAAAATTAAGAAGCTTATCCATGGTATTAATAGTCGATCTCTAGTGCCTTTCGATCGTTAAATTAGCGACCCCAAACTTGTTTAATGTTTTAATTTTACATATGTTTATGCATTTGATTATATTGCAATTTAATGTTTATGCTGACAAATTGTTTAAAATTCTGTTACCAATCAATTTGTCTGCCTAAAACTGCATATGCATTTTCATCGCTTATGAGAATGCAATTACTATGCCAATGTTGTTTGATTTTGCAGTGACTGAAGAAGGCTAAGGACATTCATCTCAAATGCTCTTCCACCTCGACGAACGAGCTTCAACTCAATAGCTTCCGCGGACGGAATCTACATCAGGAAGGGGGGCATGTTAACCCTCACGGCTCACGGACACCCTATCACCTACGACGGACGTTGTAACCTACGGCGGACATTGTATTATTTATTTGGTAGAGTTAGGTACCGGGCTTGTCGGTCCATTAGGAAAAGGGTAAGAGTGATCACCGATGAGAGGTGCACTCTAACTGGAACATTCAAGGGATTAGTTGGCTAAGCATGGGCGCCCAAGTGTGAATGGGGCGAGCTCATATAAAAGTCAACTAAACCTAAAATTCACTCATTCTCTCATTTGCGCAATAGAAGAGTGATCTTGCTCCATCTCCATCTCCATCTTCTTCTTCTTCACCTCCTTGTGTGTGTGTGTGTGTGTGTGTGTGTGAAAGAGAGAGAGAGTGTGTGGGCGATCGAGCATTATGAAGGCACGGCGGCGGCGAAGCGGTTGAGCGCGGCGAAGCGTCGGCTCCTTCTTCTTCGCGGCGAGGAATCCTCCACGAAGCAAGCGTAGAGCGGTGAGTGACACACCATCGCCTTCTTTGAGCTTACTAGTTTAGGCTTGTTGTGTGCTTGGAGCCATTTGTGGCTTGCACACGGTGTATCGGCAAGTTCCTTGCATTGACACGTGCGACATACGCGCACAGGTAAGCATTAAACAAACTAATAATATGACATTTTTAGATATTTCTAAGAAAGAAAAATATTTTTTTTAAGCATTCAAGATAATACAAGAAAAGAAAAAAGGGATTGGTTAAGAGAAGAAAAAGTAAAGAGTAGAAGAATGAGTAAGAGTTTGAAAATGTAAGTTGATTGAAATGCAAGGAAGATGGTTGAAATGTGAAGTGGTTTGAAAATCAAGGAAGAAGATTCATTCTTGGAAGGATTGATCAAAGAGGATTGAAGCCCCTTTCCTATATAAAGAGCCTCTTTTATATGTTGCTCACTTAGACACTCACTTAGACAATTGTTCATTTCCACTCTCATTCTCTACTTAGCATTATGCATCATCATGAAGCTCCATAGTCACCCTTAAGTTTAGGGTTTTCCCCAACCCATAGCCATCCATCTAGCTAATCACTCTCCCTTCCCCAAACCTTAGCCTTGCCAAATTCTTCACCCACTAGGATCTTTGATTTCTCTTCAATTGATGTGAACGAGAAGTTCAACCTCTCCCAAGCAACCACCATCAATCCGGCAAAGGAAGTGAAGCAGATGAGAAGGACAAGTTCAACCTCTTCCTAGAAACCACCATCAATTTGGCCAAGGAAGTACAAGATGAGAACACTAAGCTTTCTCTCTTTCTCTAAGTTTTCCCTTAAGAGGTAAGCCTAGATTCTATCTTCATAAATTGGGAGGAGTTTCATTCACACACAAAGCATTGCACTCACATATGAAGTATTGCATTCACACACACTCATTAGAAAGATTTAACTCACACATGAAGCTTTGTATTCACACACACTCATACTCACTCATTAGGAAGAGCTGCACTCACACATGAAGAGTGGAAAGTGTTGCACTCACACCTAAGGAGAAGCAAGCACTTCACTCACACACACTCTTTCGTGCACACTCATTAGGAAGAGTTGCACTCACACATGAAGAGGGGAAGAGTTTCCCTCACACATGAAGAGGGGAAAGAGTTGCACTCACCCACACTAAACCACAAGCAAAGCATAAATTGACCCAAAGGCATCTTACACATTCAACCACCATTTATGCCCTATATCTTTTTGTTGAAAATTAAGATGATATTGCATTCACTTGATGCTTAAAGTATTTCATATTGCATAAAATATCATGCTACCGCATAACACTGCAATGTTAGTCAATTCCTGTTTCATTCTCCAATTTTTCTTTCATGGGGTTTCTAGGAGGAGCAAGAAATGGCTCTTACATACATGTCCCATAGGCAATCAAAACCAAAACTCTACCACGTCCATGAAGATGGCCCATGGATTGCATTGGATGTGAAAAGGGGATTACAAAGTATCTAGGCCAACACGGGGTTAAACTACATGACGAATCGAAACAAAACCATAAATACTTCCCAAGACACGTTTTTCTTAAGGGACACTATTCGTATAGATTAAAAGGAATTAGGAACAAGTAAATTTCTAATTCAAGGAAGGTAATCAAAGTCTTACACTAGGATTAAGAGGAACCTGAAAAGGTTGGAGAAGAGCCCATGCAATACATAGATGCAAGTAGTATTATTTTACTGTTTTTGATTGGTTGAAATTAGGCCAGACCAGGAATACCTGGGGGCTCCAACAAGAAGAATGATTCTTTCTGGCAAGAATCGGTTATTGTTGAGCTTATGTGTTTGATTGTTGAGCTCGATATGCATTCATATCTTGGATTGGAATGAATGGTTGTGATGTGCCTACCCAGGTGGTGTACCCACGGAGTCATTGGAAAAAGGCCTAATCCGAGTAGGCCAGATGCCAAAGGGAAAGATGATAAATGGGTGATCAAAGGTATCATGGATCTGGAAGGAAGATGTGCATAATAACAGAACTTTTACTAATTGCATTTTAAGTAAAAAGGCTAGGAGCCATATGGGCTATCAATCGTAGTACCACCTCTTAGTGAAGTTTAAAAGGAAGTTAAAGCAAGAGTTCTTGCCTTTCCCATACATAAGTCAATTGGAAATTTGTAAAGGAGCTACCAAGGAGCGGTAGACACCTTAACTATCTAGGACCTGTTTGAGGAAGGATGACAAGGGTATACGTGTGCTGCTTGTATAGCTAAGACAGATAGAATGTTGGAAAAGGCAGGAACATGCCTAATAAGTATACTTTCCAAGGATATTTAATGGTTGCATGACGAAGAGAACTGTCTGACTTGTCCTTCAATTGATTCCCCTATCTTCAATTTGTTTTCTTTCCTAGTAGGATAATATGACCTTGGAATGTACACTTAGTGAAAGGTTCGACGGGTGGGTAGATTTGAGGGGTTAGATGGACCGAAGTTGATCTCAAAATATTTAGATTAAGTCTATCAAGTAAGGGATTCCTAACTACGAAGTGGAGTTTTAAATGGGGCAAGGGATTATGAGTAGTAAGTAATCACCCTCCTCTTAGGGAAATGTGATAACTCATGTGCCCAACCTATTTAAGAAAAAGGGGTTATAAACCTTGAACCAAGGAGGATTTATAGAGTGCTTCAGTCAGTCGACACTGATTGATAGCACGACTTAGTCTGAAGACTTCATTTTTATTGGGAAGAGAAGAGAAGTGTATTTACTACGTGGAAGGGTATCTAAAATAGAAAAATCACAATAGAATGATGAGAACGGTTTTTCGAACCCCCTTGGGTCGGCATTGGAGTCAGGAGCAGGGGTCCAGTCTCCATGTCGGTCCCAAGTGGGAGGAGGGATGTCTGTAGGGGTTAGCCCATGTTTGTTACCTCACAAGATCCACAACGTCTTTACTCTTTCTCATCATGTCTTTTGTGTTGATGAGAAGATTGATATCTTTTTTCCATCGATCTTTTCAGCCCATTGTTTGCTACATATTTTTGAGGACAAGGTTCGGATTTCTCTTAGTCAATCACATATGATCGCTTCTTGATGCCATTACATATCTGTAGGTTATTCAAGTGTTTACTTTAGGAATGATATTCTTGAAAACTTTGATGAGCACTTTTTCTCTTGTGCAGATTTTGCCTACTTCCATGCCTTCTTGCCTCTCTAACTTTTATCAGCTCACTTGCTCTACTTCTAAGTTGTAGGATAATGAGTTTGTCAATTATCCACACCTTTGTTTCTTAAAGTGACTTTGTCTTCTTCATAACTATGTTCTCTCCCAATTTTTATAATAAGGTGTTGGTTGTTTGCCTCTCCAATGCTCACAAAAGGGGACAAAATCCAAAAGTTTTATAGCCATGTTTTTAGGTTTTGTCATGCAGTAATCCTTATCATCTTTTTATTCCTTGGATTTGGACAAGAAAGATAAAAAATGTCAAAAGAATTTTTGTTATCATTCAATTGGGGAAATGTAAGTTGTTTTCAATTTGTCATAGGATGAAGCAAGCTTCTACTATATAATCATCTCTCAAAGTGTTAGTAAATATGTGGCACCTTCTTCTCAGATAAAAGCACACAAACTAAGCTCATTTCCTTAAGTTGTAAAGCTAGATACTACCATAGTAATATTTTTCTTGTGGTTGTTAATGCAAGAAAAGTAAAGAATTCTACAAGGGAATAAAGTCATGACCTTTGATACCATAATAAAATGGCAACTTGGATCAAAAACAATTCTGATCATCAATATACGCTTTGTAGTGTATATTATATCCATAGGAAGAGGTTTGTATCATGAGTTCATGTACATTCATTTGAAAAGGAAAACACAATTGAAAATAAATCTATATCTGTGCATAAACTATTCATAAGTAATGAATTCAACATTCATAGACTAAGAAAAAGTAAGAACTGTATGGTAAATTGTCAAATGTAACTTGTCAAAAGACTATAGTTGTCAAAAAGGCACACAAATGACAAAACAATGACAAAAACATGCATAAAAATGGCATGATGTAGCAAAAAAGTGAAAAAAAATAAAATAAAATGAGCCAAAAGTAACAAAATAACAACAAAATAACAACAAAATAAGAGGTTTGTATCACAATTGAAAATAAATCTATATCTGTGCATAAACTATTCATAAGTAATGAATTCAACATTCATAGACTAAGAAAAAGTAAGAACTGTATGGTAAATTGTCAAATGTAACTTGTCAAAAGACTATAGTTGTCAAAAAGGCACACAAATGACAAAACAATGACAAAAACATGCATAAAAATGGCATGATGTAGCAAAAAAGTGAAAAAAAATAAAATAAAATGAGCCAAAAGTAACAAAATAACAACAAAAAACAACACAAAATGGCAATATAATCACAAAAGTGACAAAAGAATAGCAAATAAATGGCACAAAACTAGCAAAAAAAGGCACAAAAACAACAAAAGAATGGTACAAAAAAACAAAAAAACCACAAAAGAAGGATTAGAAAAAAGGCAAAAGTATGGCATAAAAACATCCAAAGAATGGCACTAAAATGACACCTAAAAAATTGCACATTTTGTGATTGGCATAAACGACACTTCTCAAAGAACAACAAGGTGATAAATGGCAGTAGAAAACTGCCGTTTCTTGTGTAGGAAATGGTACTTCTGGCCCACCATTTATGCCACTTTTTCCCATAGTGCATGTTCATGCAAAGTACTGACTTGGCGCAGAGTTTGTACCAAATATCAGGTTGAGGATCTAGGTGCACAGTTAGGTTCCTAGCATCTCAATTACTCACGGTAGGATTTTCCATCTCATTCGGGGTAGGTTAGGCATTACTATGACCTAGATATTGCTCATGGGTTACATTCTCCATATTGGTTGCATAAGACATTGAATTTGCACTAGACCTTTCCCTTGCATCTAGTCATCTGTGTGCAATGTTTCTATGCCCTAGGCGGGTCGAGTACTCTACAATTGACATTCCTTGTTAGTTCGTATTCTCATTTTTGCATTGTCTAATTGTAATGTATCATCCAAAACACTCTCTGTCCATCCCGCATGCAAATCCCTAGCAACTATATCTCTTGTCGACAAATTGCTTCAAATATGAGGTCCATGTTCAACCAACTAATCATCAAGTAGCAATTAGGACATCAAAATGGTATAATGAGAGTGGGTGCATCAAAGGTCTGCCCCTTCGCCATTTTAAGATTCATCAACATTTAAACTTGATAGTCCATTAAGTGGTGCATTCAATCTAGATCCACCACTTTGCCATCATTAGGAAGTGAATGGGGTATAGGAGGGCCTCTTTATTTGGCAGTTTAAAGGAATGCTTAAATCTTAAGCCAAGTTTGACCAAGCCTAAAAGAGAGGGCAAAATGGCCTATGTTGAGATTTTTAAAAAATCCATTTCCATATTTTGAATTTGAAAATAGTTTATTTAGTAACCCAAAAGATAGGGGATAAATGAATTTTCAAATGTCTTTTTCCCACCCCTCTTCTCTCTCTAACATATAAAACACTCTCTCTCATTTAGAACTCATTAAAGGAGGCACATTTTAGGCCCCCCTGTCAGAAAGAGCAGATTTTTCATATTCTCTCACTAAATTCTCTCTCTCTCTCTCTCTCTCTCTCTCTCTCTCTCTCTCTCTCTCTCTCTCTCTCTCTCTCCCCTTTTCTCTCATGTCACTTCCTCTTCCAATCATTAAGGAACATTCTTGGCTGTCTCTTTTTGAAAAAGTGCAGATCCTCCAAGGTTGCAGATCTGTCCTCTCTCCCACTCTCTCTTCCTTTATTCTCTCTCTCTCTCTCTCTCTATCTTTCTCTTTCTCTCTCTCTCCCTCATGCTTCTCCCACTCCAGCTCCAGCTGAGTGCAATGGAAAACTCCATTACCTCTGTGTGCTACAGCATTTCTCTCTCTACAGTCATGATCAACAATTCAAATTCAAAGGAGATTGAGCTGCACTCCCTCTCTTTCTTTCCTTCACAACATAATCTTTATGTCTTAACTCTGAGTACTCTCCACTTCTTTCCTCCATAGCCACCTTCACCTGCTTGTAGAAGTCACCATTACACATTCTCGCTAATTTGCTTGATTAACTAACACAATGTCCTTCAATCCCCCACCACTGCAAGACATTACTAACAAATCAAAACGATATTGATTAAATGCTGATTTAGAGCAGGAGTATGTAATTGTGCGACTTGGCACATCTAATCCCAATGTTGGAGACCAGCTACGGAACCATGGATGCAAGGCAATCAACTTATGGCTTGATGGCCATATTTACCCTTGTGATCCAATGACCAATGCATCACCGCCTTTTCGTAATGTCACTCAGCTAGTGAGATTTATTAAAGATAGGAGAGACTGACTGTTTGGCTACTGCTGGAGATTACATTCAGCTTTTTTTAATGGAAGGGAAGCAAAAAAAATCTCTGTACTGCCTATTCTTCATTGCAAGAGAAGTATGTGAAAGACATTCAGCAAGTCAGAGAGGAAGCCAATGAGAAGACGAAGCAGCTTAATGACGAGATGTCAAAGCTTATTACAAAGGCAGAGCATAAAAAAATGGAGCAAGAGCGTCGTCTAGACAATTATGTTCAGCTACAACACACTGCATGCAATATGCGCCGGTGAATCGATCATCTCACACACATTCCATTGGGCTATCACATTCGCAAGCACAAGAGACATGTGATGTCTATGCTATCTTCAAGCGGTGGAGCTCGAAAGAAACGTATTCGTCAAACTCGGTAGGAATACAAATGCAAGCTTCTAATTACGTACATTTTTTGTAGGTTACTGTAATATTATTTCAATATGTAGGAACTTGGCTCGGACGATGATGGGAATCGAGTCCAATGTTGAAACAATCGGACATACTCTACTGCAGCATATCATCAAACCAGGAGTTGGTGGAGCTATTGGATGAGCCATCCAATGCTGGCATTGCTAAAGTTTTGCGCCAGAAGTATTTCAGTGAGCTGAAGAACATTGTTTCACCTCAGGAGATGATGGAGGTGTGTGACAGCACAGGAATAAGTTTCAAGGCCTACGAAGCTTTGTATAGGCTTGTCACACTAGGTCACAGAGAAAAAGATTTGTTTAGGTTGCTGCCAATGCCTTACAGTGTTAGTGTCGCAAAAAGGTGCGCCAATAATGATGTTGCAAGCTTGTTGGGTGGATTTCAATATGTGGAGGATGTTCTGCCACTAGAAGAGAACAAATCTTTTCATTACAACGAGTTCAATAATGTCTATGTTGACTTGTTGAAGCTCCATGAATCAATGAGCAGATTTTATGGGTTGACACAGGAAGAGTGTGATGGAAAATTTATATTTTTCATGAAGCTTGATGAGTGCCAGATCGTCAAAGGTCAACGGCTCGAAAGGGTAAGCGTTATGCTTATGAACAGAGCCTTGGTGGGTGTTGATGTTGAGCTAAATGTCAGCGAGAAGGGAAACACCTGTTTAGGTGTTCAATCCGAGAAGAATATTTGGTGCCTGGAAACTTTTCATCTCCCACATGAGACACATGAGTCTCTCAAATGGTATTTTAATCACACCCCAATCGTTGACAACATTCGGCAACAACAAGAAGGACATTGACTGCATGTTTCAGGTCTAGGTACGTTCCAAGTGGGGTGGCATTTGGCAGGAGACTTGAAAACTCTCAAGTGCATGTTAGGATGCAAGCAAGGTGCAATGACCCTCTTTCCATGCATTTATTGCTACCACAGTAAAGTCTCATGAGAAACTGAGGGCAAGGGTAAGGGTGGCAAAGCTACAGTCAACTCTGCGAAAGGTAAGGATAAGGGTAAGGGTGGCAAAGCTACAGTCAATTCTGCGAAAGGTGTGACCACTACACAAACAGTGGGTAAAGCACTCCAACAATGTTTTGAAGGTATCCTCAGTTGTAACCAAAGTGTACCCCCTAATCGAGACATGGATGATCCAAATTGGGATCTTATTCTACTAATTCCTCTGATAAATGTGCATGTGTGCACTCTTCATGTCCGCCTACGAATTCTTGACAAGTTGCTGATGCTCCATATTAATTATGCTTGGAATATGGAGCTTGCAGAAAGAAGGGAACACTACAACAAAAGAAGGTGTTATCGACGCATATATCAACGTTGCCCGTCGCTATGAGCGTCGCTGTGAAACCAGTTGCTATTAGCGACGTGCATAGCGACGACCATAGTAGAAAATTTTTTTCTTGGGCAGAGGGCAGGTAGCCTGGACTGTGCCCAGTTAAAAGATGGACACAGCCACATCAAGACTTCCTGCTCTCTGCCCAAGAAAGCGAGCAGCACCAAAATATCAACCATGCTCCCGCGCGCAGAAATTTCGGCAGAGTTCCCTTTGTTTTTACATAAACTTTAAAAAAAAACCATATCATGTATACGCCTCCTACATGCTATCCATGTAGGATCTCACATGAGATTTAAGGCCAATGAAAGACAACCGTACCAACTGAAAAGCATAGCCATAACTTAAAAGCATAACCATAACCGGCTATAATCACTTTGATCAAAACCATAATGCAGATAACCATAACCATAAACAAAATTAATAATAACCATAAGTATAACCAGAAAGAGAAACAATAACTGTCTATACAATGACAATGACAATAGTCATAACCATAAGGGAAACAATAACGGTCTGAACACTAACTGTTTGTACAAAAAAGAGACACAGAAGCGTGTCTGTGTCTCACAAAGCATATAGATGAAATCTGGTCCACTAATGACTAGGCGTCGCAACCTGCACATAGGACAACTCACAAAATTAGTATTGATATTACTTCACATATACTGACTTAATTAAATCAACTCACACATATTAATGTCTCACCTCAAGCGATCAGTGAGACTGTAAGGCCTCCCAGTCTACAGGCTCTCCTGAAGCTTCAAGATCATTCAGTACTTCATAGATACCTCTGCGATATCCATCTGACTCCTCCTCGCGTGATGGAGCTCGATGCATCGCAAGATTCTGCGTTTATACAAAAATCAAAGTAATAAGAATACATGATTCATCGCGTTTTAAAAAACGCCATAGTTAAGAGTGGATTAGAAACTCACAAACTTATAGCAAAAGGTGTCGAAGCCTCCGCTGCCAAGATGAGATGTCCCCCTAGTCATCTGTCGTACCTACGCGGCCTCACGCTGCTGTCTGAACCGCGTGGCCGCTGTCTGCTCATCCTCCCTGATCTGCAGCCACGTCTCGTGTGGGATGCCCGAAGGCTTCGACGAGCCGGTCCTGAAAGCCTTCCGAGCTACATCTCGTCGATGTTTGATGGTGTCCTGTGCAACACCCTTGATCCACCGCGCCGAAACAACGGAAGAACCCAGAGCAGGCTGGTACTCTCTCAGGATGGTCTCCACTATGTAAGTGACTTTTTCCTTTTCTTGCTGATCCCAAGACGTCAGAATGCTGGTCAAAAATTGCAGCTTCACGAGCTGGTGAATCCGCTGTCGCATCTCAGTCCCGACTCTATCCATGTCAACAGAACCATCTCCCCGTTCAGTATAGAGCTTGGAGGCACTAGGATCGTGTGCCCCCCAAGGTGTCCGAGGTGTGCCAAGAGGTGTGTCGAGAGGTGTGCCTTGGTAAGACGGGGGTCGTGAGCGAGGAGGGGTCGAAGCATCTGTGGACCCTCCTCCATAGCAACCACCACCTCCACCTGACGATCGCCGAGATCGGCGAGTGCGCTTGTGTTGCGGAGATGAGGACGTACCCGCCTCTGCCCCACCCCTAGGTGTCGAAGCGGCCGTGATGGGAGAAGAAGGCGTCGTACCCATAGGCGTCCTGAACCCCGTAGGCGTCCCCCCCCCTAGGCGTCGGTCCCTCGGGTGTGAAGCCCGGAGGTGTAGTACCCGTGCCTCTGGCTACCCAGTACTGAAAAGCCTCTGCCATCTGAGCAGGCGTCATCCGTGTAACGAAGCCCATGAATGCATCTGCACTCATGGAAGCGGGATCTGGAATCTCGTCTGCCATACTGAAGTCCTACACAAAGAAAGTAAAATAAAGCGTCAGAACACAGTTGTTTAAATTAACTTTAAGCTTAATTTTAAATCAAAGTCTTCACACAAACACTTACAGGCCTAGGCCTCGACGAGTGAGGCATCATCGATAAGATCTTGCACCGTATCATCGTCTATCTCTAATTGCAAACATAACTCTGCCCCAACTCGTTCTGGCAGATTGTCTTCATCCATTGCATCTTCATCTACAAGTGTCAATTCTGGCTCGTCTGCGTCATCCCTCGTATATCTGTCAGCTTCCTTTGCCATACCTTCGTCCATCTCATCTAATGTCACAGTAGTATGGATGTCGTCTGACTGACTTTCCTCCGGGAGATCTTGCCCTTCAAATACTTGTTTATTTCTTGGAGCAACCTGAACCACAAACCACCATTGTCGCTCTCGAGGGTCCGGTACAAAGTGCATTTGGATAGTTAGGCAACTCGTGGGTAGATACTTCTCAATCATGCAAACTGCCTCAATGGAGTTAGCCCTTGCGACTGCAATAGATTCCTCCCGTATCTCCTTGGAAGAGATCCACCGCACTAGCTCTGAAATCTTGTATATGCAGGTCCGCACTTCCTCTGTTAAACACCCCTTGATCACAAATGGAAGAATGAATTGCAAGAACTTATTCCAGTCGTGCGATTTCAACCCTGACAGTTGATCGTCACGGGTGAATGCTGTCTTGAGACATCGCATATATCCTGTTGGCATCCTGAACTCTGAAATCAACCTTTTCACTTGTCGCTCTTCGTTTTTTAGCAATACCCATGGCGCTCTTTGAAGTTTTGTTTGACCAGCTGCATTGGTGAAAGGCCACAGCTTTGGCATCTTTCCAACCGACTGCAAATCATCTCGTGAAGCTCGATTGTCTTTCATTCCCATGATTTTCTTCCAGAGGAGCTCTCCCACATTCTTGAATATATGCATTGGATCCAGCAAATGGTTAATTAGTAGATCACCCCAGTACGGCAACGTATGGAGAATGGACAAACGTTTCATTCCTGGAACAGGTTGCCCCTCATGTTGCTCCCATCGGCGACGCCACTCTTGTACATGCATAGGACGACATTCGACGCGACCAAGCTGGCCTTTGCGCAAGTGATGGCCATCTGGAAGATAACAGTGGTGGCCTTGATAAATTGTCTTTTGAAGAGAGGTAGAATAGCGCACATCCAAAGACTGCCCGCAAATTGGACATGCATTGTATCCCGAAGTTGTTAGTCCTGCATATATCAAAGCATGAATCAGGCCAAGGCAAAGGGCTTGCAAATAGCGAGAATTTTGTAAATCAATAACCATTACCAGAAGCTTCTCTGTATCCTCGCCAATCATGCATACTCCACATAAGAAGTCCATGGATCCTTGCATGATGTTGTCCTACTGGTTCAACCGCATCTGCTATGTCGATCCCATGCCATAACTCCTGGAGCTCGTCAACTAGTGGAGATAGATAAACATCCATGTTTTTTGCCTTGAACTTACCAGGTACAATCAAGCTTAAAATCAAATGACCCTTCTTGATAGAAAGCCACGGCGGGAGGCTGTAATTGATAAGGCACACAGGCCAAGTGCTCCATGACGAGCTTCTCAAGTCAAATGGATTGACTCCATCCATTGCCATGCCCAAACGCAAATTGCGTGGTTCACTCTTAAAATGTGTCCAGGTATCTTCAATGTACCTCCAAGCCTTCGAATCAGCGGGCACCCTAAATGTTGCGTCAGTGGATCTATTCGTAGAATGCCACCGCATCAACTTTGCAATAGAACCACAACGAAACATGCTTTTTATCCTAGGAATAATAGGGAAATGTTGCAACACTTTAGCTGGCACTGTCTCGCCAACTGCATCTTGTTTGTAGCGCATTGCTCTGCACTTAGGACACGACAGACAATCTGCGAATTCATTGCGAAAAAGAATGCAATCATTTGGACATGCATGAATCTTGTTGTAGTCCAAGCCAACTGAGGTCATAAGTTGCTTTGCGTCTGGCCTAGAGGGGGGCATTTCATTGTCAGCCGGGAGAAGTTGCTCCCGCAATAACCTATTTAAGCCACATTAAATTAAAAAGCTCTCCGAGCACATCACCGTTGCAATCGGAAAATCTCTTTTGTAAATTACGTACCTAAACAAAGCAGTGACGCTTGCATCTGACCACCCGTATACTGACTGAAGATTCAAAAACGCCAGACAAGTACGAAGCACGGATATTTTGTCGCCTTCATAGATTGGTTGACGTGCCAACTTCCTCAACATGTCTTCAGGAGATAGGCGCACGGCTTCTGGTGCTGCTTCGTTCGCGTTCTCCTTGCTTGTCTGGAAGAAGGCATCCAGCATCTCCTCCATGCCGTCGTCTTCTGTCTGTAAGCCCTTTTCTGCTTCCATCTGTGGCTCTATATTGGTCGGACCTTCACGCATAATCTTTTTTCTCTCTCTCTCTCAGATGTAGGTGCTATGTCGCGGAAATCAATGCCCGTTTCGTAGGAGTCGTATCGCAGATTCTGTACGGTTTCTCTAGCAAACTCTCCGTACTTGTGCACATGCTCATTACATATCCTATGCTAGCGCAGGATTTGATACTTGTAGAGCGTGCACGAGCACGCAATATTTTCCTCCATGTTAGTTGATGACGTTGCCATCTACAATGATTATGAATGTCGTTTTAATATATATATATATATATATATACTCCTCACAATGTAAACTACCTCGCATTCTCTAATCTTGCCCAATCTCCGTACACCTCGGTCCAGAGGTGTACGGAGATCAGGACCACCGGGTCAAAATCTCGTATTTATTGGTCAAATCCTATATGGGTAGACACATACGTGCACTCCCAGGTGTACATGGCAATGCATGTAGCAGGCAAAACCCCTTTGCCTCTTTTAGTTCCATAGTTTCTTCTCTGTCTACGAACCCACCTGCCTCCATTCCGAGGTAGCCTGTTAGAAAAAGCTTTCCAATGCCGCACTTGATGAATCATATATTAAAGCATGACCATTTTTGTCAGTTTTGTAATGTTCCGTCTGTTTGCAATTTTTTGCACAGGTTTTTCCAAGGATATTATGCCCATCCTGGTGTTTTTTTCACCACATGCACAAGCCATGGAAGTTCTCACCCCATTGAAAGTTTTCTACCTGATTGTAAACCGGACGGGGCCTCCATGTCCAAGCCAGAAGATAATGTGGAGATGGATGAGCAACTTGAGAAAGATTCAGAAGCCTTGCATGGTTCTTGCTCAAAAAAGCGATCTCGATCCCTCTTTCTCTCTCTCTCTCTCTCTCTCTCTCTCTCTCTCTCTCTCTCTCTCTCTCTCTCTCTCTCTCGATGTCGCTCTCGCTATCTCTCTTTCTCTCTCTATTTCCTTATTTTCCTATCTCTCTCTCTGTCTCGCTCTTCACTTCCCTACCTCTCTCTCTCTCTCTCTCTCTCTCTCTCTCTCTCTATATATATATATATATATATATATATATATATATATATATATAACTCTCTCTCTCTCTCTCTCTCTCTCTCTCTCTCTATATATATATATATATATATATATATATATATATATATATATATATATATAACTCTCTTTCTCTATCTCTCTAGCTATTTCCTATCTCTCTCTCTCTCTACTTACCTCTCTCTCTCTCTCTCGCTCGCTCTCTACTTCCCTATCTCTCTACTTATCGAACGAGCGACTGAGCTAGGGAGATCTAGACGTCCACGACTGCGGAGGACTACACAACATCGACAGAGGCTGCATCAGAGGATCTAGCTAGGTCACTTTGGCTCGACATGCATAACGCCCGGTCAGACTACTGACCATGGAGGAGATTGATGAGATCCGCCAGCGACAGCTGCTGGATCTCCTATGATCTACCTATCCCAGCTAGCTGGTTGAGCCGTTTAGTCCATACCCAGCAGTTTAGGATTCCATAATATTTTATTTTGTCATCTTCTTACTCTGACTTTGTATCAGATCCATCACATTGTAACTTTCTTGTCTCATGTCTCATAGGTCACTTTGGTCTTTCGAAGACGTTAATACAACATTTCATTTCATTTCTCTCTTTAATTATTTTTCTTTAATTTTAATTTTCTAAGCATACATTAATTCTCTCTCTCTCTCTCTCTCTCTCTCTCTCTCTCTCTCTTTGATTACCTACACACACACATTTCTCTCTCTCTCTCTCTTTCCTACACACACACACACACACGATGTAGAGAGAGAGAGGGGCTGGGGGGGGCATAATACCTGCGCAGCAGGTGGATGCCAAGATTTGAGCAGAGCGCAAGCGAAAATGGCCCCTGCTGCTCGCGGGTTTCGCTTTTTTTCCCGAAATTTTTTTGTGTCGCTATACACGTGGGAAATAAAGCCTTTCCACATGTATATAGATGCACATTGCGACACGTATATCGACGCATATATTGACGCCCGCTAATTTCATCGATATACGCGCGTCAATATCTCCATGTATTGTTGTAGTGGAAGAGTGTATCAGAGAACTTGAATCTATTCTATCAAGCGTTGGCCTTCATGGCAGTGCAGTAGAGCTATCAAAGGATAGGAAGGCATCTGGAAGTACACAGGATAGTCCTAATAAAATATGTATGGGTGGTAGTAAAGCTAGGCATATGATTTCAGACTACTCTAACTCTCAAAGTCCCAATGAGTTTCAATTGTGGAAAAAGGTGTGTAACATTACCACCTACATAGGTAACGAAGCAGCCCTAACAATTAAGCGTGCTCGTGTGTGGCGATCTGTAGATGATATTTTTCGTTTTCTTGAAAAGGAAAATCTAACTTCTGTTGAGATATCCACTTTAAAGTTTGTAATCAATAGTTTCACAGCGCAAATGGTGAATGCCTGGGGGGAGACATACATAACACATTACATGGTGGGTTGAACACTTTGTCTTTGGATTAAAAAAAACATCAATGTTTTAACTAAAGGTTTATATTTGTGCAGCATATTCTTTTTGCTCATAACTCATTTTTTCTCGACACATTCGTCTCATTGGGCATCTGGAGTAGCGAAGGAATGGAGCGCTCACACTATCAAGCAAAAGCAGTGTATTTTAAAAATACAAAGCATGGAGGTGGGAGGAAAAAGAGAAATGCCCGCCACAAAATGCTCAATTGGTTCTACAAAGTTTTAGCGGGAAGAGAAAGGAAGAAGACTAGAGTGCAAAGAAGCTTGAAATGCAGAATAGAGAAAGTGGTTAGCATGAGGCGATCGCAATCATATCATGCTTCTAGTGCAAAAGATCGATTTCGATGGTGGTTGGCGACAAGGCGACGAAATGGCAGACATTGGGTGGAAAATCAATAAATTTCTGACACTAACCATTCCCATATTGAGCTTACATTGTAATGCCACGTGATTTGTTGACGCCCCAATCAGTGGTTTCATGTAACAAATTTCGACAATTTTGGAGTTAATTTGGATTTTTAATGGTGTTATTGAGTTTTTAAGTTATTTAAAAAAAATTAGTAGTATATAAGTCAAAACTCACAACTTGAAGTTCATTTCTTGTTTGCACATTCTAAAAGATCCACTTGAGCACAAACGCACACGCACTCACATCTTGCACCACATGGACGATTCACACGAGCAGGCTGGCACTACGCACAACAATACCACCACAACCACTCACACCGCAGAAAATCCGCAACCAAAAATCCATGCAAAATCCACGGCTTCAAATCCACATCCTCGACCACAAGTGGATAACCTAGGGCCCCAGCCTGCTCCAAACACCCAAGAGCCTCCCCAACCATCAAATCCAGATGATCAAAGCAACATGCGACACATATTTGGAGGTCTCGACGATTTAACTTGTAACATTTAATGGCCTAATAACTTGTGTGTAGCGGAAATGAGCATGAACATAGTGGGCATTTCATTAGAATAGATTCCTAATGAGAATTACAAGAGTGCTTGGGTGGAGAGAGCAACAAAAAGCATAACACCTAGTTAGATAGCATCGACAATACTTTCAAAAGAGAGAGAAATTAAGCTAATGACAACAGTTGAGGACCGGATTTGCATGGAGCCGGTCCCCCCTCCAAAAGGCTTTGTATTATGGTTTCTCCCATCAAGAGAGACATTGTACAATACAATTCTTTGTGTTCCTTCAAGACTAGCTAGTGCAATGAAGATGAAAGCTTCATGCACTAAGCAAACACTTAGCAAACACAACTTGAATTATCCCCATTCTCAGACCCAAGACCTCACACACCTTCGAAGATGGTGAGAGCTAGCAGGGTATGAGAGTAGAGTGAGAGGAAGAAGGAGTAACTTACGAGAAAGATGTACATCTCCTTACATAATCACTCATATTAGCATAGCTTAGCTTAGTAATTAGCTTGGTAGAGGATATGAGCATGCATTGAAGCTTGGCTCTTGGTTGGATTTGCATCCACATGCCAAGAGTGTGTTGATGTAGGCTTCTATCTCACAAGCTTGGAGTAGGTGATGAGCTCTCCATTAAAGCTTGGGAAGAGATAGTCTTCTCTTTCTTCACACATGAGATTGTGTGAGTGTGTGTGTGATAATGCCTTGCAAAAATCAGTCCCCCTCTCTCTCTTGGGTGAGCCCTCTTGCTATTTGCTCTTCCATCAGCCTTATTGGCCCTCCCCAAGTCAAGCCAATGACCATTAAGCAGCATAAGTGATAGCCTTTTGACATGTGTCCCCCTTTCCCCTTTTGTGAGAGCTTTAGGTAATTAAATAATTAAACTAAACTCTCATTGGACCCCTTTGCCTCCTGGCCAATAGGAATCAGGCAAGCCACTGGGCTCCTGAATGCTCATTGGACCCCTTGTGAGACTGCCCAATAGTCTTCTAGGAGACTTAATTCTCATTGGTTCTTTTATTAAGTGTTTTTAAATTTATTAAACTGGATTTAATCTAGCCTAATTCTCATTGGTCCACCTCCAAGGCCATCCAATAGGAATTGGGCACACCTTGTGGGCATCTGGGCTAGGGAGCTGACATGTGTCCCTAATTCCCTTTGTGTAAAGGGAGCCTGTGTGTGTGTGTGTGTGTGACTTTCTCTCTCATCCCCTACTCCCAAGACTTTTTTGGTCACACACAAAGCATCCAATTTCCCCTAGGGTTGACCTTTGGACACAACCTTTGAATTTTGGAACCTTAGCATTTTGGAAGTCCTAATGGGCTGAACCTTAGGGTCTTTTTAGCCCATTGTTGCACATGGCTCTTTTGCAGATGGCCCCCCCTTTGGATCCCTACTGTGGCCGGTCTAATGTGGTGCTAAATGAAGTCTTTACAATGTCTTGATCAACTATCCTTATTTGATGATAGCCACTTTTTAGGTCAATCCTACTGAAGTAGGTCGATCCTTGTAGCTTATCAAATAGGTCTTCTACCCGTGGAACGGGAAACCTATTCTTGATAGTGATCCTATTTAGTGCTCTATAGTCGACACACATACGATATGTGTCATCTTTCTTTTGTACTAATAGCACTGGTGAGCAA
The DNA here is from genome assembly GCF_014529385.1 of Adiantum capillus-veneris. NCBI lineage: Eukaryota > Viridiplantae > Streptophyta > Polypodiopsida > Polypodiales > Pteridaceae > Adiantum > Adiantum capillus-veneris. The sequence continues at coordinate 160,193,935 of NC_140931.1, forward strand.
AATGGAGATGAGCTAGGCCTAACCATGTCTTTCTCAACTAACTCATGCACTTGCCGCATAATCTCCTCTTGTTGAGCCTGAGAAACTCTATAAGGAGGTTTGTTAGGCGGAGAACTCTCTGGAAGAAGTTCAATTGCATGGTCATCATTACCTCGTTTAGGAGGTAACTCACAAGGGATGTCGTCAATAAAAACATCTTGAAACCCCTTGAGAAAATTGGATAACTCTAATTCCTTTTGGTTACTTTTATTTTCCTTTGCTAAAGCATTAGGTTCTTTTTGAGAATCTTTAACAAAAATCATGTACACGGAAATAGAGCTCTTTATTGACTTGTTGAAAGCTGGTGTATGTACAATGGGGATAGTGTTACCCATTTCCTTAGCATCTATATACATGTCTTTTTCCCTGAACTTAAAGGAGATTCTCCTTTCAGGAAATTTAACATCGGCAGCCAGGCAGTCAAACCATGGTGCCCTTAGGATTACATCCTCATGCTTGAGAGGAGAGATAAAGAAGTCCTCTTTGTCCACATAGCCTTGGACATGAAACCTCAATTTTTTGATTAAGGGAGTGACTGAATCTTCTTGCCCCTTGAAGGCACTGTCTCTAGGTAGGACATCTCCCATCTCGTAGGATTGTATGCCTAGCTTGGTGGCCAACTCTATAGATATAAAATTGTGAGTAGAACCAGGGTCAAAGAGAATAAAAGCATCATGTTCTCTTACCTTTCCCCAAGCATGGCATAGAGGAGATCCTTTGTGATGAGTTTGGTGAGTCTCCTCCTCTTGGATTTCAACCAAGGAAGCTCTAGGAGGATCTTGGCGGTTGTTCTTTTGGGGACAAAGCACGGTACACATGCCCTTGTTCGCCACACTTGAAACACCGGTTATCCTTACGATAACGCTCAAGCTCTTCAGGAGAGAGTTTATTCTTACCTTTGTAAACTCCCTTCTCTTTAGCTTTGTTGAAGTTTCCCTTAGGAGACTTTTGGACATTGTCCTTCCCCTTAGGCTCATTGGAACCCTTTTTTCCGGGGGCTTGTTATTTCTTTTAGCCCTCATTTGGAAATTGATTCGAGAGGCCACCATAGTATGGTGTATTACCGCCGATATGGTACGTGGCCTTTGGGAGTTGACATACTCTGCCATTTCTTCGGTTAAGCCCGCACAAAATTGTTGCTTTTGCTCTCCAAAATCCAACTTTTTGAAGACAGTGGCTTTGAGTTGTAGGTCCCAAAATTTTTCTACATATTTGTGGATGGATTCATAGGGAGAGAGCTTTAAGATTCGCCATTCGGTGAGTACTTTGTCTTTGGCATCGGTGGCCAAAAACTGCTTCGTAATGGAAGCTCTTAAAGCTTTCCATGTTGGTGGAGCTTCACCGTTGGCTCGTAGGCTAGACCACCATTTCCTGGCGGAATTTTGAAAGTGCATAGCTACATGGCGTAGCTTGGAGGACTCCGTGAAGCCCTCATCTCCAAACGCCGCATCGAATTGCTGGATAAAGGCTAAGACTTTGTGCGTAGCACCAAAGGTGCCATCATAAGTAAGGAAAGAGATGCTCTTCCCTCCCTCTTTGAATTTCTTCAGCTTGGAAGACCTTTTCCATGCGGCATAGGATTTCCTATGGCCTCTTCTTTTTGATGGTTCAAAGGTTTCACCATCACTTTCTTCAGAAGGTGAAGAATTTGAAGAAGGTGGAGAAGAGGGTGACCTCTTTCTCGCCTTTTTCTTGTCTTGATCTTTGTCGTCTTCACCATCACTTTCATAAGAAGAAGAGGATGAAGAAGATGGAGAAGAGGGTGTCTTCTTTCTCGCCTTTTTCTTCTCTTGCTTTTTATCATCCCTCTTTGAATTATGGCATGGAGAAGAGTGTGATGGTCTTCTCCGCTTTGGTGGTGATGGAGAGCGTTTAGCCCGACGTCTTCGTGGAGCCATCTCCGCCGAGGTGCTGGGAGACTCACTTCTTTCTCGTTCCTTCGGTGGAGGCTCTTGAGTTCTCCTTTGGGAAGGAGATGCATCATCAAGAAGTAAATTCTTGAGCCCTTCATATGGATTCTCTTCTTCTTCCCGAATCGGAGAGAGACCTCTTTTGGTAGTCTCACAAGGAGGCTTCCTAGGTGTTCTCTCGTCATGGTGATGAGCTTGGAGAATCCTGTGAGCACGGAGCTGCCGTTGCACTTCACTTTGGAGAGATGGATTGCCCATGGCTTGTTGAAGCCTAGTAACAAGATAGTTAACAAGCATTGAAGCATCATTAGTAGCTTGCTCATGAGCAGAATCAAAGTTATCAACATTAAATTCACTCTCTTTACTATTGTCAGTCATTCTAACAACTTTTAGGTGTACTTTGGCACTTCAAGCCCTAGTTGCTACTCCTCTTTACCCCTTTAGAAAAAGCACTCAAGCTACTCTACCCGCGGCTTGAATACCATTAATTGCAAGGAATAGAAGAGAGGGTCTTTCGACACCAAAACAGCACCGGCTCCTAGCAAGCTTCTAATAGCTCAATAGTGGTTAAGCCGTAGGCAAGCCCCGTAGGACTCCACTATTAAGACCATAGCTCTCGACGGTGATGCCCCGTTAACTGCATGAAGGGCGCACTGCAAGGCTGAAAAATCCCTATTCTACTTACTCACAGGCAATTAATAATACCAACCATTTGTAGTTAGCTTGAGGACCTCCCTTCTTGAGCAAGAAAAGAGAAACCTTGTGCTCTGATACCAATGTAACATTTAATGGCCTAATAACTTGTGTGTAGCGGAAATGAGCATGAACATAGTGGGCATTTCATTAGAATAGATTCCTAATGAGAATTACAAGAGTGCTTGGGTGGAGAGAGCAACAAAAAGCATAACACCTAGTTAGATAGCATCGACAATACTTTCAAAAGAGAGAGAAATTAAGCTAATGACAACAGTTGAGGACCGGATTTGCATGGAGCCGGTCCCCCCTCCAAAAGGCTTTGTATTATGGTTTCTCCCATCAAGAGAGACATTGTACAATACAATTCTTTGTGTTGCTTCAAGACTAGCTAGTGCAATGAAGATGAAAGCTTCATGCACTAAGCAAACACTTAGCAAACACAACTTGAATTATCCCCATTCTCAGACCCAAGACCTCACACACCTTCGAAGATGGTGAGAGCTAGCAGGGTATGAGAGTAGAGTGAGAGGAAGAAGGAGTAACTTACGAGAAAGATGTACATCTCCTTACATAATCACTCATATTAGCATAGCTTAGCTTAGTAATTAGCTTGGTAGAGGATATGAGCATGCATTGAAGCTTGGCTCTTGGTTGGATTTGCATCCACATGCCAAGAGTGTGTTGATGTAGGCTTCTATCTCACAAGCTTGGAGTAGGTGATGAGCTCTCCATTAAAGCTTGGGAAGAGATAGTCTTCTCTTTCTTCACACATGAGATTGTGTGAGTGTGTGTGTGATAATGCCTTGCAAAAATCAGTCCCCCTCTCTCTCTTGGGTGAGCCCTCTTGCTATTTGCTCTTCCATCAACCTTATTGGCCCTCCCCAAGTCAATGACCATTAAGCAGCATAAGTGATAGCCTTTTGACATGTGTCCCCCTTTCCCCTTTTGTGAGAGATTTATGTAATTAAATAATTAAACTAAACTCTCATTGGACCCCTTTGCCTCCTGGCTAGTAGGAATCAGGCAAGCCATTGGGCTCCTGAATGCTCATTGGACCCCTTGTGAGACTGCCCAATAGTCTTCTAGGAGACTTAATTCTCATTGGTTCTTTTATTAAGTGTTTTTAAATTTATTAAACTGGATTTAATCTAGCCTAATTCTCATTGGTCCACCTCCAAGGCCATCCAATAGGAATTGGGCACACCTTGTGGGCATCTGGGCTAGGAAGCTCACATGTGTCCCTAATTCCCTTTGTGTAAAGGGAGCCTGTGTGTGTGTGTGTGTGTGTGTGTGTGTGTGTGTGACTTTCTCTCTCATCCCCTACTCCCAAGACTTTTTTGGTCACACACAAAGCATCCAATTTCCCCTAGGGTTGACCTTTGGACACAACCTTTGAATTTTGGAACCTTAGCATTTTGGAAGTCTTAATGGGCTGAACCTTAGGGTCTTTTTAGCCCATTGTTGCACATGGCTCTTTTGCAAATGGCCCCCCCTTTGGATCCCTATTGTGGCCGGTCTGCTAGCTTAACCAATATTCTAGATTTTTCTCCCCTGGCACTTCCCCACATTAAATGATCAGTTTAATATGAGAAAATCATTTAGGAGAATTAGTTATTGATTATTATGACATAACCCATGCCACTCGCACACCTCTTCTAGATCCCCCACCGATTTCACCTCTTCGCAGAGCAACGCAAGAAACTGAAGAGGAATATCGAGGTTCGCTTCAAAATCCACCGCCATCGCCTCCTGCCACAACCACTAGTGCTCATGCCACCCCACATACTACACCGCGAAAGTTTCCACAACGAATCAAAGAAAGAGTAATCAAGGTAATACCATGCGACCCGGTATCTAAATCAAAAGAGGCCAAGAGAAGGAAAAGACAAAGGGAGAGGGAAAAGAAAGAGGCAGCTGAAAAGAAAGCCCTGGCAGTACAAGAAGAGCAAAGACAGAGAGAGCAAGAGGAAAGGCAGAGAGCTGAGGCCGAGAGAGCTCATTTGGCTAACTTCAAGCACGAGCAGAGGCAGAGAAGAAGGCGGCAGAAGATAGAGCTCAAGCCACCCAACAAGAAAAGGCTGGGAGCTCAAAGCCTTCAAAAATCCCTAAGAGAGCCAAGCAATGTGCAAAAAGAAAAAGGGACAAGGTGACACCAAAAGAGAAGCTAATCGAAGAGGAGAGGAGGAAAAAATACAAAGATGATCTTCCTCAATGGGCTAGGCAGGCGGCTCCTCCACCACCAACAACAACATAGAAAAAGCGAAGATGGAGGCTAGGCACAGTGGCTCTGCGTGAGATCAGGAAATACCAAAAGAGCACTGAGCCAATCATACCCAAAGAGACCTTCTCTCGGGTGGTGAGAGAGATGATAGATGAATACAATGATTCCGTTACAAGAATACAACACGCAGCTTTATTGGCCTTACATGATGCCGCTGAAGACATTTTGGTGCAGCTTTTTCAAGATGGCATCTCCTGTATGGCACATGCAAAGCGTGTAACTTTAAAAAATACGGATTTAGCCTTAGCACTAAATTTAAGAAATGAAGGATGCCTTCATAAGATGTAATTTATTCCATGTACTCTCTCTTCATGAGATTTGTAATCTTTCTCTATAATATCAACTGGCGAATTTCTACCATTTCGAGCAAATGTTCAATTTTAATTTGTACATTGTTTTTAATATGTATTTGAATTGTTGGATATGTTAAATTTAAGTTAACCACCATGGCTCCATTTTCGCCACGCACACGTGCACAGAACCTCGAACATGCAGGCATCGGGCGGCCGGGGGGAGCGTCTTGGAGATAATTTTGCGAAACGGGGCGACGAGAGGCGTGTACGGGCATCGTGGCGCACAGGGGCTTTTTTTGCACCCTCCGACCCCCCCCGGCGCCTCCGAGGCGTCACATACCCTTCTTGAACCCGTACGCCCCCCGTCGCCTCGTTTCGCAAAATTATCTCTGAGACACTCCCCCCGACTGCCCGGTGCCTGCATGTTCGAGGTTCTGTGCACGTGAGCCCCTTGGCAAGAGAAAATGGAAATTATTGAACAATATGAATAAAAAAACAAGTACTGAATGGTGACAAAAACATTTATTCTTTATTGATTTGAATATTACATCATGGTCAATTGGTTTTTCTACGAATTACATCTTTGGGTAATGGGCGAATGGCTGACTTGAACCCAAGGGATTTTACAATTTCCTCTGGGTTTGTCAACCCTTGACCTAGGCGCAAGGTGCAGTGGGAGAGGACCGAGCCTTTTGCCTGTAAAGGCATACAATGCTGCCTCTCGGTCCACCAATACACGTTTGTGAGTGTTTAAGGTGAGAGAATCTTCAGCAAGTATGTCGCTTAATGCTTTACACTTTAGCAGCTCTGCAGAACCATTCTTGGAGAACTCTGTGTGAGCAACTCTAAGAATCAATGGTCCCAGATGGCTCAGGTAGTGCCAAAGAGAACTATCTCTACCCGTGGAGACCTTGCATGAACCTCTAGTACGCATTGCGAACTTATCAACATGATAAGCCGTCTGCAAAGCATTTTAATTGATATTAATACTTGTAGTAAGGAATACTAGAAATTCTCCAGATTTAGATTTTTTTACCTCAGTTTCTTCATCCCTCTCTTCAAGATTTTTCTTTGTAAGATCGATGCTAGATCGATCATCTCTACCAATTGCAATCAGTGGTTTGTGTGGATGAAATGCGCTCTCTGGTACGCTTTCATAGAAAGAGGCACATGATTTTATTTCTACTAGTGTACTTGCTACTGCTTGCACCACCTGTCGTTCGTTTTCACTGGGAGGAAGGAGAGGCTTGTTGGGAGATCTTGGTCTTCGAAATCAATTTGAAAATTGACTTTCTCTTCCTTCCCACTGGGATCCTTCATACCCGCATAGATAGAAAGCACTGCAAGTGACTCATCTTCTCTGAGTCCTAACGTTTTGGGAATGTCGTCAAGGAATAGAAACTGACGATCATCCACCACCACTGGATGCAAAGTGAGAATTTGGAGGTCCGGGATCTCTTCCAACACCTCATCTCCCTCTATCATTCGATCTTCCTCCTTAGTGGCGTTGGGATCTTGCATGAGTACAAGTGCCATAGATGCTTCGGCCTGCTCATCTATCTCTTCGATAACTTCATTTGATTCTTCCACAATGGTCACAGAAGGTCTTTGGTTGACCTTTTCCTTTGATTTTCCCTTGTCCATGCCCTCAAGCACAAGTAATGTTATAACCATGTCCCATGAAATAAATTGGGTGCCTATGCACCCCATGCCCAAATCCATGAGATCATCCTCATCATTTGTCTTGAAGTTCCGTTCCATGAGGTCTTTAATAAACCTCAACAAGCGAAACCGGAAGTTTTTGTCAGCCGCATAGAGATGCTTCAAGAAATCCACTAGCAACCACGCCGTGTTGGATCCCTCAAAGATTATGGCATATTCCTCCATGTGCTACGCCATGTAGTCAAGAAAGCTTCTGAATGCCTCTGCATGAAGGTTGGCAGTGGCCTGCATGTTAATTGTCCCCTCGAAAACACTCAGTAGTTCATGTGCTCGATCTGCAAGTCCTACCTTTTCTAATTGTGTGAGAAGTGCATCAGTAGATGTTGCCATGGGTTCGTTCGCGAAGACGATGCGAAGAGAGCTTAGAGCTAGAGTTTTGTGAATGTGAGAAATGAAGTTTAAAAACTAAAAAGTCACTTATATACCCAAAGTCACTTTTTTAAAAGAAATTAAATTGATGTCAAAATAACTTAAAACTTTTATTTTAAACAAAATCACGCGACAAAGCACTGAAAGACACCAGCATTGAAAACATTTGTGCTCCACAACAAATAAATTACACGTTTCAATCGAAAACTTGAACAAGCTGAGAATAAACAAGTATGCGCAGAAACGATATTCAAAACACCGTATGTATTAATGTGGACAAAATCCATGTCAGTCACAAGCTTTTACAAGAATACATCGCGGAAACAGGATGTTCTCACACAGAACACTCTTCTCTTTCCTGGAGCGAACAATCTTTTCATTGATTACAAAGAGATATTGTTTGGGCAAGGTATATCTGAGATTAAGATACTCGCGAAGGTGACTACGATGCTAGTCATTGTTCACTGTAGTGTGGTGCACTGCATCCTCGTGGAGATGTATTTGCAGGTCAACTGGTTCTCTAGCAGCAACCTCAGAGTCTAGTGCCTCCCATTCTCCCATCGTCAGCTTCCATCTTCTATAGGGAAAGACCATCGACAAGCTTTGCTTTGCAATATGGTATCTGAACACCACCTTGTCAGCAACTACAAAGCACTTGATTCTATCTCCTTGGTGGTTGATCACCTTAGTTTCCCATCCAGCTGCAAGAAACCCATTGATCGCACTTCCCCCTTTGCAAGTCCACATTATTGGTGTCCTGTGAACACTCTGAAGTCGAAATATAAACACAAACACATGAAGAGACATAAACCATGTTACCGTGGCTTTATGGGAACCATAGGTGCACTTCATTGCTGCTTGCACATCCACCTTGATTCTCCTTTTGGTTGCTGCGATCAAGGCATTGTCTGGCTTAGGCCATTCCAAACTCTCCAAGGTTGGCGAGTGAACTAGAGATAGATTACCATATCCATTTCGCCTAGGTGTGACATAAGTATGATCATTAAAAAAAAATGTCACGTGAGGCAAGCTTAGAGTACTCACAACCAACATAGAGCAATTTGCCAAGCTCTGTGTGGATGGCCTCAAAAGTTCCAGTGAAGGACTCTATTGGCTCTCACTCTACAAAATCGGATGGAAAAACATCTGTAAACATGAACAAAAAGCAATGGAAATCTTACAATCATCAAAAGCAACACACAAAGCAGAAATACTAAATAGATAACCAAAAAACTTGCACGAGGAGTAAAAATTACAATTTCCAGGAAACCTCGATGGAGCCACTGCTGTCTCTAGCTTCAGTTGTGAAGCAACATACACATACTGCACCTTTGCAAGCCTCTTTCCATCTTGTGTTTGCTTGAACTCCATGATTCTTCCCTTCCAATGGTGTGCTCGAGAAGCCATGTGTCTCCTTGAGACCTTGTGTGCACCTCTTGAGCTGGGCTACATTGTCACCCACATCATTAGTTTTAACTCCATTGTCACCCAATATCCATTGTCGTCTTATATATTGTTGCATGAAATGGAGTCAATGACACTCCTAGGTCGTGGAGTACCTGATGATGCCATGGGAAATAGCGGCACAACCTGCACACAAACACTTATGATTAGACATTGCACATCCATGTTCTCAGTTGTATAAAGAGCAAGAATCTTGATGGTACACAAAGGTGAAGGATGCCACTTACTTCTATATTGTTTCACCTGCTTGTTGTCTTAATGTGGAAGAAATGTTGCAAAGCTTGAGAGGGAAGTAGATCCTCTCTATAGAGCTTAATGGAGAAGGAGCAAGAAACCTGTTGAGGAAAGAAAGAGGGATGATGTAGCAGAAGGATATGCTGTAGACTTCAGCTTTAGCTAGAGGTGTTTAGTAAAGCCCATGGAGTAATGGAGAACTTCAGTCTGAGGAGAATGCAGCCCTCAAGAATGCAGTAAGCTTGAGGAGGGAAAGGAGGTTCAAACTTCTGCTGTGCAGAGCTTTTGGGAGGGAAAACTGAAAGGAAGGAAAGAGAAACAAGGTGAAGTGAAGAGAAGTGAGAGACGGTAGGAGAAGTGAGAGATGGTACAGTAGAGAGAGAGAGGGAGAGAATGATCAGCACGTTTTTGGATGGGACCCCTTTTAGGAGAGAGGGGGGGAGAAACTAACAGCCAACAGAGAGAGAAAGGATTGGTTTTTACTCAATTATTTAGAGAAAAGTTCATTTTTTTGAATTTATAAGAGATTTTCTCTTTGTATTTTATAAAAGAGTACAAGTTTGACCACTTACTTTTAAGCCCTGCCATACCCACCATTTCAGTCCACATGGCATCCACCCATTTGCCCCTTCCATAATCTCCTTTTTAATCCCATGGCAAATAAAGAGGCCCCCTTAGACCCCATTCCCTTCCTAATGTCTACATTCATCACTTTGGTCGCTGATGAATGCATTCTAGATCCACATCCATCCTTTTGTGATGTCTACATGGTAATTGCACACCTCAACTAGGTGATGGCCCATATAACGAGAAGGGCAAGTACTTTAGTAACCATTACAATATAAGGACATGTTCAACTCCCATGATTTACATTGGGATTAACAACTACATTAGGTAAAGTTGAGTGGTCCCTCAAGTGTGTGATGTGGAGGAGGTGCTAAGACAAGTCAGGCCTTGAAGTAGACGACACGCTTACCATGCTACGGTGTATGCATTGCATATGAACATGGCATGAATAGGTGAGCTATTAGCAAAGCACTTGATAAGTGTGTGTGGGTCATTCCCATTATAATACTCCCAATGTGGATAACGGAAATAACATGAGCTAATACAAGCGCATACCTAGATAAGTACTGTGGGGGGGTAGGGATTGCTAGCCAAGGGGGGCCACCAAGGAAATTACTTCACTGTCGTTGATGTTCGGTGAGACGTTGCTTAAGAAATCAAAGAAATCCATTTAAGGGGATTGCGTCCAAAGTGTGGGAGCTCAAAATCCACTATCCCCAATAGCTCCTAGCTACCTAAGTGGTCTCTTGCAAGCCAAGCTGGCAGTCCTGGTCCCACACTGAAGTAGCTACGATTTGCAATACATTTAGTGCAAGAGCTAATGATGATGACCTCCTGATAAAATCTTGTGGTAGGGGGGGAGAAAGTTATGCGATTATTAAACCCACATATGAGGGTGCTGGGAGCTTAGTGTATAAAAGCAAAAGAAAATGCAACAGAGAAGATTAATAGGGTCAGATGGCTAAATGTGCCACGCGCACGCTCGATGGTGCACGCCGTATGGATATCTAGACATATGGCAGACACAACTTTATGAGCGCAAGAGAGCATTGGCTCGCTCAGCCGGTCCTACCCCCAATCATATCATTAAAGAAAATGGTTTGATCACAACAAAATACTATCAACGCAGCTTGCCCGCAATCTATATGACCATGTTATTGATGAGAAATCTACGGTTTGCTAACATGATTATCATAATTATGATACCCTGCAGAGTTTTGGATGCATCAATTGATCCACATAAAAATCTCTGCACGAAGTTATGGATGCATCTAGTCTTTGGTAAGCAAAATAGAGTTGAAAATCAAGATCATCGATGCATCAATTTATGGTTAGCATAATTTGAGATTAAAAATCAGACCGTGCACAGAGTTAAGGATGCGTCAATCTATGGTAAACTTGGTCCTAAAGTAGGAGAGTGACAGTATTAGATGGTAAGTGCTTGGGTCTGTGGTTAGTGCTTGCACATGCTCATTACACAGCCACACGCAGATGTCCCTCCGATAGGAATGTACAAAGACACACATCGGTTCTCACAGTCTACATGGACAAATCGGTTCTCGCAGACTGGTATGCAAAAGAAGTTGTGCTTGTAAATTAGCTATCACGTTTGTCTGTTTGTATAAGCAAACATGACATGTTTTTTCTTTTTGCAATTTGCAACTGAAGTCCCCTTTGCCCATGAAGTTCGAGCTCAGCTGTCAAAAAGCCTGGGTAACCTGAGTACTACATGTCAAGTTGGTCTTTCAAAGTTTCAAGCATTGGTAGCATCATTATGCTGCTGACATGTAGCAAGGCTCCCATAATCGCACAGCGGAGATCACTAGTTAATGGAAGGTCCTTGCTGCCAGTTTCCATGTTCAGTTGTCACAACCAAGATGCCCAAACATGATGCTGCTTTCTCGGATGATCCGCAGCAAATGATCTGTTCCACATTACATTGTCAGAGCAGATCTTGCCGCACATCCTACTTGTGGAGGCCCTCTTTTAAGCCATGAGCTTTCTCACACCGAGAGAGATGGACCCTGAACTCATTATATACAGAGCATGGATGGCATCTAGACCTATGCCGGAGTAGGGTAGATGGCAAACATGGTGCTGAGATGGTTGTCACAGCATGGGCTGGACAGAGGATCTATTCCCTTTCTTTTTACTTGTCCACACCTTACATGCGGCTATCCAAAGTGGATAGGGACGAAGTTATGAGGTGCGACTTAGTCCAGAGGACATACAGCACGACATCAACCACAATCCAAGGAAACCACTGCACACCGTGACACATGGGTGTAGACGACCACTGAAGGGGTTCACACTGACACTAGAGATGGCTATGAGCACGTGGAGCACCCAACGGCCGAGTCACTAAGAGTGACGGATCCCACATCGACTAAAAAGGCAAACCCGGGTGATCCTAGCTAGACATCAGGCAAATCTAGGTGACAAGAGATAGAGATGGAAGACTCTCTCCCACCATCACTGATGCACTCTATCTTATTACCTCATATATCCACGAGATGCATTTAGTGTATACCCCTTGTAGTAGAGCATAAATGTATTATGTATCATGATACACAGACATGGATCAGTTGTACCAGCTTTTTATTCGGCAAATTTAGCCTTCAGTAGATGTAATAAACATAAACTCTTTCTTTCTTCTTTCTTACCTGTAGATGCAAAGTTCCAAGCCAGGCTGTTGAGGAATGACCATTTCAGAGGGAAGAGAGCCCCCTTTTAGAAAAGAATTACAGAAAGGCGCTCCCAGTCATCAGCAATTAGACTAGCTATGGTGGTGTCTCATGCACACAAGGTAAGCAAAGCCCTGACAGTAAAAAAATGCTAAAATGCCAGCATCATGTATGAGATTGATGGGCCGAAGACTGTAGAACCTTAAAAATCTAGGTGGAACTCTTTAGGAGGCCCATGTTTAGTAGAAGACTATCCCAGCCGTCATGGCCAGAGAGATGCAGACAAAAAATAGTGTATTGAAGGTGCTTTCAATATGCTTTGCTGTCAAAAAGCTGTGCTGTGATCAGTTCATCCCACCAGAAATAAATCCCCGCTCATGGTTCTTCAATCGCAGCTGTTAACAAAAGCTATGACCCAATTCAGTGATATCAAGTCTCACCTGCTGTGAGGCGGTTCATGAACAGTATTTCATGAAATCCAAAATGTTCCGTGCAGTAAATGGCCTTTCCCCATCTTGTCTGCTCTCTGCAGATAAGCTGCTGAACTCGCTATTCTCTGCCAGTGACTGATCCACAACCTCTGTCAGTTGCACGCTACGAGGATGAGTTATAGAGTAATTTCACAAAGCGATTGCAGATGCTTAGTGGGGTTTGGTGGCTTTCTAGTGAACAAGCTGTGGTGTGTTGTTCCATGGATAATAGATGAAATGCTTATAAAAGGCTGGATCAACTACTAGGAATAAAGACTGGTAGGCCAATGGAGACTTACATGCAAGGTCCCCTTGAACTCTTTTGTGTAACTGCAGTCACCTTTAATCTCAAGAAGTTAGGCCATTGGTCAAGAAGTGAGCTCAGGCTTATACTAATTAAAGCATGCAAAGAACGAGGCAAGTTTGGATTCCAAAGTCGCAATTAGCACAAGCAACATAAGAAAAGGTTTGAAACTCTGCAGAGGCAGGATTCAGAGCCACAAGAACGCCCAAAACGCTATTATAACCAACGAGAGATTTGTATACCAAAAGGTAGCGATTGAAGCACGAAATTCACAAGAAGTTTTGGACAAATTATCACAATAATTCCCACATTGTGACTTACCTCAACATCATGAGCTTCGGTGAGGGAGGCACTGCATACCTAGCTAGGTACGATAGGGCCGGCGGTCCCCTGCCCCCAATCGTACCTAGCTAGGTATGCGGTGCCTCTCGAGTAGAAGCTCATGATGTTGTGCATTGTATGAAAAACACTGTAAAAGATTCCGATTTCCTACATGAGAAAATTTCTAAATCTTCGTTTCCATCCAAATACATATGGATCCCAAAAAAGAAAAGACTGACATCCATCAAAGAAACTGAACAACCAAGGAGCGCAACTGGATTCAACGGGATGGTGTAGGCTGAACTGCTAAGTTATCAGTCGAACAATGTTCTAATGATCAACATACTACTGTCAATCGAAGTTCAGAAGTACCACACTAATTTTGAGTACCAAATCCTCATCGAGTGATGGTGTTTGTCTTTGCTTAGAATACCTAGGCCTTGTGCTAAGGAAGTGAAAAAGCTCAGCAAGGAAACCTCCAAAAAAGGAACACCACATCATCACAAGATTATTCTGGCAGCATGTGATGTGGGTAAACAATCATGTAGACTGAACAACAAGCCTTGCATTGGCAACTAATTGCTGCAGTTTTTAAACAACTACCATCATGTACACGATACACTCTGCAAAGGCCTTGAATAGCCCATCTGCCATTTCCCAATCCTTGGAGATTAGGTCTTTGACAATTGCCATCCTTGAAGGTCCAGGGTTTGCAAATAGCTGACACACACTGGTGATTCATCTATGCCAGACTCCACTGCCACTAATTGCTTAAATGCTGATGCCAAATGATACATATAACATGATAAAGTTTGAGTTTGTACAACAACTCGATCTGGGTTGCATGACTACCCTCAAAAAAATCTTGTATTTGCAAAGTTCTAACCCAAGGAAACATCAAGAACTATGGTACTTGAGAAAATTGATCATTTGGTAAGGGTTTTCTGTTCTTGGCAAATAGTGACAACAATTGGCCTTGTGACTATCAAAGCAAATTTGACAACACAGCCAGAATACTATACATGGATATGTGTCTACATATGGCTGGTAAATTTCAGCTTCAAGGGCAAAGAGCAACTGCTAAATCCTAGTGACCAGCTCTGCCTTTCCCTTTGTAAGAAGCAAGGACATGAACACCATCATGACCGAGGACTTCGCAAGTTCATGGATGCAACAATTAAATGTAGCATCACCTTGCTCCTCCAATATTGCCGGTCCTTCAAGATTGGTATCTTTGTTTGAGTTAATGAATCAGGAGGGAGTGAATCTTGAGAGCATCAAACTCTTGGGCCTGGTCCTGCTTGCAGGAGTGGAAGACTGACATGCAAATGTCGTCAACCCATTGGTGCTTTGGCTAGGTAACACGATGTGGTTGTGAATTGAAAATGGCTTTGAATTATTATTATCTGCCACTTTCAAAAAGTTTTCCTTACCACAATTCTTAAGTGTCAGAGGAGGAAATTTGTCATAAAATATAATATCTAACTTTACCAAATAATTTTTCTCATATTAAACATGGGAAGATAAAAGGGAAACAAGAGTTAGGATATAGATATGTGCTTCTAAACCTATCTCAATAGGGGACCAAAAGGAGAAATGGTTGCATTTCAATAGGGGTCCAAAAGGAGACGGTCTACCAAAGAGCAATGTGCAATAAGTGCTTTTAGATCTACCTCAACAAGGGACTAAGAGGAGAGATTATTACATCTGAATAGGGGTTCCAAATGAGCAACATGCATCTAATGGATCTTAAAATACCTTAGGGTTAGCTTCATTAAAGACCTCCAAAAGTTAGTGTTAAAAAGTCCTTTGACCTTACGCAAGCTAGGTCCGCTAACCTCGAGGTGGGAATCCTACCCAAGCATGAGGTGCTAAGATGCTTAAAATGGTTGTGGGAACCTTGTCCAAAGCTTGAAGTGATTTTTATACTTAAATGACTAAGGTTTTTGAAATGTTAAATTCAAAGATAAATTCTGAAGAGGCATGAACGTTTCCATGCTTAATTGACTAAGACTTGAAGTATTCAATTCAAAACAAATGACTTAAGAAGCATAAAAGACACATGCTTGCTTGATTGACTAAGTTCTTGAAGTATTCAATTTAACCAAATGACTTAATAAACATAAAAGACACATGTTGAAATGATCCTCCACATATGGTCCTCATGATGTGCTTGAATGCTATTTGATAGGTTTTAAAGGGGTCCAATGAGAATTTAGATACATAAAAATAAATAATTAAGTTCTTTCTCTCAAAGAGAAAAAAAGGACACATGTCCAAATGAAATAATAAAATAATGAGAGAGAGAGAGAGAGAGAGAGAGAGAGAGAGAGAGAGAGAGAGAGAGAGAGAGAGAGAGAGGTGGACCAATCATGAGAGGGAGGTATACTTTCCTACACACACACATATTCTCTCATTATGTGGAGTGCAAAGTGCAAGAGCTCCATCTCCTTCTCCAAGCTTGTTGAGAAGTGGAGAGCTTATACCAACACTCTTGGCTATGGAATGCAAATCCAACCAAGAGCCATGCTTCAATGCTTAAGCTTGCCATCTTCTTCATCTTCATTACTATGCTATTATGCTATGCTAATTAAGAAGAGTGATGATAAGTGAGGAACTATTTCTTTCTCCTATGGAATGTTTCTTCTTCCTCTTTCCTACGCTCATTCCCCGCTAGCTCTCTCCACCTTCGAAAGTGTTTGAGGCCTTGTGACTGAGGCTTGGGATAGTTAATGTTTTTTGCAAAGTTTCTGTTAAGCTCGTGATGATGCATGAAGCTTTCCATCTTCATAGAATCACCAAGGTCACAAGGAACACAAAGATTGTATTGTAATAAAGTCTCTCTTGATGGGGGAATCTATAATACAAACGGATTTTGGAGGGGGGACCGGCTCCAAGTAAATCCGGTCCTCAACTATTGTCATGTTCTTTAATACTCTTTCTCTTGCAAAAGTATTGATCATGCCAAGTTAATTAAGTTCTATGTTTATGTGGCTACCATCAATTAAGTTCACCCTCTATGTTCTCAAAGTGATCTCACAAAAACGCTCACCTTAATTCTCTTAATTTCGCTATTTTTGAAGTTCATAGGCCATTCCCATTACATTGGTATCAGAGCGTTTGGTTTCTCTTTTCTTGCTTAAGAAGACAGGTCCTTAAGTAGCCTATTAATGATTGATTTTGTTAATTATATTAGGGTAAGTGGGACTTGGATCTATTATCGATTTTGTTGAGCCCACTATGTAGGATATGATGCACACCTTGGGAGTTTTGGTCTTAATAATGGGGTCTTTTTAGACTTGTCTACGGCTTTACCATTATTGATACATAAGAAGTCCAAAAGGAGCTATCCCTCAGCAATTCTGCTATGTTAGACCCACCCCACTACTCTCTATAATTAACCAATTATAGAGCAGTGGTTGTAGTTTTTAAAGTGCCGATTTTCAAAGGCTAAGAGGAGTAGCAACTAAGGTTTTGAATTGCCAAAAAATACACTAATTAAACACATAAGTATAATTAGCATGACTAAAAATAACCAAGAGAGTAGAATGAACATTAATAACTTTGATTTGCACATGAAGGTGCTAATGATGATGCCCCCATGTTTATCAATTATCTTGTTACTAGGTTGCATCAAGCTATGGGCAACCGTACCTTGCAAGCTGAAGTTATCCAACAACTTTGTGCTTATGGGATTTCCCTTCCTCTCCAAGAGGAGAGAGAGTTTAGGAGGGCTCTTGATGAGACTCCCAAAACAAGACTCTCTCCCATAGGAGAGGAGGAATCCAAAGAACGAGAAAGAAGTGAATCTCTAAGTTCCTCTAAAGATGTGGCTCCATGAATACAACGGTGTAGACTATCACCAACTCCTCCCAAGAGGAAACGGTCAACCCATACTCCTTCTCCTTGTCACTCCAAAAGGGAAGAGAAGAAACAAAGGAAGAAAAAGGCAAGAAAGAGGTCACCCTCTTCTCCTTCTTCTTCACCTTCCTCCTCTTCCGACGAAAGATATGGCTATTCTCCTAGAGAATACAAGAGGGGAGGACATCACCAAACTTACCCTTCATAGTGAAGGTCCCAAAAGCTCAAGAAGTTCAAAGAGGAGGAAATAATATCTCTTTTCTCACCTATGATGGCACCTTTGGTGCCACTGACAAAGTATTAGCCTTCATCCAACAATTTGATGTGGCCTTTGGAGACGAGGGCTTCAAGGATTCCTCCAAGCTACACCATGTAGCTATGCACTTCCAAAAATCTGTTCATCAATGGTGGGCTAGCCTTCGTGGCAATGGCGAGGACCTAAAGACATGGAAAACTCTAGGAGTTCCCATTATAAAGAAATTCCTTGCAAGCGATGCAAAGGACAAAGTACTCACCGAATAGCAAAGTTTGAAGCTTCTCTCACATGAGTCTATTCACAAACATGTGGACAAGTTTTTGGGATTTACATCTCAAAGCTACAGTCTTTCAAAGGATAGACTTCGCCAAACAAAAGCAACCATTTTGTGTGGAATTACCTAAAGAAATGACCAAGTATGTCAACTCACAATGGCCTAGCACTATCACCAAAGTCATCCACTGCACTATGGTTGCTTCAAGGATCAATTTTTAACAAGGAGTGATAAAAAATTTCAAGCCCATGGAAAACAAGGATCAAAATGAAGCTAAAGGGAAGAGCAATGCTCAAAAATCTTTCCAAGGCAACACCAATACCAACAACAACAAGGCCCAAGGAGAAAGGAGCTTACAAACGTAAAAATAAGCTCTCTCCCAAAGAATTATAGGCCTTTCATAAAGACTATAAATGATTTAAGTGTGGGAAGCAAGGACATGGTTATCGTTCTTGCCCCAAAAGAAATGTATGCAATGACACTCCTAGAGCTTCTATGGTTATCGTTCTTGCCCCAAAAGAAATGTATGCAATGACACTCCTAGAGCTTCTATGGTTTAAGCTCCAAAAGAGGATAGTCATTGAAAAGGCTCACCCCTCTCCTATGCTTGGGGAAAAGTAAGGGAGCATGATGTTTTCATCTTGTTTGACCCTGGCTCTACTCACAACTTCATATCAACGGAGTTGGCCACCAAGTTGGACATTCAAGCTTTTGAGATGGGAGATATTGTAACTATTGACACAGCTTTCAAGGGACAACAAGCCTCTATTACTCCCTTGATTGGGAAGTTGAGAGGCTTCATGTTCAAAGCTACATCGACAAAGCATACTTTTTTCAATCTCTCCTCTCTAATATGAGGACGTTATCCTAGGGTCACCATGGTTCACAACCGCAGGGCTGCCAACATGAAGTTCTCAGAAAGGAGAATCTATTTCACCTATAGGGTAAAGAGCATGTACATAGATGCTAATGAATCGGGGAACACCATATCCTTGGTAAATACGCTTGCTTTTGATAAGTTAATGAAAAGCTCTATTTTTGCGTATATGATTTTTGTTACAGAATCTGTAAATGATTCTAATGTTTTCACAAGGAGCAATAAAGGGAATGAAGAGGAATTAGAGTTGTCTAATTTCCTAAATGGATTCCAAGATGTTTTCAATATTTAGGTCACATTATCTCTCAAGATGGTATCCATATGGATCCATCAAAGTTGGAGGTAATAAAAGCATGGCCTAATCCAAGGAATCTACATGAGCTAAAAAGCTTTATTGGTATGTGTGCATACTATAGATGCTTCATAGCAAAATTCTCTCAAATAACAGAACCATTGTATGACTTAACAAGTAAGAATGTTAAGTACTTTTTGACTACTAAAGAGAAAAATGCTTTTGACAAGCTCAAGGAGAAGCTTACCTCCCAACCAATCCTTATGCTTTCGGATCTCTCAAAGCCATTTGAGGTCCAATGTGATGCTTTTGGTGATTGCATTGGAGCAGTTTTGTTTCAAGAAGGGCATGCCATAGCATATGAGGGCTGAAGGCTCAATGTCAATGAACGGGTCTTGGGCAAATACGAAAAAGAGGTTTTAGCTGTTCTACATGTCCTAGAAACATGAAAGCACTATCTCTTGTGGAATCCATTCATCCTACAAATGGATGACAAATCCTTAAGAATCTCATGACTCAAACCAAGGTTTCCGACAAATAAATGAGGTGGGCCAATTTTCTTTCGCAATTTAAATTTCGTATTGCTCACATTGCTGACAAGCACAATCAAGTGGTCGATGCACTTTCACAATGGCCAACGGTAAATGTGGTGTCCATAGCAACTCACAATGATCTATGGTTTATGATAGATGAGTATGCTACTGACCGAGACTTCAGGTAGGTAATTAAAGCCTTGCATTAGGGAAGGAAAAAAGAACCATTCACCTTGAAGGATGGTTATCTTCCAAACGATAATAGACTATGTGTTACTCACCAATACAATAATAAAGTCATGTATGAAGCCCATGTTTCTTCTTATGCGGGGCAAAGAGGGATTCCATAATCTACTCTTTGAGGAGTAGAAATGTATTTCTGTTGGTCTACCATGAAAAGTAAACATACAAGAGTATGTTTCAAAATGCGTGGTATACCAAAAATTGAAATTTGATCAAGGGAAGCAACTTAGATTGTTTCAGTCGACAAGCTTAGCAAGAAAACACACTCTATGCCTATCAAAAAGACTATTAAGGTACATCAAACGACAATCCTCTTTAGATCTAAATTTTCAAGTATATCATGGCTTGCCAACATCCATAGTGTCGGACAAAGATCCTAGAATGATCAGTAATTTCTAGAAGGGTGAGAATCTAGGAAGTAGATTAAATTTCTCTTTCGGCCTATCATCCACAAACCGATGACCAAAGTTAAGTAGCTAATCTAACGATTCTTGAATCTACTAAAAGATTGTGTCATGGAAGTAGATCAACATTCTCAATGAGAGAAGTACTACCTCTTATAGAGTATGTGTACAATGACATTGTACATACTTCTATGGGGAAAGCACCTTTTGAGGTTAAAGAGGGAAGATCCAAAAGTCTCTTACTACATAAAGTATATGGGAAGATCTTCATTGCTGATGATGAATAACGAAACTTACAAGAATCTTTTCCAAATATTAAAAAGGTTATATCCAGCACAAAAGAGACTTAGCCTTTAAGAAAAATGATTGGGTCTTGCTAAAGTTTCTCAAGGCTCATCTATGGCATACTATAGGAAAGAATCCTATGGGGCACCAAGAGTATTATGCTAAACTAGCAAAAAGATACTATGGTCCTTTCTTTTAGAAATTTTAAGCCAATCAATGAGATGGTTTATTAGTTACAGTTGCCCAACCATTGGCTCATTCACAATGCTAACCATGTGAGCCTACTCAAGCCTTACAGGGAGAGCCACAAAAAGAACCGATAATGGAGGACCTGCCAGAGATTGAAGATCAAGAAGACGTGTTACAGCCCAAATCGATTCTTTGACACGAAGACAAGGTACTAAGAAACAGTAAGATTATCCAATGATATCTTGTTAAGTTTAAGAATTATCCTTTTAAAGATGCTAGATGGATGCAAGGAACCTAGCTTAAGGATAATATGAACTTTGTCAATGCTTACAATGCTACACTAGAGTAAGCAAATGAAAATGCATTTTAAATGAATAATGTTTTTGTCTTATAAGACTCCTTCTCTTTATTTTATTGTGCACAAAATTTAAGAAGTATGCATGCTTAGGATCATGTTTGTGGTGACGACGTCTCCCAAAAACCAAGTAGAACTTGTCACTCTACTTTGGAAGTATGATATGGACTAAAGGGCAGACATGCTTGCAGCAGCTACATCTCCTGAGCACCAAATGGATTAGTCATCCATTCTTGAATGATGTCATAGGGTAAAAAGGGATCCTCTAGCTGCTAAGAAACATGGACTAAGATTTATCTTCTCTACCTCATAGCCGAGGACGACTATGATTTCAAGAGAGAGGTAATGTCATAAAATATAATATCTAACTTTACCAAATGATTTTCTCATATTAAACTGATCATTTAACATGAGAGGATAAAAGGGAGAACAAGATTTAGGATATAGATATGTGCTTCTAGGCCTATCTCAACTGGGGACCAAAAGGAGAAATGGTTGCATCTCAATAGGGGTCCAAAAGGAAACGGTCTACCAAAAATCAATGTGTGCAATAAGTGCTTCTAGATTTACCTCAGCAAGGGACCAAGAGGAGAGATGGTTACATCTCAATAGGGGTCCAAAAGGAGGTAGTCTATCAAAGAGCAATGTGCATCTAATGGAGCTTGAAAGACTTTAGGGTTAGCTTCATTAAAGACCACTAAAAGTTAGCATTAAAAAGTTCTTTGACCTCACGCAAGCTAGGGCTAACCTCGAGGTGGGAATCCTACCCAAGCATGAGGTGCTAAGATGCTTAAAATGGTTGTGGGGACCTTGCCCAAAGCTTGATGTGATTTTTATACTTAAATGACTAAGGTTTTTGAAATGTTAAATTCAAAGATAAATTCTCAAGAGGCATGAACGTTTCCATGCTTGGTTGACTAAGGCTTGAAGTAATAAATTCAAAACAAATGACTTAAGAAGCATAAAAGACACATGCTTGCTTGATTGACTAAGTCTTTGAAGTATTCAATTCAACTAAATGACTTAATAAGCATAAAAGACACATGTTCAAATGCTCCTCCACATGTGGCCCTCATGATGTGCTTGAATGCTATTGGATAGGTTTTAAAGGGGTCCAATGAGAATTTAGGTACATAAAAATAAATAATTAAGTTCTTTCTCTCAAAGAGGAAAAAGAGGACAGATGTCCAAATGAAATAATAAAATAATAAGAGAGAGAGAGAGAGAGAGAGAGAGAGAGAGAGAGAGAGAGAGGTGGACCAAGCATGAGAGGGGGGTATACTCTTCCAGACACACACACATATTCTCTCACTGTGTGGAGTGCAAAGTGAAAGAGCCCCATCTCCTTCTCCAAGCTTGTTGAGAAGTGGAGAGCCTACACCAACACTCTTGACTATGGAATGCAAATCCAACCAAGAGCCATGCTTCAATGCTTAAGCTTGCCATCTTCTTCATCTTCATTACTATGCTATTAGGCTATGCTAAGTAAGAAGAGTGATGACAAGTGAGGAACTATTTATTTCTCCTATGGAATGTTTCTTCTTTCTCTTCCCTACCCTCATTCCCCGCTATCTCTCTCGACCTTTGAACGTGTTTGAGGCCTTGGGACTGAGGCTTGGGATAGTTAATGCTTTTTGCAAAGTTTATGTTAAGCTCGTGATGCATGAATATTTCCATATTCATAGCATCACCAAGGTCACAAGGAACACAAAGATTGTATTGTAACAAAGTCTCTTGATGGGAGAATCTATAATAC
This sequence comes from Adiantum capillus-veneris, assembly GCF_014529385.1. Taxonomy (NCBI): domain Eukaryota; kingdom Viridiplantae; phylum Streptophyta; class Polypodiopsida; order Polypodiales; family Pteridaceae; genus Adiantum; species Adiantum capillus-veneris. The sequence goes on from NC_140931.1 coordinate 160,216,614, forward strand.
AAACACCTGTTGGAGGGGGAACCGGCTCCAAGTAAATCCGGTCCTTAACTATTATCATGTTCTTTAATACTCTCTCTATTGCAAAAGTATTGTTCATGCCAAGTTAATTAAGTATTATGTTTATGTTGCTACCATCAATTAAGTTCACCCTCTATGTTCTCAAAGTGATCTCACAAAAATGCTCACCTTAATTCTCTTAATTCCGCTATTTTCAAAGTTCATAGGCCATTCCATTAGAAAATTCACATGGTTTAACCAAAGGGTATGAAGTAAAAGGTAAGGAGGAAATGGTCTGCAGATTAAAGAAGAGCTTGTATGATTTAAAGAAATCATAAAGACAATGGTACTTGAAGTTGATCGATGGATGTTGGATCATGGATTCACTAGATGCAACTTAGATCACTGCGTCAACACAATGAATTTGGAAGATGTGAAGCTCATCATCCTAATGTTGTATGTTGATACCATGCTAATTGCAAGTGCTAACATGCAGGACATCAAAGACCTAAAAGAGGAGTTTTCTAAATCTATTTAGATGAAATATTTAGGTGCTGCAAAGAGGATACTTGGTATGAAGATATCAAGGGATAGGATGAAGAAGACAATAAAGCTATCTTAAGAGGATTACATCAATAAGGTATTAGAAAGGTTTGCAATGCAAAATGCAAAAACGGTTTCTACACATTTGGCTAGTCACTTTAAACTAACCAAGGATATGTGTTCAAAGACACGAGAGTAGATATCCTGTATGTCTAAAGTTCCATATGCTGCAGTAATAGGTTCTCTTATGTATGCTATGGTCTAGACAAGGCGTGGCATTGCACATGCAGTGGGAGTTGTAAGTAGGTTCATGGACAACTCAGGTAAAGAGCATTGACCAGATGGAAGTGGATACTTAGGTATCTGAAAGGGACAACAATAAATTCTTTGTATTCTGAAGGAACTAATATTTTTTTGCAAGGGTATGATGATGCAAATATAGTAGGTGACAAAGATACTTAAAGGAGCACTACTGGCATGGCTATGTCTTCACGATTCGAGGCACAAGAATAAGCTAAGCTTCAAAGTTGTAGAAAGTGGTCTCACTTTCTACCACGGAAGAAGATTATGTAGCAATGATAGAGGCAAGCAAAAAAACTCTGTGGCTTCACAGATTCTTAGAAGAGCTTGGATTCAAACAAGACAATTGTGTCTTGTACAGTGATAGCCAAAGTACTATCCATCTTGCAAAGAACTCATACTTTCACTCAAGGACAAAGCACATTGATGTGAGATATCACTTCATACACACTCTTTTGGAAGAGGGACGACTAAAGCTAGGAAGAAAGGTGCATATAAATGAAAATCCTGCAGATATGTTTACAAAGGTATTCAAAAAGGACAAGTTGAGCTTTTTCTCATCTTCAATTGCCACTCAAGGATAAGAAGCCAGGATGGAAAGAAGGCACAGGTTTGATGTGGAGATCAACCTCCTAGTGAGAGATTGTTAAGTATGGAGCTTGATTTACTCCTTGTTATTTTTTGAGTTAAAAACGCACATTTGTAAGTCCCCTGTTATGAGGAGAAGCCATCGTGTGCGTGAAGAAAAATCACTCATTGGAAAACCAAAATTTCCATGGCTAGTATCAAGCTTTTCTCGAGACTGGAGTGCCGGAATATTTATTTTTGCCGAAATATTATGGCCGGACAACGGCCAAAAGAGGTCGAAAAATGGCCGATCGGCTGGCAAAATGGTTGGTGGCCGGAAGTCAATGGCCGGTGGCCGATTTCAAATCAGACTTGTCTTTTCAAGGGCGGCCACACATGGGCGCCTGGGAGAATTCAACTCGGACTTGTCTACACAAGGGCGGCTACACATGGATGCCTCTCATGAGAGAGGGATGCACTTTTGGCCTATAAAAGGAGGCCTTTTCTACACACAAAAATGGATTGAAGAGGTGAAGCATTGTGAAGTTGATGCAACAAGGTGGATGTGAGGTGGTAAGAGCTAAGCAAGGCAGGAGCTTCAAAAGGATATAATTCCTTTGTAATATACTTCTTGTTTTGAAGTACTAAAGCCATTCATAAGCTTCTTTCTTGTGGACGTAGCCCACATTGGGTGAACCACATATGTCGTGTGTGCTCTCTCTCTCTCTCTACTCTATATTCTCTCTTGTGTGAAAATTATCTCTCTCCATTAGTAAACTACTCAAATATCTACTTAGCTACATCATACTCCCTAACATATCTCTATGCACCTCCATGCAATTGAATTGATAGGGACACAAATCTATTTTATCATTTGAGAGGTGGTTGGCATGCTAGCAACAAGTAGTGCTTGGCATGCCATGTGAGAAGATCCACCATGGACCTACTTTGAGGAATTAGTGGAATACCTTACTGGAGGTTGGAACCCCGTCCATGTTGGCCTTGTAGCATGTATCCATGCAAACGGAATAGGTTGTGGAATGTGCATGTTGATTGCAGTAAAGTATGTAGTCCTTGATATATGCATGGATGTGCTCATACTCCATGCCAAGTGCAGTGACATACAATCTTGTGTGTATAATCCAAATACATAGATCAACCAAGAAGAATTCAAATAAACATAAAGTAAAGTCAAAACTTACTTGAGGGGCACATCTCCACTATCATTTCTTGCTTGCAAGTTGACAACATCCAACAATGTTTGTGTAAAGAGGTGTTTTAGCACTTGATAGAAACATGTCCTTTGTTGCTTGTGCCCATTTAGTGCATGTCCTACACTCCTCATCACACATGTTAACTTCACAAGCCAAGAACTTATCAACCATGTCAAGCATGTGCTCATCCTCAAACTCAAAGTGACCCTGAGAGGTGTGTAGAGCAGCTGTCAAAGCAGAGCTAGTGCCAAAATCACTCAGCACCTTGCCTTCATTGACCTGCTCTTTTCATTGTTTTTCATTTTTGCGTGCCCTCCCCACTCCATCAATAACATACCAATGGGGAGAATTTCCAACCAAGGGTGGAATGGTTCTCCCATCAACTCGAGTGCTTTTTTGAGGTTCTTGCCAAAGGCTCTTCTTCTCCATATACTCCAAATAAATGAACCACAAGCAAGGAATTGTGACTTTGCACGTGTTATAAGGGAAACAAAGCTTGTCCTTGAGACATTGCTCGCACTCCAAACCATTTGAAGGGCCATGTCCATCCCTATCACCTTGCACATGCATGAAAGAGAGATGCATCAATTCAACATTTTTTTTAACAATACAATTGGTTAAAAAAATGAATAGTAAATATGTTAGAATAAAGCTAAATTATGAGAAGTGAAAAAACTATATTAATTTAAAAATTGATAAGTATGAAAAGAAAAATAAGTGTAAAGAAATAAAAAGGTTAAAAATAGTACTAGAAAATGTCACATTGAATAGTGGTTGAATAGTAGTTAGGTGTGTAGCCTCAAATTCTTTTTTGGCCATTTTAAATTTATTGAGAGCAATAATAGGCGTGAAAATAGGTGTAGCAATAAATGTGATAATAGGCCCGACAAACTCTAGTTGACTTAAAATAGAAACAAAGTAGGGTATGCCACCATTTTGCAGCATAATATGCTCTTCTTCTTGTCCTTCCATCATGCCTATGATGCTATTTTGTCCTTCTCTCTCTCTCTCTCTCTCTCTCTCTCTCTCTCTCTCTCCCCCCTTTGGTGGAGATCTTGCTCACTTGGCATTCATTGGAGAGGAGATTAAAACCACAAGAAGGCTTGGCACAAGAGGGCCGCAAGAGGACCGCAAAAGATAAGCTTCTATACAAATCCCCCCCAACCCCATTGTCTTAAACTTCACCTAGACACACATTAGAAAAGATAGAGAGAGAGAATCCATACCTGTTGAATGTGTTTTGTAGGTGTATTATTAAAGACAAAGGTAAAAGGGACAGAGGAAGATAGAGGGACTAGAATACTTTTGTTAAATTAGTGTTAATTAGAGAGAGAAAATGTGTGAAGTTAGTGTTAAAGTAGAGAGAGGAAAAGTTAAACATTAAACATTAGATGTAGATAGATAGGGAGAGGATAGACATAAAGAGAGAGGGGTAGATAGAGAGGGACCTGGAGACTAGGTGTAGAGAGGGTAGAGATCAAGTAGATATTAGGTAGAGATAAATATGGTAGATATTAGGCTAGGTATAGGGAGGATAGAGATTAGGATAGAGAGGGTAGAGATTAGGTGTAGAGAGGGTGTAATAGGAGCAAATGTAATAGTAGAGAGGGAGAGGGTAAATTATAACATGTAGAGAGGGTAGATATAGATAGGGTAGATTTTAGGTTAAATAAAAAGGGTCAAGAGATGTAGAGAGGGTAGATATTAGGTAGAGATAGATAGGATAGGTATTAATTTAGATAGATATATAGAGGATAGAGACTAAATATAAAGAGATTAGAGAGAGACTAGGTCTATAGTTAAAAAATAATCTCTTTTAGATGTTGGGATGAGAGACCACCTGCTAGGGACCCCATCTTTGTCCTTTGATTGGTTCACATTGCAGATAGGACCCCACTCGAGGTGGATGTCGCCTCCAGTCGTGGTCTTTAGTAAACACTATACTAACTCTCCTTTCTCACACCACTCGACAATGTGGCAACATTGTGAATAGCTCATTGACTTTGAATTCTAAGTAGGAGACTGGTTCCTTTCAAGAGCTTTAGCTCCCCACCTAATTGCAAAAATGAAATGAGTTGATCACTTATGATAGCTATTCCAAGGTTAGATTTCTAGTGTCAAATGGGAGATTTTAGATCAAATAAAATGAACAAAGTCAAATTAAAGAAGGAAAGACAAAAAAGAGAAGTCTGAACAAAAAAGTCAGACCAATATCTGAATTAAAATGAAAGAATTTAGATGACAAGAATTGAGAAAACTAGAAATTAGAGATTCAAATTCATAACTAGTTTAAAAGTTCAAGCTTGGAAGTATAATCGATACAGTCACTGGTGCCTAGAAGCTCTATAATCCATATAGTGACTAGTTACAAATGATACAAGAGTTTCAATCTATTTGTAGAACTAGACCAAAAAGACTCCTCCCTATATGAAAGTAATGGGTTCTATTTGAAGGTGTCTATACTGCATTTTGACTAATTGTACAATCATACAAAAGCTAGTAGTTATTAATAAATCCACCAGGCAACTCGTAGAAGTGACTTTTGTGTAGACTATCTTTAGGGGTAGGTTCCCACTATCTACAAGGTGAAGAAATAGATGCCAATCTAGGTAGAAGAGGGGATACAAAATATCAAGCCTCTGAACACTCATCACATTACAAAGATGATACTCTAAGAGAGCTGAAACATGCTCTCATTCACATGGCTCTCGTCGTGACAAGAAGAGCGAAGTAAAAGTACAATGTATGTCATTGATGCCAGCAAGAATAGTAAACGGCTAGGATCACACTTGAAAGCAAGTCAAGGGAAGGAGCCTAATATAGTTATAGAGGTTGATGGTGACTACAATGAGATATAAGAAGCATATATATACCATCTTGATAAGCACAAACATTGGGAGTAAAACTACATCATAATGACAAATATAGATATCGAGGAAAGAAATCAGATCATTATAAATCTAGACACGGTTATGTAGGCCAAAGACTGACCATTCAAGATCCCAATACAAGAATCTAGATCAACACCAATAATACAAAAAGCTAGAAAAGAGTACGCCCATAGGAATTTTGCCAAAAAAGTATGGGAACAAAAAGATAAAACAAATGTTAGCATCAATGAATATATAGTTCTCATAGCTGAAATAGACCTGAATGCTATTCTTCTAGATCAGTAGAGAATAGAGAGACAAAGAAAATTGTACCCAAATAATTTTAATGAATCAAACAAGAAGGAAAGAACAATTGATTTGGATGGAAGGCCTTCAGATATTTGGATAGCTTAACTGAGTCAAACAAAGAGAAAAAACCAAGAAGAAAGTACGTTAACATGACATGCTTTAAGCTGTCCCAGCTAGTACTAATTAGCACAATTTGACATATGCTAACTAGTACAAGAACACAAGCTAGATATCTAAGATCTATGATGTATAATGTATTAATAGAAAGCTCCTGAAACAAGGAATAAATGTACAAACTCCGACAAATTTGATCTTATTTGTAGAAATTTTATTATGTGCCAAGTGCTTTTAGGTGTGCTAATTTGAATATGCTAACTAGCACAAAAAGCATGTCACGTTCAACATGCTTCTACCCACCAATTAATTTGGATGGAAGGCCTTCAAAAGTGGGAGAAAGTTGGACACCTAGTAGAGGAACTAGACCACATGGGGTGACAAAGGAATCACGCAATAGAACACACAGGCACCTTGAATGCAATAGGGTACTAATTGAGTGAGATGAGTATTCAGTCAAAAAAAATAACCCTCATAATGAGTATGCAGCAAGTATACACATAGAAATAGAATTTGAATCCCTAGCTAGATAGAAAGGGGGTGGAATGCTAAACTACTTATTACTAGATGATCAAGAAATGGAAGAATGAACTTTGGGTTTGGAGCTAGATCCTAATTTAATAAAGATCAATAAGAATTTGAAATCAAGTATCAAAGAAAAAACTAAGCAACTATTTCAAAAATATCAAGATTTATTTGCTTGGAAACTTACGGATCTCAAGGGTGTCAACCTAGAAGTCTGTTAGCATTGGATACCAGTGAAACCAAATGTACCATGAATATCACTATATAGGTGTTGGTTGGATAAGCCCAAAATTTGCAAAAGAAGATCAAGAAAGAGATTGAAAACCTATTGTAGGCAAGTTTCATCATTAAGTAAAAAGAAATGATTGGTTAATTTTTGTTTTGTTAGTTTCAAAGAGGAATGGAAAACTCAAGGTATGTGTTGATTACAGGAAACTAAATGCTCATACATTAAAAGAACCATTCCCACTATCATATATAGACATGATTTTGAATGCAATAGTTGGACATGGAATGTACATTTTCTAGATGGGAACATTGGGTATAATCATTTGAAGATAGCACTAGAAGATAAAGCAAAAACAATTTTCATTACTAAATGGAGAGCTTTCATGTATCTGGTTATGCCACTCGGTCTATGAAATGGTCCAAAAACATTCTAGCAATGTATGATGGAGATCTTTGGTGAGTTCTTATATAACTTTTTGGAAATTTTGGTGGATGACTTTCAAATCTTCTCGTCAAAAGACATGCATCTCCTATCTTTTGAGATGGTATTCAAAACATGTAGATAGAAGAGGATCTATCTGAATCACTTTAAGTCAAAATTCATGGTATGGAATGAGAAAATACTTGGACATGTATCTAGAAATAGTATTGAGATGGATGAAGACAATTTTTGAAGTGTACAGTAGGCTAGAGCACCAACCAATGGAAATTTACACAAATTGGGCACATTGATGGAGTGTTGATAAGATGTGTAACTATGCAAGCAAGGATGCAAGTAATCATTGAGGCACATACTACAAGTTTTGAGGATGTTTATCTACTAATATCACAAGAAAATTTTGCAAGCAGGGTTCTGGTGGTAGATGTTGCTTGGTTTCCAAGCCTCACCATATCAATGCTAGCAAAGCGAGAACCACATACAAAAAATATAAAATGTGGGACATAGCTAACCCGACTAGTGCATGGAGGCTATAAGAGATAGATAATCTCTCAAAAAACGCAAGTCCACTATGCTCTTACCTAGATCAATCTTAGATGTGTGTCAAACTGTAGAAGGTGGGAACCAACCCCAAGTTGGACTGGTGGGTGAAGGAAGCTTCTAGGAGTAGTAACCAATGAGTTACCACAGTAATTCATAATGCACAGTCAGTCAACGATAGCCTTACTCATTTTGTATAGCTTATGAGTCTTTAGTGTCTACACTAGTCTATGTCTAGAGCTACTTGTGCTCTTGTAATCATTTTGGTGCTCTCTCTCTCTTCTTTTATGTTAAAGCTTTCTTTTGCAATATCTAATGCTACCTATTGTACTCTGCATATCGGAAATACAATCCCAATTTCAGTCTCCTTTATAGTGTCTTGTCCTTTTGGCTCTAGAGTTTCCTATTTCAGTTTCAGTATTGTTTTCCAGTAATCATCAAGTCTCTAAATATGACATCTTTAGTTCTAAGTACCAACCTGGAATAGCTATCTGAACACATCCAGCTCATTCCATTTTGGCGATCACGGTGGGACAAGCTAAAAGATTTGAGATAGGCAAACTATCTCCCAACTAGTATTAGAGCTATTGTATGTCCACAATGCCACCCAAAAAAAGTACCAAAGGTCGCAAGCCAGCAACTCGCTTTACAAAAAATCAAGAAAGGTCCAGTCCAATTCTAGAAGAGACTGAAGTAGGCTTTGAAATTGTTCCACAACTTGGGAATGAAACTGAAGTTGCTCCAAGAGGGAATACTGCTAAGGAATTAAGGGATCTGCAACATTCTAGTCATTCCAGGCATCGACAAGCTCAAAGAGTGGCTCGATGGAATAGGACTCAAGGATCCAAAAGTCAAAGGAAGATTGATGAGAGTAATAGGAGCCAAAAAACTAATTACTCAACACACAAGGGAACCAAGAAAGTAATTGAAGAGACAATGACAAATATGGAAACAGAGGAGGCTGACATTGATCATTATGATGACAAGAAGAAGCCAAGAGGGAAGAAACCAGTATGTAAAACCAGAACAACCAAGACCAAGGAACATTCTACTAATTTGAAAATTTTCTTTCCTACATTCAAAGGAGGAAAGAAAGATGACCCCGATGTTCACATACAAGATTTTGAGCAATATGATGAATTGAAAGACATAGATGAAAATGAACGGGGGGCATACTTTTTGCAAACACTGAAGGACATAGCTAGGAAATGGTATTACCATTACCTAGCCTGCCAACTTAGATCATATCACAAGCTCATTAAAGCTTTCAAACTGGAATACTTGGATAATAGGGGAGATGAAGATATTTTGTGTGGTGAGGTAGATAAGATCAAATAAGGAAAGCTATCAGTCAAAAGTTATGTGGAAAAGATAAAAGAACTAACTAGACAATAACAAGAACCTCCCTTAGAGAAAAGAATAAGATCTTGGTTCTTGAATGACTTTAAGAGTAGGAAGCTGCGAGAGAAAGAAGTACCAACACCAACAAGGAAATTCAATGACCTGGTACAAAGAGCACTAAAGTTGGAACATCAAGCAAAAAAGGAAAAGGGGCACAGAAGAAGGCAATTAGCTGCTAAAGAAAGTTCAAAATCTGGATCCAGCTCTAGTGCTTCTGAAATTGGAAAAAAGTAAAACTAATAAAGGAGCTTGGACCAAGAAGATTGAAGAAATGTCTAAGCAAATTGCAGAGATAGCCAAAACAAGAACCTCAGTGAGGAAAACAAAAATATGGTGTTCTAAGTGCAGGTCAAAGGACCATATGTCAAGTGAGATGGACATATTGCAAAGCCTTTGTTCATGTCTGGAACAATTGTGGAATTTAGGAATGCCCAAGGTAGATGGATCAATGGGAATAGGGAAAATGAAGCTACTACAAGCACTGGAGGAGGAAGGGGATGCTATCAGAATGGAACTAAAAGGGGTAGAGGCAGGGGAGATTTTTCTAAAAGAAACATGAACTTATATACTTGTGGGAAGTATGACCACTTTGCATCTTAGTATCCATATTTACCAAAGCTAGAGGTAGCTGACCAAAAACCACCAGAGCTAGTACCCATAAGAGTAGTCACAAGAAGCAGAGCAGTAGTGATTGAAGGAATCCCTACTAAAGAAGATAGCCAAACTATTGAGGCCATAAAGTGGGAACAACATAGGAAAATATAGAAGGCTAAGGGTAAAGAAAAGATAGTAGATGAATGGAAAGAACAAAGGGAGCTTGCATCAAAAATCGTTGAAAATATATCAAAGAAGTTGCCAGAACAACCAAAAAGTTCAGATGCTGAGACCATTCACAAAATTCCAGTTCAATCTTCAATACCAAAACTAGAGAAGGCAATAGATGGACTAGATGAGTCTATGATTGTTGCAGTACAGAGTTTGAGAGAAGAATCAAGGCAAGTAAGAGCAATTTTAGACGAGGTTGGAAATACTAGACTAGGAAAGGATCAGGTGGATTCATCACAAAGCCAGCCATCAACTACAAGAGAACCATCAGAGTGGAACTGTGAAGATTCTCAGGAGAAGTCTTGTGGTTTGAACAATGGGAGTTTGGACAATGAGCAGGATGAGATATATGTCAAGGTCTATGATTGGATTCAAAAACTAACTATAGAGCTAGATGACATTTGACACACATTGCCTGAGGCGGACAACTTTATCAGTCAAAAGAGAAAAGTTGAATGGAGGACAGAACAATGGATTTGGCGGCTACCAAAGATGATGAGCTTCCAATAATCTAAATAGACTATCAGCTCCAAAAACAATGGGAATCGTTATCTGGTGTTATTTTGGATGGGGGAGTAGGAATGAATATTCTTGGCGAACATCTTCAACAAAATCTCAGTGGGAATAACCTAGATGAAGCCATCTCCATTCAGAATAAGGATGGTAGATCACATGGTAGTCCAAGCCACTAGCATATTGAAAACATGTAAATAAGGGTGGGGAACGAGAAATTCAAAACCAGTTTCTTGGTGTTGGATGTCCAAGGGGCTTATGGAATGTTATTGGGAAGGACATGGCTAAAAACTGTTAGGGCTGTACATGATTATGCAAACCAAACATTGACTATCTAAGGCTCTAGCAAGAGAATCTAGGTCAAGATAGATAGCACAAGATCATGGAGAAAGGCATGAAGACCAACAGAGCTCTATAAGAAGTATGACACCAAAAATATTGAGAGGATGTTAGCCTCCATGAACATCTTCCCTTTAACAGAGATCAACCTCAATGTGGTGCTAATGGACAAACAACAAGTGAAAAATCATAAACAACAATACCCAAACTAGCTCATTGAAGTAAACATTGGGGAAAGATCAGTCTAGGTAGATGGTCGAGAACCAGACCAGTTTGTACCTCAAAAGCCCATTGAAAGAGCAGAGACCAGCTCATAGAATCATTCAAAGTCAAATGAAGAAATCCTAGTAGTAACACAACAGGATCTTCAAAATGATCTCTTGGAATTTGGGAACCAATTTAGTGATTATGATGTGGGCATTTGAACATAAAAGAAAGCTGAATCATTAGCTAAGAGAAAAGGAGGTGGACCAAAGTGGTTGCTTCCTCGAGATCAAGAACTTGAAGACTGGAATTTCGGCTTAGAGAGGAACCAAGAATGATTAAGATCAAAAAACATCTGAAGTCAAAAATCAGGGAAAAATCCAAAGCATTATTCCAAAAGTATAAAGACATATTTGCTTGGGAACATACGGATCTGAAGGGAGTGGATCCAGAAGTATGCTAGCACCGCATTGTTAGGAAATAAGACGTAGCTAAATAGATAATTGAGTAGATTACTTAATGGAGAGAGACAGATTTACATACACGAGATTATAGAGTAGAGAGAGAGATAGAGAGAGTACACACAATATACGTGGTTCACCCAATGTGGGCTACGTCCACGGGAAAGCAGCCACTCAATGGATTTAGTACTTCAAAACAAGAAGTAGTTTACAAAGGGATTATACCCTTAATGGAGCTCCCGTCTTGCTTCACTCTCACCACCTCACACTCACCTTGTTGCATCAACTTCACACTATGAAATGTGTGTAGAAATGGCCTCCTTTTATAGGCCAAAAGGGCTGCCCTCTCTCATGAGAGGCAGCCATGTGTAGCCGCCCTTGTGTAGATAAGTCCAAATCGGACCCTCCAATCCACCCATGTGTGGCCGCCCTTGAGAAGACAAGTCCACTTTTGAATTCGGCCACCGGACATTGACTTTCGACCATCGACCACCGGCCATTGACTACCGGCCAACCGACGGTTGTTTTTCGACCACTTTCTGGCCGCCGTCCGGCCATAATATTCCGGCGAGGAAAAAAAAAAGTCTCGAGGGCTTCCGCCCCCGAGGCCCCTAAAGTTGCCCCTGATTTTTGTCCGTGAAAATTTTGATTTTCGGTGAGTGATTTTCCTTCACGCATGATGGATTCTCCTCATAATGGGGGCCTTACAAATGTGCGCTTTTACCACAGAAAATTACAAGGGTAAATCAGGCTCCATACTTAGCATGCATACCACTGAAACCTGATGCCAAACTAGTAAGACTGCAGGATACAAAATGAATCCCAATCATGCAAAGAAGCTCAAAGAGGAGATTGATAATTTTCTTAAGGAAGGATTTAGTATAGAGATAGCAAGCAACGACTGGTTATTTACTATAGTGGTAGTCCGAAAGGAGAACAAAAAGATCAGAGTTTGTGTTGACTATAGGAAACTCAATGCCTAGACCATTAAAGACCCCTTCCCATTGCCATGCAGATATGACGTTGAACAACGTTGCAAGTAACAAAATGTATAGCTTTATGGATGGATATAGTGGCTACAACCGACTAAAAATTGCACTAAAAGACAAAACAGAAGCAACGTTCATAACTGAGTGGGGAGCATTTATGTATCTAGTAATGCCATTCGGACTTTGTAATGCTCCAACTACATTTCAAAGGTGTATGATGGAAATTTTGAGTGAGTTTCTCATAAATATTTAGCTATCTTTGTGGATGATTTCGCTGTATTTTCCACTAAAGGGATGTACATATTATTTTTGGAGATGGGTTTTGAAAGGTGTAGGGAGAAAGGAATCTGCTTAAACCCATTCAAGTTTGTGTTTATGGTCTAGAAAGGTCAGTTATTATTGGGACACATGGTTTCAAGAAATGTCATCGAGATGGTCGAGGACAAGATCAAGAGTATTCAACAAGTTAGAGCACCAACTATGGACTCAAAATTGAGCTCATTATTGTGGTACATTAATTTTTATCAAAGATTTGTTCCCATGTTTGTAGCTAAAGCCTTACCCCTCTGTGAGCTCACAAAAAAAGGAATTAAATACATCTGGTTTGAAGAATGTGAGAAAAGCTTTCAATGTTTGAAAGATGCAATTAGCAGGAAACCAGTTCTTTGCCAACCCATTTGGGATATTATCTTTCATGTAGATGTTGATGCTTCAAGAATGGCGATGGGGGACTATATTGGCTTGGTCTGATGGGAAGACAGACTACCCAGTCTACTTTGCTAGTGGCAGATTTAGTTCAGTCGAACAAGGATATTCAACAACAGAAAGAAAGGCATTGGGAATGGTGTTTAGTGCAACTAAGTTCAGACATTACCTACTGGGGAAATTATTTCACTTTTATGTTGATCATCAGGCTTTATTGTTTTTGATTAAAAAAGTGATCAAACAAGGAAGATTGATCAGATGGATGATGTTCTTAACACTAGGTTGGTAACCTAACAGGACATAAAAGTGTCCTTCCAGGGTTTTGAAAAAAACCTCCAAAACCATAGTAGATCTACTCATTTTGTAAGATCCTTTCATGAGGTTATAGTTCAAGGCCTTCTACACATGGAAAAAATAAGAAACTTGTAAAATTTCTCATCTTTTGGTCACACCAATCCTCCAAAGTTGATGGACCAATACATTTTCATCAAAACAGTCATTTCTTACGTTTTGTTGCATAAAAATAAGATTAGTGATTTTTGTAGGACTTGAGATAAATTCCCTAGTTAACTTCAATGGGTTGGTGATCAGAAAATATGATTGCTTCTCACTCACTATTTTTTGTTTTGCCAAAAGAAATAGGTATAAAAAAGTTAAATTTTTACCATTCTTCAAACCTATCATCAAAGTTTCTATAGCCACGCTCAATACAAATAATATATGCATGTTTTCTTAGTTCCCTATTGTCCTTTAGGTTCATAAGGATCCATGGAGCATGTCAAAAGAATAATACATCTCTTACCAAGGGGAATCTTGGGGACAAAGATGAAGTGCTAAACACAACAAACATGAAAAAACTGGGTTCAACATTAGGAGTGGTAGAATCCCATAGAAACTATTCAATATCTAGCCAAATTTGATCCTTATGACTAGATATGGTTACTACCTACAAAATGCATGTAGTTGTCGCAAGAAACTAACAATATTGAAAAAGCTATACTTGATATACTAGAATGTTTCGTTTTCTTCTATAATTGAAAAAATCAACCATCGTTGTCTACTATGAAAAATAGGGTATTAGGTATCCCAAAACTCAAGGAATATTAGCTTTATGTTACAATATGTGACATAGAAAATCAAAACTGCATTTGGAAATCATGAAAGCCACCAAAAAAATCATAGAAGAGCTAAAATTGGCTAAAAAACAGGATTTGACAATTTTTGTAATTTGGTCATAACTTACAACTTTAACATTTATTTCTCCCTAGAAGCATCAAGACACGTTGAGGACTACTAAAGATAGCTCTCTAGCATTATAGACCTCACAAACATGAATTCTAGAGTGGTATAGTTGCAAAAAGTTGAAAAAAGCCAAAAATAGGACCCGTTTTTTCACACAGTTTAGGTTGTGAAATGTTGTGCAAGGACAAGGTTAAAGATGAGATTCATGATATTCCAAAAAAATGTCGTGTTTTTTTCCATTTTGAAACTCTTGACATAATTCATGGAAAATGGTCACTTAACAGGACATAAAAGTGTCCCATTACCAACCTAGTGTTAATGGAATCCAAATTCAAAGTTTTCTAGAAACCTAGAAAGTCACATTGTGGACCTGAATTTCTTTCAAGAAGCACTGAAGGTTACTCTAAAACATCCTTGAGAGATGAACCAGTAGAAATTGAACCATTTTAAAGCACAACTAAGGAAGAGCCGTATCCAGAATGACAAGAAGTATATGATTTCCTCTAGCTAGGAAAATTCCTAGAAGATTGGCCTCAGAATAAGAAAAAGGCACTGATCATTTGAACTTTGAAATTCACCATTATTTCAGGAGTGCTTTGGCGCTGTGTACCTTTAAAAGGATGCATGCAAGTCATCACTGAAGCACATAATGGTGATGTCAAAGGACATTTTTCAAATGACATCACATAAAAGAAAATCCTTTAGGCATGATTATGGTGGCAGTCAATGATGGCTGATGTTAGAACATTTTGTAAGACTTGTGACATCTGCCAAAGGATGAGTAGACCCACATCAGCTAACATGACACCACTAACTCCAATTATACCATTATGGATCTTTATGAAATGGGGACTTGACTTCATGGGACCATGCAAAAAGATCACTCCCAAAAAGGACAAGTACATTATCATGGCTATTTGCTATGTTAGAAAAGGGGTGGAGGCAAAAGCTCTACCAGATAACACTGCTAAGTCAACTGCTTCATTTCTTTACGAAAATATCATGTGCAGATATGGTTGTCCCATTGAGATAGTGTCAGACTAGGACACTCATCTCATTAATGACACGATGGAGACTCTCATGGAAATGTTTTCAGTTAAACATAAGAAGTCAACGCCATATTATCACAGATGAAATGGTCAGAGAGCAGTAATAAATCCATCAAGGCTATTCTTATAAAGATTGTTTAGAAGGAGCCACACCATTGGGATACCAGACTTTAAACATCATTATGGGCCTACCAAACTACTTACAAAGTTATGATGGGCATGACTCCATTGAAACTGGATTACGGCACAAAAGCAGTCGTACCTATGGAATTTGTGATTCCAAGCTTAAGACTTACAATTGAATATGGGATGGATTTCAATTAGAACCTGAAGCAATGACTGGATGATCTATTATGGCTAGATGAGATCCAAAAGAGGGCTACTCTAGAACAAGAAGTGGTACAATAAAGAGAGAAAGGGTTGGAATGATAGTAGGATTAAGGTTAGTGAGTTCCGGAGAGTTGACCTAGTTCTACTTTACCACTTCAAAGTGAGACCAAAGAAACCAAATCTGAAAATAGCATAGTCATGACCCTATGAGGTAGATTGGGTATTTTCAAATGGAGCAGTGAGACTGAGGGATTTGTGTGGTCTACTATTGCCAGGAGTGTGCAATGCGGCCAAGATTAAGATCTATCACTCAAGCAAAGAAGGGGCTCCAGAACCAGAACCAAAACTAGAACCAGAACCAGAACCAGTAGGGGAACTATTGGACTTGTTCTATGTCAACTCAATGAGGAAACTAGTACCAGTGGAGACCAGCACCAATTCAATGAGGGAACCAACACCATCATCCAATTAGTCCAGTCCAAAACAAATAAACCATTTAAAGTCCTAGCTAGCTGTAAGTGGAGAATGGACCAAATCCCAAAATGAATATCTCTAGTAAGACAAGCCAATGCATGTTCACCACGTCACAAGTAGAGCAAAAAAATCAAGGGTGGCCATCTAGTGGAGCATTCATGGCAAGGATAAGTTTAACTATGCGATGGGTTTTCCCATCCATAGTTTACTTACAACTTGTGGCACCACTTGCTCCTCCACTTGCTGACAGCGTGTCCAACCCACGACAACCTGCTTCACCTGCGCCAAAGCCTAACTCCTTCAACCGTAATCATACCCGATACACCATACTCTTCCTTCAACGTCTCATTCACAACATCAACAACAAGTAAGTTTTCTTCAACTGATACCTCTTCATCTGAGTCATGTATGGGCAGAAAGAAAACATCACATTATATGAAGAAATCCATGGACATGATGCACGCTCACACAGAGAGACTTAATTAAGGAGTCAATAGGTCTTATACCACACATCAAAATAGCAAAGTATGTATTTCAAGAAAGTAATCAAAAATTGCTCAACTTATGGGTCCTAGAGGTGATAAGGGAAGCCGTAGCACTTGCTTCCGATGGGCAAATTATGCAATAGGTGCTCAATGCATACAAGGATGAAAAAAGTACTATAGTAATTCAAGGCTACACATTAAAACTCACTGCTGGTGAACTAGCCCACATTTTTAATATCCCTAATGACTAAAAAGCCACACCACCAACTGCGGAGGACATCAATCAGTATCTCAAAGAAGACAATCATGCTAGAAAGGAAATAAAAGATGGGGCTCGAGGTATTTGAGTGGTGGCACTAGAACACACATTAGTATACAGGTTTATTGCTGAGACCATCAGCTTAAAGAACAACCCCACATATCTGTCTGAGAAACTATTTGCAATGCTATTAGCTAAAATATTAGACCCAGAGGCTTATATCAATATTGCACAGTTTTTGTTCAGCACTGTCATGCAGTAAACTTCCAAGGATAAATCCAGAAGCCTCTTCAAAGCCTGGTATATCTCGAAGTTTGTCTACTAGGAAAGTCAAACTTCCAGACATACTAGTAGCATGACCAAAGGCCAGTAGCACAACCATTCTTAGGCTAGATCAATTACAGAGGTTGCAGATAACACCTCTCAAGGGAAGACTGGTGATAAAGAGACCAGATAGAGCTGCTTTTCCATATCCATTCCCAGTGATAGCTTATGAAATGGATTACATAGATCCATAGGTAATCACTCAAGGCTGTGCGACAACAGTTTAATCAGGCTAGAATATGATAGTAAATGCTATTGAACAAATGCTCAAAGCTCAAACCTCCAGCTCCAGTACCAGTGAAACATTGCAACTAGAACTTCAATAGGCCCATGACTTTGAAGTCCAAAGTACCAAACAGGGAGTTTCTAAGCTAAACTAATGAATTTTAAAATTGAACTAGAGCTAGAAGGGCTTAGGGAGAGCACAAATCTTTCCAATGTATTGAGATAAAAAATTTGCATCTCAAACATCATACGTGTATGATGTATGGTGGGCCTTTTTGCACATGCAAATGGTAATTTCTCAACACCAATCTTTTTATCATGTCCATTATAGCTCACATACCAAATCTCATGCAGATTGGACCACATAAACCCCCATTTGTCCAAAAACCGCTAAGTTGGAGTCCTTAAGGAAAATATGGTCTTATCCATAGAAGGAATGCTCCAAACTTAGGGAAACTTGACACAAGCATGCACATAGCATATACATCCTAACCACATGCTCACATTTCATTTTTTCAAGAATAGACATCATACACATATGATGTCTAGGTCTGCTAAATAGTGACTCTTCTAGCATATTGATTACCCAAAGTTCATTATCATGTCATATATAGCCTTGGCACCAAAAGTGGGCATGTTTTGGTCATCATACACCTTATTTTATATTTTCAAGTGCCAAAAACACCTTTTATGTCCTTGGGCACATAAGCACTTGTCAAAATTCAAATATGAACACATCATGAGCAAGCTACACATCAAGTTTGAGAAAAAAAGTCAACCTAGACATCATACACGTATGATGTCTAGATCCCTGAATTTGACATGCTGTAGTAATTTCGACAACCCCAACACTTTTATCACGTCTATATGAGCTTGCTAGCAAATTTTCATCATATTTGGATATCATTTGACCTATTTTCACCCATATGATGGAGATCTAAGCATACAAATCCCACTTTTGGCTTTTGACATCCAATTACAAGCTCAAATTCAATTCTAAAGCTATAGGCACTATACACATGTTGTGGACATGCTATCAAATGAGTTTCAAGCTATTTGTAGACAAGAGACATCATACCCATATGATGTCTCAAAATGTCAAATTTGTCATGTGAAGTGGTTTTGACCTATCAAATGCTCTTACCATATGCTCATGAGTCAATGCCACAAGCTTCAAGTCATTTGAACCTCATATACCCAAAGTAGCCATTTTACCGTTTTATTCTTCTCTTACAAATGACTTTCCACGATGATCTTACTCGAGTTTGATCATCTATGCTTGTAGATGATGTGGGCACCTTTCCATGTTGTCGGTGTAGCCTTCAGCATTACAAAAGTCCTTTATGATGAATTGTCGCTCTGAAGGCACCTTTTAGTTTGGTGATGGCATGAAGGAGACTTTTCTTCCGGTTTGTTGAAAGTATGTTGATGCTTCTCATGAAGTTTGGGGGAAAAGGAATGCTCCATCTACCGTGAGAGCCAAATGTCGCTTTGCGTGTTTGAAGCCGAGATTGATGTTTTGATCACTTTTGGTAGTTTGATCATGGAGGAAGTTCATGGGCTTCTAAAAAACCTCGAGGAGCACCTTTCCATGAAATTTTGTGCCATTTGTGGTGACCTATCTCCGAGTGTCTTTTGCAAGGCCCGAGAATGTTAGGGTTTTTATCTCTGACCTAAAATTGCATAGGAGGGCATAGGAATGTTTGTTTATCCTAGGGTCAATCCCCTATCAAGTCTTGTTGCTATCGGGTTAGTGATTATTGAGTTACGGTCCCGTAAATTCGCTCTCTACTCGCCGATGCCACATTGTCGCTTTTGCTAGTTTTTGCGTTGAAGTTAGCATTAAACATGAAGAGAACATGGTAATGAGCCTACCTCTCATGTCTCACAATAAGCATCTATGTGTCTTTATTTGTAATATTTATGACCAAATTGCTTTGTTTTTATCATATTTTAGCTTGAAAAACTCTCAAGGGGTTGGTTCACCGTTCAAAACCCCCCATATAACGTGCGTTCGTGGGGTATTAAAAAATCCCCTCTTTTAACATGTTTGAATAAATAAAATGACCCCTTATTTTATGTTTTTTTTTTGAAAAGTGAATATAAAATTCCCTTATTTTAATGTATCTCTGTTAAATTACCTAAAACTTTTGTATTTGAAAACCCCTCCTTTCGAACTCATGTTATACATTAACATGTCGCTGGGTTATACAAATTAGTGAGCGAGAATTTTTGAGCAACAAAATAATCAAGCAAGTCCCTTCATCAACTAGACTATCCATATCACAAGTCTTCCCATGTTCAAGTGTTCAATGTGATAAGTTGAAGGAACCTATGTCTATTGTTCTAGCACTTTCCATCTGTATTATCTACTTGGAATACATGTCCATATATAGTCTCCAAAATTCTTCCAAGGGCACTTTCCCAACCTATCAAATGATTCCCAAGGTGCTTATAGCATAGTGTTCTATAGTGATCTACACCATTATCGTAGGGCTCTAGCATTCACTCTCCTATAGGTAGAACTTAATCAAAGTGTTAAAAGGTATCTCAGAGTAGAAGGTTTGCAACCCCAAGCAAGGGCCTAAGCATTAGTGAGCAAAACTTAATCACTCAGTAGTTGAGAGTACCTAACATTTGAGAGCTTTCCTTGTCGTTTGCAGACAAGCTGGATTAAATAAGTTTATGAGAGCCCCATCTTGTCCAATTGCCCATCAATTTTTGTAGGAGCTACGGGGGTTGGAACCACTAAAGCATTGCGGTCTCATGGAGTGCGTGCAATGGTTACGAGGGCTTGTTGAAGCACTACAATCACCATAAAATTTGCAAAAATAGGCAAAACTTCCAGTGCTCCACAATGCTTCACAAAAGACGTTGCAAAACTGGCTATATTTGAGTGTCTCCCAACATCCCATACCTTTTTTACAGAGCATGGCTTGCATGTCTTGCAATGAGTGTTCATGAAAAATGTGTCTCAACTTAATATCGTACCGATTTCAATTTTAGAAATTTCTGTTGATGAGGGCAAGGAAAATGATAAAATTCCACCTCAAAATAGAGAAAACTTCTCTAAAAGTATGAAAAATATAACTTCGTCTGTTTCAAGAAATGATTTTCCCGAACATTGTCTACATGCCTATGTGGGACGCAACTCTTAGTTTAATGACTCTTGAGCCAACATATCATTTTAAAGCTTTTTTCATAAAAGAACTACCCTAGCTCTGCAAACGCTGCATATGGCATCACATGCTACAAAATATCCTTGGTCTACTGCTGCAACCAGTCCGCGCCGGCACGGAGTGTTTGCAGCAATAGACCAGGGAGCTATGAGAAGATATCTTAGCGAAAATTTCTTGCCTTGTAATTTGATGCGAATCGCCATTTGTAGAGTGACAATCGTGTTTCGATTGCAACACGAAAGTTTATAGCGTTGATCTGGGGCAACTGGTTAATCATGGCAAGGGGTTGAAAGACATAGCGCCCAAGACGAGCAGCTATGGTTTTGCACTGAGCAGCTATGGTTTTGTGGTGTAGCACTGATTTTGTGGTGCAACAGCTCGAGGCAATTGCAAGGTTATGGGCATCCTGCTGATAATTGACCCTACAAGGCTAATGTGGGATGGGGAATTATGGCCAGACAGTCTAAGATGGTAGTCAACTGTAGTCGAATTCAACCGTCACTAACATATTCCACACCATGATCAGTGCCAGGTCTTCCGGCATGGTGTCCGCTTTGTTCTACTCGTCAGTTCCCATCTCTTGCCCGCTGTAATCGTGAGAGCTCATCATCATCTCTTCTGCGAGAGCTGTTGTGTTCACCTCTGGTATCATGTCCACCATCACCACTGCTTTTGTGTTTCCCAACCCAAACTCAGCCTCATGCTCATTAAGGTCTTTTTATAAAGAAACTACCGGCACCATCTACAACATTTCTAGCTAGGCATGCTACAATAGCTCCTTGGTCTACTACTGCAACCAGTCCGCGCCGGCGCAGACTGGTTGCAGCAATAGACCACGGAGCTATAGAGAAAGGGGCGCAGGCGACAATTTGCGGCATGGATGAGGGAGACAGCTTAGCATGTCATTATCATCATCGCCTCATAGTTGCAAAAAATGCAAAATTGCAGCGACGAGACGACGAGGTCGAGCTTGCACCAGCAGTGGGTGGCCAAATGATGGCGACGGAGCTCAAGAAACACGCGAGAAGCGGGCATTGGCGCATGTGCAGGAGCTCATCTTCTCAGAGGCTGATTTTATTGTCTTTTGAGGCGAACTTCTTGCTAAAATGGTGGCCATCACTGCGACAACAATATTGGGAGCCACTTGAGGCGGGTGGAAGAAAGGCTTACCTGCTGCGAGCTCACACGACGTCATCATTGTCTCCTCCTTCGGAATGCAGAAAACCCTGCTCTCAACTCCTTCCTGCCTTGTTTGATGCGAATCGCCATGTGTGTGTGTGTGTGTGTGTGTGTGTGTGTGTGTGTGAGAGAGAGAGAGAGAGAGAGAGAGAGAGAGAGAGAGAGAGAGAGAGAGAGAGAGAGAGAGAGAGAGAGAGAGAGAGAGAGAGAGAGAGAGAGAGAGAGAGAGAGAGAGAGAGAGAGAGAGAGAGAGAGAGAGAGAGAGAGAGAGAGAGAGAGAGAGAGAGAGAGAGAGAGAGAGAGAGACAGACTGGACATTGCAACCTAACACAGAAAATTGAATTGAAAGTGGTAATGACTCACCCAGGTCGTGTTGGTGCAGTGAACAGGGTGCTTGGGAACATGGAAGGGTAGATACGTACTGTGAAATGGAACTTCAAGCTAGAGAATGTTTTTTCTACTATTTCCAAAATTGGAAAAGCTACATCATTTTGGTCGAGTGAAGGATGTATAGCATCATAGTTTCATTTGCTATTGTAACAAGACCTACGCTCAGGAAGTGGCTGGTGATTTAGAAAAGGAGCTCTTGCATACTAGATGACATTCATGTCTGATCTTATTCCATCTTGCCAACTTGTGCGCCATGGAATGATTAATAATATCACAATCCTATATGGCACTAATTTGTGGCCTTTTACATTTCAATTGTTTTTTCCATCATGTTGTGGTCTTGCATCTTGTATGGTTCTTTGAATCATCTTACCTGCTATCCCCTCAAACAAGTGAATAATTAGATTTTTGATAGGAGAGAGAGAGAGAGAGAGAGAGAGAGAGAGAGAGAGAGAGAGAGAGAGAGAGAGCTTGGAAGGTCAACTAAATTTGCACCTCTCTTCTCTTTTATTGTGTCTGTGAGTGCCTAGAGAGCAACCACAGAGATTGGGCATGCTTTGGAAGCTATAAATCTTCGTTATGTGAGCTAGGACTAAAAGATTCTTTCAATATCGGCTTGGATATCTTGGAATTAGATGATTCTCTAGTTGTGTCATGGCCTTGTTTTCAGCAGTGAGAGCACTCACAATATAGGAGCATTTATGAACTTGTTGCTTCATGACTGTATATCTGCATGTAGCAGGCAAATACACCTAAGACTTGGTCCTTTCCTATGCAGAAGAACTTGCATTTGACTCTAGGTCATATCATTTCTATTTACTAATCACAATAGATCCATTAGGCAAGAAATTTGCACCTCCAAGCTTCCCTTAAAGAATATCGCTATCTGTAAATCAACTTCTGATGCAACTTAGCAAAGCAACCGCTAAACATCTACCTGTTTCACATGAGCAATATAAAAATCATACCTCGAGAATCTTGTTGAGATGGTCATGAGGCAGTTGGATATGCTTGAGCTCATCATGCATTGGGCACATCACTTTATCATCGCCACTGGATACGACATCGATGTAGTTGCAGTGGGTGCATCCACAACTTGCTGCTCTCATTTCCTCCACCATTTCAATGCCAAGCTGGCAAGGGGAAATGAAGGGCAGCTCAAGGATGTTTCACTCTGAAGCTGAGAGGAGAGAGAGTTCGCTTGTTTCTATTTGCTTTAGGCACTTGTTTCTGCTTGCTTACAAAAGTGGAGTTGTTTCAAGCTTTAGGAAGTTCGCGGATAGCATCGTAGGCTTACGAGGTTCTGTGTTGATTTGTTTGCAAAACCTAGGTGCCAAAATTTAGATGGACTACTTTTGAGAGGAGATTTTCCACATGAAATTAAACTATACATGTTTCGAGTATGAGATTGCTTGTGTCTCGAGTATTGAATTTTCATAATGGTTCTAAAATCTCATTTTTTGTCGATTGAGTGTAAGATTTGTGGTAGTGAAAGTAATGTGCATGCCATATTTTTTTCCCTTTCACCATTTCTGCTCTTGTATCAATTTGCTCGGATTTGTCTTCACTCGATTTTTTTTGCTCGGTGATTAGAAACCCCCCATGTCGCTCAATGCATGGAAAAATTAATGTTGTGTGAGAGAAGGGTATAAGTAATATGATTATTGGAATTTGATACTGAGGTTTTTGGTTTGGAATAACCTGTATTAGAGCGGTGAAATAATAAGCATTCTAATTGTGCCTCTCTTGATTTAATTGACACTAGATGCTCTTGTACTACTAGTCTGTCTTGTGTCATGGGGTTGCACACTTGTTGGACTCCAAAGACCGAATGTGTTGTATAGTTGGTCTTTTGTTTAGGAATCCACATCTAAAGTTGACTCTTTTGAGATTGAATAAGCTCTTGGATACCCAAATCTTCTTTTTGTTTTTTTTTGGTTATCTAGGCTTTGATCTTGGTTGAATCATAGGTGTTTGTACTGAAAGGAGTATGCTGCTTTGTCTCTTTGGAATCCGGATTTTTGGGTGTAGCATATGTCATTGAAGAGGTGTCTTTGTGCACAGTCTACCAAAATTTTTCAACTTCATCCCTCTTGATATAGACTTGCGTACGTGCTATGGCGGACTGCGATAGCTGCCTTTTCTTTGTTCGTTTCCGTGACATATTCATTGGGATTTTTCCTTTGTTGGTCATAACTACCTTGGGTGGAAGAAACAAATAAGTCTTCTCCTTTGAAGTTCTCTTGGGTATCCATTGCTGAACTGCTGTAAAGGAAGAGTTGTTTGCCCTCATTGCTTGAATCCACTATCGATGGTGTATCAGCTTTGTGAGCAATAAATGGAGCCATATGAATTTCCTTTGCATGTTGAATTTTGACTGTATCAGAGATCCAATGAATCTGTACATTGTTGCCATGGATGATCGAGCAATAATGGATGTTGCGTTGGTTTATCTTCTACCACATAAAACTTATGCAGAAAGACATATTGATTAATTTGCACAAGTATGACTGTCCATCCCATTGCTTTGATTGAATGCTCTAAATACCTTTGAATTTCCTTTTGTGTGTCTTGGAGATTTTTCTCAAGTGTAAGCTGCTTGTATAAGCTATAGGAAATAAGATTTTCTTGAGTCCCTGAATCTAGAAGTGCATTTACTTAAACTTGATTACTTCCAGCCTTGACTTTGATTGTGGGATCCATCGTACCCATTTCATCGAATTCTGCTACTTTGAGTGCATTGATCTTTAGTGGTGGTCCTTGCTTGTGCCTGTATGATAGAAGCTTCCTCTTTGCCATTTTTTCATTAGTTTTTGCTTGAGCTTCTTCAACTGTTCACTATGTTTCTTGAGTTTTCTTCTTCTCCTCATGGATTTTCTGAAGCATGTCCTCGGTTAGTGCAAAATGATACTTTTTCAACCTGCATCCACTAAGCTAGTTGGGCATTTCTTCACCAACTAATGTAGTATTCGACATCCCCGCTTGGTGACATATCTTTGATCACAAAGGGTCCCGTCCCTTGCTTTTTAAGTTTCTTGGCATGTTGTGTCAATGTATAGACCGGGACATAATTGTATGTTTTAAATTCTTCCAAACATACATGCTTATCAAAAAACTCATTTGGCCTTCCTTTTTTAGCGTAGAGAGAAGCTACATCTTTCAAACGGATCTCATCTATATACCTTTTCAAGGTCATCCATTCTTGAAGATAGTTCATGGCTAGTCCATTCTAGTTGTGTACTACCATTAGTGTTGGGATTAGAAACTCCATGGGCAAGATAGGGTTAAGACCAAACACCATGTTATACAATTTTGTTTCAATAGATGTCTTATAAGCTACCGTATAAGCCCACAATGTAGAGTGCAACTTTTGATCCCAAACAGTCCTTGAATCAAATACTTTTTTAGTCAATACAGTGCACAAGGTTTTGTTTGTGGCTTCAGCCTCTCCATTAGCCTGTGGATGGTATGGAGCATATTTCTTGTGAATTACCATGAATTCATCTAGAAGGTTTTCAATAACATCATTAAGGAAATGTATGTCATGATCACTGATAAGTTCTATTGATAGACCATACCTAGAAAATACATGATCATAAAGAATCTACGCAGTGGTCCTCGCATCCACTTTTTGTGTGGCTTTTGCTTCGGACGATTTAATGAAGAATCCTGGGTAACAAAATGATATATTGGGCGTGAGTCTTGTAAGCGGGAGGTGAAATTGGACCTACAAAGTCTATATCCCACTTACGGAAAGCTGTGGCTCCCATCATAGACCTTAAAAGAATATCATCTCTCTTTATTGGCGCTTTGGTATGCTGACAAGCATCACATCTTTTAGCATATTTTTCAGCATCCATATGTAATGTAGGCCACGATATTTCCGAGGTTAAGACAATTTTTGTTGTCTTATCCCCTGAGAAATGGCTTCCACTTATTCCTCCATGTTCTTGCTCTAAGATTGGCAAATACGCGCTTTTTATTTCACATATCCTAAGATAATTATCTTTTCCTCTCTTATAGAGCTAAAAGTTTCAATCAATGAGAAGTCTCGAGCCTCTATTTCTATAGCTTTTTGATGTGCTTTAGAGATACTTTTAGGAAACCTCTATTAGGTAGTCAATTATATGCCTCGATTCTGATGCAATTGTCACGTGAAACATTGTTGCATATTCTACTGCCTGTGTACATCTACATGTAGAATACTTATGAACATCAATGCATATATTTGGTGAATAAACTCTTACTTGTTTCAAGCATTGAGATGTTTTCATTGGCAAGCAATGAAATGTTGAGTCCTGAACATGTGCTTCTAAAAGATGTCAATTGTACCCTTCTAGACTTGTGCATGACTGTAAAATGTTGTATGAGCCTAAATGATACAAACATCCACCAATTAATTGAAAATTCTTGGATTTCCAAACTGTCTATCATTTAAATTCTTGCCTATTGAATTCTCCTCCATAGCACAGTAAATTGAATGTCTCTTGAGACCACTTGGATACCAATTCAACATTGAAAAGTTATGCATCAGGGATGTCATTTTCTCCCCCTTCTGAAGCTTCTCCATTCGGTAATCTGGAAAGATGATCTGCTCAAAGATATGTTTTCTCTTTTTTAACCACTACTATAAAATCAAATTCCAGCAACATGATGAACCAATGTACAATTCTTTCCATATTTCATGATTTGTTTACAAGGTATAAGAGGGCTTGATGATCAATGAGAAACACAAACTGGTTTGCGAGGAGATAATGCCAAAATTAGTTAACAACATATATCATCCCTAGCCCTTCCTTCTCAATGGTAGTGTAGTTCTTTTGAGCATTGTTAAGCTGTCTCTTGGCATAATAGACTGGGAAATCCATATTTCCTTCTCTTGGGTTGAGCCAAGATGCATCCTATAGCAAACTCCGATGCATCAATACGAACATGAAATTTTTTTTCCCAATATGGTTCTTTTAATACTAGAGCGGATATGAGTGTTATCTTCAACTTATGACTCCTCTCACTACTCCATCCATTCAAAGACTACTATAAGTTAATAAAATGGTTGAGCAATGACTACATACATGTGGATGAAGCTTTTGTAGTAGCCATAGTGTCCCATATTTCCAAGAATATACTCAAGTATTCTCTAAAACATGTGCCATTAATCTCTGGACTGTTGTTGGGGCATTATTCAACCCAAAGGGCATGACTCTATACGCATACATTTCTTGTTTTGTGGAAAGTGACCTCTTATATTGATCTTCATGAGTGATTGCAAAGTAGTTGTAGCCAGAATCCATCTAGAAAGGAATATGCATGCTTGCCTACCACTTATTCCAGAACATGGTTAGTGATAGGTAAGGGATAATTGTCATTTATTGTGGAGGAACTAACCTTCTTTAGATTGACACACACTCAAAGTTTACCATTCTTCTTTATATGACAAGCAAACACATCCTTGTATTCCTTGAGAAGACTTATGAGCTTTTCTTCTTCTTTTGGACCCAGATCAGTTGCTCATAGACCAGCCATGGTTCTTCTCCTACCTTTTCCCAATATATCTTCTTTGTGTCCTCAGGCCCATCATATGACTCCTTGTCCTTTCACTCTTGTATGGGCTGTGTCATCACTACCTTTTTGTCTTGGATAGTGAATTTTCTGTGGTGGGAAGGTACTCTTATTTCGTTGTCATTTTTCTCACCCTCTTCTTCACCACTCTCTACTTCCATAGTCCACACTTCCCTCATAGTTTTCTTGAGATCTTGGTATTTCTTCTTTCTCTCAACCTTGGTCCATTTAGTTTCTCCGAACTTGTCTAGTCTTGGCTCTTTTGTTTCCTAGAGTTTTGTTTTAGTTTCTATCTTTTGAGTTTGTTTACTCATGTTTCTTACACTGTCTCGTGTTTTTGAATCGCAAACTCTAGAGAATCTCCTTGAAACTTGGTCTTTAACACAATCTTGAGCTTTTGCAAACATAAAAAATTGTGTTCTGCCTCTTATTCTAGGCATTATATTCTCTCTAGCCCTGTGTTCAGCTCTCTTGCTCTTATAGCATTGTTGACATCTAGGTATTTTATTTTGGAAGTTGTAGAACCTGACATCCACTATTGTTTCCTCTAGTTCTCTAGGATTGTTAGAGCATTAATTATCTGCATCCTCATCTAGCTCAAGATGCTTTGGTGAGTTGTAAAAAAAGTCCTCTTCGTCTACTTACACTTTTGTTTTGGTTGTTCAAATACTGGTTCCTCCCCTTCCCATTTACTACCATGTAGTATGGAACCATGTCATAACCATCTTTTTCGCTAACTTTGTCATGGGACCATACAACATAGTGCACACATCTAGGGTATCTTGAATATGTGTCCACTTTAAAGGCTCTAGAGTTTCTTGATGGAAGGGTTTAGGGATGTATTATCAATCACTCTTTCCAAAATGCACTCTTCTCATTTCAAGCTTTGGCATTGAGAGGATCCACACATCCATAGATCCGGTGTCTTACCTAACCAAGCTGGAAGCTCAGATCCTGCTAATGTAGTTGAATCAAACTCCTCAACTCAGATTTGGTTCACATCTTTGTAACTATGGTCTCTAAGGTTTATGCATGTTGTGGATTCTATGTGCCTGAGGTATATATGATCATATCCCTAGCCTTGGACCATCTTCAGCTGTTGAATGAATGGTCGTCCAAGTATTATGTCGTAGTTCTTCTTCTTGCCAAAATCTACTATAGCAAAGGTATACTCATACTTAATTCCAGAAGAAGAAACAATTACCTTCTCTAGAATCTCTATGGGCTTCTCCATATAACCATCTGCTAATTGCAATTTCATCCTTGTGGATCTCAAGGTAGGTTTTCCCCATTTCTTTCATATCTCTTTGGTTGCAATGGCCACACCCATTCTGTTGGGGTATAAAGTCCAATGTGGTCGCCCAGGTAAGTGGGCGGGCCGCCAGGTATGTACACATATTCTTTTGTTAAAACCTAATAAGAACTCACTATGCTCTACACATTACAGTAGAGCGAGTTCACCATATCGTCGTGCTCTTCTTCTCGCACTCTCTCTCGCGTCGGACTTCCGCTCGTACTCCTTCAACTGGTATCAGAGCTCAAATCGAGGCCCGGGGCAGCACTGCAGGAGGCTAGAGTCACCGACTCAGATTGGAGTGAAATTTGACAGGCGAAGACACAGCCCCAAATCTCGTGGGAGTACGCGAAGGACTTGGTGTTGTCAGAATTTCATTCTGAGGTCATCTCGGCCACCGTTCGGCTTCGACAAAGGTCTGCGCAGGCCATTTTCGACTACGTGGTCTCGACGGGTGCAAATCCGACTCTGCAAATTTGGGGTTTTTGGCCTACGACTGTAGGTGTTGAGGATATCGACACTCCCAGAGTGTTGATTTGTGGTTGTCCACACATCGAAGGACGGCTCACAGTTCATGGAGGCGTGTCACATACAACACGGGCGTATCTACACACAGACTGTAGGCGACATCCACTAGTTCATCAAGTAGCTTGTGTTTGCTGCTTGATATTCCAGATTTCATCCTAACATTGTAGGTACTTCCCCATGGGATGTATTGTCAGAGATGATGTATGTTTGTTGAGGGTTTGCTGGCTATGAGTCACGCATCAAACAACAGCCGCAGCGGTTACAGCATACAGTGGGAAATTTGTGGATGTATGACTTTGTGGGAAGTCTATGTACTGTCAGATTTACTGCAGCCTTTGTTGAGGGTCGAGTGAGGTTTTATTGAGCTGGGGGATTCTCGAATGTTGAGATCCTTTCGGTGATACAGGTCTTGGAGCGATCCCTTGAGCACCCTTAGATAGGCAGGTAGGATGTATTGACTGTGAGTTAGACAATTGGGATTGCATCTTTGCTTTACTGCCGTTGAGGCATTGTCGCAGTCTATGCTTACAGGACAGTTAGAGACAGTACAGGTGCAGGACAGGTTTACTCGCAGCTTACAGTGTCAGAGAGACAGTGTTTTTTGAGCTTTTTTTTGGTCTGTTTTTGAGTACACAATAGCCATTTTACAAAGGAGACTCTGCCAAAATTTATGCAGAATCTGAAGCTTTCTTGGTTCATTTGACAGGTTGATATTGGTTCAGAGGTCAGTTTACAGGGGAAACTTTGTCGAATTTTTCCCAGGAAAGTAAACCATTGTGAAGCGTAGCTATGGCTAGATCACAGGACACTACTCTTTACAATATCAAGAAGCTGGATGGAACCAATTTCCCATTGTGGAAGCAGTAGATTTGGCACGTGTTGGTACAAAAGAAGCAGATAAAACCTATAAAGCTCAAGGGGATAAAACCAGAAGATATGGACAAAGATGAATGGAGCAAAATGGATAAATTGGCACTTTCTACCATTATGCTGACTTTGGCAGAAAGCGTTTACTTCAATGTAGCAGACGAGATGTCGGCTTATCAAGCATGGTTAAAGCTGAGTGATCTTTATGAGAAGCAGAGTGCAGCTTCACAGGTATACTGGCTTAAGAAGCTTGTTGACTTGAAGATGAAAGAAGGGACACCTATGTCCAATCATCTGAATGAATTCAACACAATCTATAGTCAATTGTCAGCTCAAGGTGTCAAGTTTGATGAACCTGTTAGAGCTATGTTCCTGTTGATCACATTGCCGGAAAGTTGGGACACTTTTCGCACAGCTTTGAGTAATTCTGCACCTCCAGATGGTTTGAACATAGCAGGTGTAGAAGGAAGTCTGCTTACTGAAGAAACCAATAGAAAGACAATGGACAAAGGCAAAGGAACAGCCTTAGTTGTCAGGGGAAGGACCAAAGAAAAGTACAAAGGTGGAAAGAGGAATCAGTCTCGTAGCAAGTCCCGCAGTGCTAAAGGCAAGAGTGACATAGAATGCTACCATTGTGGCAAGAAGGGTCACATGAAAAGAGACTGCAGAGAATGGAAAGCAGAAGAAGGCAAAGAGAAGGCTGAAGACCATGGTGAGAAGAACAAGTCCTCAGTGAAGATTCAAGAAATAAATGTGACAAACAATGTTGTAGAGGATTACAGTCTAGTGTCAGGAGACATCTACTTCTTGAAGAATACAATGGACTCAGCTCTTCTTACAGCATCTGATGGAAATGCACTGAGTGACTGGATTATAGACTCAGGGGAATCACTTCATGTGTCTCCAAATAAGGAGTGGTTTACCTCTTATGTGACCACTAAAGATCATGTTCGGCTAGGCAATGGGCAGACATGTGAGATCTTAGGTGTTGGAGATGTTCAATTGAAGTTTCAGAATGGCTCTTCTTTCACGCTGAAGAATGTGAGACATGTTCCCGCAATTACAAAGAGCTTGATTAGCACAGGTTTACTTGATGATGCTGGCTACGTCACCACTTTTGGACAGAACATGTGGAAGATATCCAAGGGTTCTATGATAGTAGCACATGGAGTAAAGTCTGGAGGACTTTACATGATTTATGTATCAAATGTCTCTAAAAATGTAATCAATGTAACCGAGCAGCCGAACGTTTCTTTGTGGCATAGCCGGTTAGGACATATGTCCAAGAAGGGAATGGAAATCTTGTCTCGTTCTGGTTATTTTCCTGGCTTTTCATTTAATGATTTTGAATTCTGTGAACATTGTCTGTATGGTAAGCAAACACAGCAACCACATAAGCATAGAAGCAGTAGAAGAGATACACAGTTGGCACTTGTTCATAGTGATTTGTGTGGACCTATGCCTAACCTATCTCTAGGGGGAGCTTCTTACTTTATGACATTTATAGATGATTACTCGAGGAAAGTATGGGTTTACTTTCTCAAGCACAAGGATGAAGTGTTTAGTGTTTTCAAAACGTTTGTGACACTTGTGGAGAATCAGAGTGGCAAGAAGCTTAAATGCTTACGCACTGACAATGGTGGAGAGTATGTTTCAAAGGCCTTTCAGGACTTTTGTGAGTCAAAAGGTATAAAACGTGAACTTACTGCTCCTTACAATCCTCCTCAAAATGGTGTTGCTGAGAGGATGAATAGGACCATACAAGAGAAGGTCAGAAGTATGTTGTCTAATGCACAGCTGCTAAATGGGTTTTGGGCTGAAGCTGTATCAGCAGATGTTCATCTTGTAAATAGATCTCCTAGCAAGGTTTTGCAGAAGGGTTCAGTGCCAGAGATGGTATGGTCAAGCAAAATGCCGTCATACAAGCATCTCAGAGTCTTTGGCTGTGAGGCATATACTCATATTCCAAAGGAATTTAGGAACAAACTTGAGCCAAAGAATAGAAAGTGCATCTTTCTAGGCTATGGTAATTCTGGTGAGATGGGGTACAGACTTTGGGATCCCGAATTCAGAAAGGTTGTCCGCAGCAATGATGTTCACTTTAATGAATCCAAATATCATTCTAAACCAGAGAGGGTTGAGGAGATTAGAAGAGTTGTCTTCCAAGAAGATGGACCTGCACGTGCAAGACAAAATGTCAGGGCTCAAGAGGAGCAAGGACAGGATAGAGTGGAACCACAGGTTGTGGCTGAGCCACCTATTGTGCGTAGATCTGGACGTGTCACGCAACCTCCTGATAGGTTTGTTCCATCTATGAACTATGTCATGTTGACTGATTGCAATGAGCCTTCATGTTACAAGGAAGCAGTGCAAATGAAGGACTCCGGGAATTGGCAATTGGCCATGCAGTCAGAGATGACAGCTCTACATAAAAACAAGACATGGAAGCTAGTTAAATTACCACAGGGCAAAAAGGCTCTACCTTGTAAATGGGTTTACAGGTATAAGATCACCGCTCATGATAGTCAGCCAAAGTACAAAGCAAGGATTGTTGCCAAGGGATTTAAGCAAGAACAAGGCATTGAATTTGATGAAGTCTTCTCTCCAGTGGTCAAGATGACTACATTGAGATCCTTTCTTGCATTGGTTGCCATATTAGATTTGGTGTTGCACCAAATGGATGTCAAGACAGCGTTCTTGCATGGTGATTTAGATGTGGAAATTTACATGCACCAGCCAGAAGGGTTTGTTGAGAAAGGCAAGTAAGATTGGGTATGCCAGTTGTTAAAGAGTCTTTATGGCTTAAAACAATCACCGAGGGCATGGTACCATAAACTCCACAAGTTTATGCTTTCTCAAGGCTACAAACGTAGTGAGTTCGATCACTGTCTATATACAAAGAAGGCTAAGGATGGTAGTTGGCTGATCCTTATTTTGTATGTGGATGACATGTTGATTGCTAGCAAGCACTTGGAAGAAATTTCAGCTTTGAAGTCAAAGATGGCAAAATCGTTTGACATGAAAGACATGGGTGAGGCAACTCATATACTGATAGCCGTTTTTTGGCTCTCTATAATTGCCATACTAAGTTACTCCACCCTACCAAATTCACCCAAACGCTATGGCTATCCCTACCATTTCACTGTACATAGGCGTGTGTGAGTTAGGGGGCTTTTCCCATATCTTCTTAAAAACCCTCAGCTAGCTAGTCACTGGGCTAGTTGAGCCAAAAAAATTAAAAAATTAAAAAAATAAAAGTATATTATGACCTCTTTGTGTGTAAATATTTCATTATATATATGGCCTAAATATAGGGATTTTTTATTATTATTTTGGTATTTTATTTAAATATTTCTACTTAGGTGTGTGTTTTATTAAACCTATGTACACCTTCTTTCATCCTCTTACACCATGATTATATTTTTTGCCAATATGTACATACTCTAACCTCATATTTTTCCTTTATAAAAATCACTCCCACATTTTCACCCTCACCCTCGTGAAAACAAAAAATTGATTTCTACTCATTGGTTACGTTTATTGTATTATTTACTTGCATACCTTTTCCTCTTTCACCCAAAATAATTCAAGGAGGGACCATATCATATGATTCCAATATCTTTCCATATCCATAACTCCTCCATATTTTTATCATTATTTTTACTCATTATTCTAACACCATGTGCTCATTGAGCTAAAGTCCATGAATAGTCCATACACTAGTCCCACCATATATATATTTCTTTATTCACCAATAATCCTCCTCCATGCATGGGTCAAGGGCAACTTGGATGCTTTATATTATAATATGACAAAGGAGGGGCTCACTCTTGGATGCATTGTACAGATTCAACAAAGGAGGGGGCCACTAAAAGACTTTTGCAGGCATAAAAACAGGCTTTTTGGTGAGAATTTTGGCACCTATCTCCACTCCGAATTTGGAGCGGTGGTAAGAAGAGAAAATGTAGCCCACACTCTGAATAATTACCTCAAATTTTTTCATGATTTTTGAAGCTACCAGCGGTGATCTATGATTTTTTGAGTGGACCCTAGTCTGCCCACTTTTCTCACAAGTAGCCCTTAGTCTTCTCTCACCCTTCCACACACCTACTCACTCTTACACATCCCTCCCTCTCCTTCCCTCACTCAAACCTGCAATTTCCATGGCTTCTCCCACCCTCTTCACCATTACCCTTCTCTCTCATCCCTATAGTTCTTTTATGAACCTCTACATACATACACCCTCTCCATGTCTCTCTCTATTGCTTCTATGTTACAATTTCATTTACCTCTCCTAAAAATATCTAAAATTCAGCATCTTAACCATGATAACTTCTGCAAATTGAGGATTTTTCATCAACAAATCCTCTTTTCAACGTGGTGGTCAACCGTGGCGCGGCGGCGTAAAGAAGCGAAATGGACCAGCGGTCATTTTTTCCACAATCTACACAAGGGTGAGTTCAAGCTTCTTCAAAGCTTCACCATCTCAATGATTCTCTTTTAATTCACCCCTCTTCCTTCATCAAATCAACTCATCCTACCCATTGTAAATGTATTACTAACAATTCTAGTGATTATTACCACTAACAACTAACTTCTCTTGTAAAAATGCACCCACACTATCAACATATGGAGTAGGCAACCGCACAAGTAAACCAAATTCACTCACTCCCATGGAAGTTTCTCTCCTTTCACCACATCAATAATTCTCTTACTTGAGCCCACATCCATGTGACTCAAGAGAAAAGAGAGACCCCATTCTCATTTGAAATTCATAAAAATTCATAATCCTTGATCTTTCCTAATAAAATTGATTAGGCTTAATCCTAATCAAGGCTTCTAAAACCTATAAATAGAACCCATTCCTCCTTGTAAAAGACATCACTATACCATTGCACACTAGATTGAGCGTACCACACGCCATTTCTATCTTGGTTGTAAAGAGAGAGTAAGCTTTCTATACACCATCACCTTGGTGCATAGAAAAGCTTGAGCTAGTTTGAGTGAGTGCGAGAAGAAGATATTCTTCCTACCATTGTTGTATCTACCCCAACATCAATGAATTGGTAGTTTTGGGTGCAATTCATGTCCAAAGGCTCACGCTTCTCCTCCAATTTGGCTTGGCAAACTCATTCAACTTCATAAGGTGACTTGTTTCATTGAAGGTTGTTGTTTTGTTGCTTGTGATTCATTGGCTATTGTTTGGCTACCATTGTAAGAGGGTGGATGGTGAGAGGGCTCCCATAACCCTAAGACAATGTGCTAGTGATGCTATAACCAAATCTTGTCACTTGATTCCGCAAGCTCTAAGTTCCTTTTTGTGCAAAATATAAAGTTGAAGCTAAGTTGTACACCATCTCGCTCTCTCTCTCTCTCTCTCTTTCTCTCTCTCTCTCTCTCTCTCTCTCTCTCTCTCGTGTTTTAGTGTGTGAGAGTGTTCCATTGGTATTAGGGTTAGTGTAAATTCATTGCTTGTTTGTGGTTTGCCCTAACGATTCTCCTCTTTTGCGTCCTAGTTCGCTCTTAAACTAGGTGGTGCCCCTTGTGTAGTTGGGATTTGGCTGTGGGTTTGTTGTTTTGGTTTGTGTTGTGTTGTGCCCCATCCCCATTGAGCAGCACGAGAGCCTTGAAGGGTGTCTAGAGGTTGATCTTCTTGTTGCCCCCGCCCCAGACCGCCTCAATACTTGGTATGCGCATTGAGAGAGACAGATCAAAGAAGTTGATTTGGTTATCTCAAACAGAGTATATTGACAAGGTTTTGCAACGTTTCAATATGGATAAGGGAAAGGCATTGAGTGTTCCATTTCCACCATATGTGAAACTTAGCAAACAAGATTGTCCTGTGTCTAAGGAAGAACAGGCTGAAATGGATAAGATTCCATATGCGTCTGCAGTGGGTAGTTTGATGTATGCAATGATTGCTACTCGCCCAAACATTGCATTTGCAGTGGGAGTAGTAAGTCGATACATGTCAAACCCAGGCAAGAAACATTGGGAGGCAGTGAAAGGAATATTGAGATACCTGAAAGCTACAAAGAGTATGCGTATATGCTATGGGAGTCAGGAGCTAAGTGTAAAGGGTTTTACAGACTCAGATTATGCAGGTGACTTAGACAACCGAAGGTCTACGTCAGGGTATGTCTTTACATTGGGTGGTGGAGCAGTATCATGGCGTTCTAGATTACAAGATTGTGTTACTCAGTCTACTACAGAGGCTGAATATGTTGCAGCATCAGAGGCATGCAAAGAATCAATTTGGCTTAATCGACTAGTAACAGATTTGGGAATCAAAGAAGAGATGCCTGTGTTATATTGTGATAGTCAAAGTGCTATACAATTGGCTCGCAATCCAGTTTATCACTCAAAGACAAAGCATGTGGATGTGAAGTATCATTTCATCAGGGAAATGCTCGAGGATAAGCAAATTCAGCTTGTCAAAGTTCACACCACAGAAAATCCTGCTGATCTACTTACAAAAGGACTTCCCTCAGAGAGCTTTGCGCATTTTCGCAAGCAGTTAGGTGTAGGGTAGTACATCACTTCTCTACATCTCTTGTATATTAGCTTGTATAGTAGCTTCTCTCACACTTAAAGTACCACATTGGACTTTAAGTGGGAGGTTGTTGGGGTATAAAGCCCAATGTGGTCGCCCAGGTAAGTGGGCGGGCCGCCAGGTATGTACACATATTCTTTTGTTAAAACCTAATAAGAACTCACTATGCTCTACACATTACAGTAGAGAGAGTTCACCATATCATCGTGCTCTTCTTCTCGCACTCTCTCTCGCGTTGCACTTCCGCTCGTACTCCTTCACATTCCACTATCAAGAATTGACATGGTTGTAGCACCTTGAAACTCAACGAGAAGTGTAGCATTACCATCCTCGCCTTCACAACACTCCCCTACCTTGTTTAAGGATACCGTTGCATGTTTAACTGAGGCTCCTATAGCTCTCTGATCCCTTCTTGTATCTATGAAGTCAGATCCTTTACAACAAACTTTTTTTAGCATTTTCCATTTATCGCCCACACGTTTTGTGTATTCAAAGAAGCTCTACTAGTGTAATGGTGCAAGTCACCAGTGTAGACATTATGTTTATCAATCCTTTTGAGTCCATTATCTTTTTTGAGGAGATTCTGTTACCATATACATGTGGTAGTGATGTTTGTGAACACACTAGGACAGCCGGGGCATTTTTTTCCTCTTTAGGAGGTTTTTTCCCCCGTGCATTGCATATATGCTCATCACTCTAGGGCTATCTATCTTTCCATTGCACACTAAGTAATACACTCTCTGTTGTGTGCATTGAGCTTCCTTCATCTTCTCCAA
The DNA here is from genome assembly GCF_014529385.1 of Adiantum capillus-veneris. Classification (NCBI taxonomy): domain Eukaryota; kingdom Viridiplantae; phylum Streptophyta; class Polypodiopsida; order Polypodiales; family Pteridaceae; genus Adiantum; species Adiantum capillus-veneris. Next base: position 160,254,410 of record NC_140931.1, read on the forward strand.
GCTGTGTGTGTTTCCCTGCAACCCTAATTCTAACAATTGGTATCAAAGCAGGTTGCATCCTCCCGGGTTTAGTCGTCGCCAGCAGCTCCAGCATAAGCTTGCTCACTTTCTCCAATTTCAGTGAGCATTGGTAAGCATTTGCAGGTCGACAATTTTTTTGGGATTACTCGTAGAGCTCAGTCTGCTCAGATTTTTGATTTGGGCTCATTTCAATCTCCGTTTCCACTACAGGCAGTATTGCACAGGCTATTGTGTCATTTTGTGTAGAATTTTTGTCAGTGCCGTTTTTTGCATAATAGGTCCCTTATAGTCTTCTACGGTTTATGCTTTATAACATGTGTTGTTCCAGCTTCATTTCTCCTCTTTTTGGGTTGTTTTCACATCAGGTGCAACATTTACCATGTTGACAACAATACACATATGTGTTCAAGATGTTTGCTGTTGAGGACAGATTGGATGGGGACAATTATCCTTTGTGGGCTTACATGATGCAACATGTTCTTGTGTCAAAGGGCGTCTGGAATATTGTGCAGGGTATTGATGTACGTCCTAGTTTTGATGATGTAGGCAATGTTGAGGATATTATAGGTCTTTCTACAAGGATTGATGCTGTTAGAGTTGTTTTGCCTACGACAGAACAAGCTTGTTGGGATGTAAAGGATGCGCACGCTCATGGATTGATTGCATTGTGTTAGCAGAGCAAGCTAACTTGAATAACATTTTTTGGATCTTTTATTATAAAAACACTTATTATTTTGATAACTCGGGAATGTTGTAACTCCTATTTTCTAGATAAATAGTGTAATTGATGAGCCGGGGCTACAAGCTTCCAAATTGTATCAACCTATCTTTAGTTAGAGCTCCCAAATTATTAGTTTTCACCATAAAAACCTTGGCTATGGTATAAAAGCCAATTTTTGTAAGTATTTTAAAAGTTTTTGGATAATAGAAACAAAACGTGAGCTAACGGCTCTCACTTCTCTCCTTCTCACACTTCTTACTCCCTATTCGGTTGTCAGGGACGTCTGTTGCATTGAAACCGCAGGTAAGAGCTCTACACGTTGACCTAAATATTTCATGGTAATCCGTAGCCTTTGGCGTTATCAACCGGCGGCCTAATTTCATCATAAGTAGGAATTTAATCTAGAAAATCATAAGATAAGTATAGGTGGGGCCGGGTATTAGGGCATCATTGCTTAGCATTTAGATGCATTATTCTCGGTCGAAAATGACTAGGTCAAAAACTCACTGCTGTTACTAATCGTGATTTTTGCACTTGACCTAAAGTGAGATTTGAGACCATAAGCATGTGTGCTTAGGTCTTAAAAACATATCCTAGAAGTTTTGTAACGTTTGAATGTCATTTGATGTTATAACGGTTATGATTTGTTTGTCGATTAGCAATTAGCTTTTGGTGATTTCGGTCATTTGAGTGTAGCTTGAGTTAGGTGCGAGTTGTCCGTTATTTTGCAAGTCTGATGTAGCCTCTACGCACTAGTTGAGTTAGCTTCGTCCCATGGATTGACAATTATATTCGTGGTTCTCGCTATATGTCTGCAATAAGATAGGAGCGAGGTTAGACACTCGTCCCACATTTGGCGTTGCTACCGGGGATCGAAGAGACCTCAACGAGGGAAAAACACGAGCGTCTTGTGTAGTTGTCCTTTCATTTACTCTAAGATTACCTAGAGTCAAAACTTTCTTTTTAAAACTGCATAGCTTAAGATTGTTGTCTTTTGCTGTGCAGAGGTAGCTTGGAAGTAGGTTGTACTTTCTAAGTACCTTTTAGAATTGTAGGATTGTAAAACTAGACTAGAATTTTGAGAATGTTTGAGGGACGAGACAAGTCTTAAGATCAAGGCTCAGAAAACCATAAAAAGAAGAAAACGAGTGTTTGTGGATACTTTCCACAACCCCATTACAGTAGAATGTAGGAGTAGGGTAAGTAGAATCCGAGGTGGGATCTCATAACATTGCTCACTCCAGAAGAATCAATTGTGAGTTGTTTATGTGAAGCTGCAGAATTTCAGGTCTATGGCTTGAAACAACAACAAAAGACTGTTAACCACTATATGCGGCTGGAGGTTATGCTTTAAAAGTTGTATGAACCAATGGATAAGCTTAAGGACCCATTTGAAGTAAATTTTCAAGAGTTTGCAAAAACTCAAATTATTTATTTTTTCTTGATATTTTAGGCCAAATTAAATTTTGACTTAACTCAGAGGCTTAAAATAGATCATAAAAAGACTGTCCACTGAAAAAGTTGACAAAAGTGCTCATTTTAAGCCAAAAGTAAATAATCGTGATTATTTACTTTTAGCTCAAAAGTGACCAAGGTTGATACCAGAGACTCTATGCATATATACAAACATCTTTTGTAAAGGCCCATAGAATTTGGATCACCAAATTGACCAAAACCTTGGTAAAAATTGAAATCTGTATTGATTGTCGAGAACTTGAGTGTAAATTGGAAAAATCTTGTTCAAACTTAGTGAAACTTGACTCGAAGGCTTATATTGAAGTGTTGAACAAGTGTACATGCTCTGTTGACCAAAAAGATGTAAAAATTTATCAGAAGTTAATAATCACCATTATTCACTTTTGTCCCATTTCTCAAATTTTCGACCAACCCAGCATACCACTAGTTTTAGCACGTTAATTAAGCCCACAAATCAAATTTGGTAAGATTTGGATCACTGAAGTGAAAATTGTGGCCGAATTTGTAAAGTCAGTGTACAGACACAAAATTGTTGACCCTTTGAACAGGGATCATCCAGACTTGATGAAACTTGGCTAGGGAGCTTAAGTTGAGCTTTTTAACTATTCTGTGTCAACATTGTGGCAAAAAGTTGCACAAAAATACTAGGAGTAAATAATCGCGATTATTTACATTTGCTACAAAATTGGACATTTATGAACATTTGAGTATACCTCAAGGACAAGCATATCAAGGAGACCACAAAAATAAAATTTGGGAAAATTTGGATCACAAAAGTAAGACTTAAGCCAGATTCTCCGAAAAATTGAGTTTGCAAACACGAAACAGTTGTTGATAACTTGGACAAATTTTGTTCAAACTTGATGAAACTTGTCCAAGGACCATAACAAGTTAAATACTTGGCAAAACAAGCCCAAAAGTGTAAAAATTTGAGAAAAGTAAATAATCGCAATTATTTACTTATGAGACTTAGAGACAGAATTTTGATCTTTTGAGTTTGTATAGTGGTAGAATAACATAATACGAGGCCACCGGCCAATTTTGGGTTCAGTCGGATCCAAATTAGTACATGTTCACTCAGTTTCCAGGTTGCAGATTAGTCCTTTGGCTTTTTGCAAAAATAGAATCTGAAAGTCTCAATTGTTGACTCATTTAGCTCAATTTGAAGTGATACACATAGACGAGTCACAATAGTTAGCAAAAATTGTACAATCTTTGTGAAAGAATAGCTAACTTGATTAAAACTAATATAGGAGACAATTGAGTATGCCATTTGCATTGATGACCATGACATAGAGTTTGAAGAGGAAATAAGGGAAAACAAACAAGGAAAACGTATATGGATAAAAAACGGAACTCAGTATTTACAAGGTTAAAACCCTAATGTGATAGACAAATGGGGGTTATAAGTAAATACCATAATTTTAGATATGGCAGCAAAAGAAGGACCACTGACTTTAGAATTCGAGGGATACAATTAAATTGATTTGAAGCCTTTAAAATGACTTAGCACGGATAATCCTAGGATAGGAGTCTATTTGTTGGGAGGATAGAAACGTCAAAGATCTTCTATGGATTTCTCATGCCAAATCAGAGCAGTTAACATCCATGAAGATCATCTATATCTTCAAAATCAAAGAAAGGGTTCAACCGATCTACCAACCTACCTATTTTGGGATTGTTATAAAAATAACTTTGTTAGGATGAATCCAGAAGAGGTATAACAATAACAAGGGTACTCCATAAGAGATTGAATATTGGGCCAAGCAACAGAAACTATACCAAGAGAGGAACTCCGCGAGAGATCTTTTGGGAGCATTGTTAAAAAATCCAAATCTACCTCATCACAAAGAAAAACGCATGGCACTTAAGCTAGTCCAGGGCTACATGAATCACTATTTCCAACAGACTGGTTTGAAGGAATCGGGACAGGACCAATTGCCACGAGACCAGGAGTTGAGCCAAATAGATGTGTCAGACCAGTTGATTTTCAAAAATGGGTCAAAAAATATAGTGCATCTAGGGATCCATATGACCACTTAGCAAGCTTCAAGCAAGTGCTAAGAGCAAAATGCATGCTTGATTTCCATACTCAATTTGAGGGATTTGGAATGACATTACAAGGAAAAGCACTGACATGGTTTCAAAACATTTGACTGAGGTCAATCATGGACTTAAATACATTAGCTCAAGGATTTGTAGTTGCATGTTCCAAAACGGAGATCAAACATAATATGGTAGCTCAAATCTATAGCTTCAAACAGAAAAAAGGTGAGTCCGTTATGGATTGTGCAACTAAAATGAATCAATACATTGCAAGATGCCCGGAACTAGAAATACGTGCAGAAGAAAGATTAGTATCATTGTTTCTAGAGGGACTGCTAAACAAAGAACTTCATGCTATATTGTATAGCAAGAAACATATGACCTTAGAAGAGTGTGTATCAGATGCCATTGACTTGGGAGACAATTGTTATATTTTCAATGAAGAAGATGTCCCTAAAAATTGGAATCTGTCGTAAGTGTGGTGCAGATGATCACTGGAAAAATGAATGCCCAGAGCTTGACAAGAACATTAAGCCAGTTGAAGCTTTTTGTAGTAGCTCATCGGAGAGTGAATCAATTGTTCCAATCAAGGTAATCACTAGAGCCCAGGCTACGAAAAAGAAACATAACTTCTCTGATGACTTGGAGAATATTAAAATTTTCTCTCAAAACACCAAGATAAGAAGAAGCCAGAGGTATAAGATAAGAAAACGGAAACAAAGGGCTGAAATCGAGGAGAAAGCCAAGAAACTGTTCTAGGAAAAAGTGAAAGAAACTGGAAGGAAACCACGGTGAAATTTGGAGGATCAGTTTCGGTAGACAAATTTTTTGAGCCAATCAATGTAGCCTTAGAAGCTTACCAAGTAGGACTCAATTTAACACTAGAATGGTAATAGGACACTTTTATGTCCTTGGACACTTTTGTATCCTGTTAAGTGACCATTTTTCTTAAATTATTTGAAGACTATGAAAATGAATTTCTAGGTGCTATATATCCACAAAGTTGCCTTACGAGCTGAAAAAAACTTGGCATTTTTTTTGAACGATTGATCTCACCATTAATCTTACTCTTGAACAACATTTTTAAACCTAAACTATGTGAAGAAATGGGTCCTATTTTTGGCTTTTTCTCAAATTTTTGCAACTATACCACTATAAACTTCATGTTTGTGAGGTTTAGATTGTTAGAGGATAAGCCTTCATAGTCCTCAACGTGTTTTGATGCTTCTAAGGAGAACTAAGTGTTAAAATTGAAAGTTATGACCAACTTACAAGAATTGCATAATCCTATTTTCTAGGCAAAATTAACACTTTTATGAATTTTTTGGTGGCTTTCTTGATATGCAAATGCAATTTTGATTGTGTTAGTGGCATGTATAACATAAAGCTAATCTTCCTTGAGTTTTGGGGGACCTAATATGCTATATAGCATAGTATGCGATGATGGTTGATTTTTTTGATTGCTAAAGAATACGAGACATTTTAGTGTAGCAAGTATAGCTTTCTCAATATTGCTAGTTTCTTAGGCCAATTGTGTGTATTTTATAGGTAGTAACCATATCTAATCATAAACTACAAATTTGGCTAGATGTTGAGTAGTTTCTATGGGATTCTAGAGATCATAATGCTAAACCCAGTTTTGTCATATTTGCTATATTTAGCACTTCATCATTGTCCCCAAGGTTCCACTTAGTAAGAGATCCATTATTCTTTTGACATGATCCATGGCTTCTTTTGAGTTCAATGGCCCAAAGGGAATGAACAAAACATGTATATAGTATCAGTATTGAGCGTTTCTATAGAAACTTTGATGATAGGTCCGTAGAATGGAAAAAATGCAACTTTTTTTGTACCTATTTCTTTTGCCCCCAAAAACAAAGTGAGGAAAAAGCAACCATATATTTTGATCACCAACCTATTGAAGTTGACGGGGCATTTTATCTCATGTACTACAAAAATCCCCACTCTTATTTATATGCAATCAACCATAAGAAATGGTTGTTTTGGGCAAAATGCCCTGGTCCATCAACTTTGGAGGCTTGTTATGAGCAAGAGATGAGAAAATTTACAAGTTTCTCATTTTTGCCATATGTAGTAGTCCTTGTACTTTAAACTCATGAAAGGATTTTGCAAAATGAGTGGATCTACTATGGTTTTGGAAAGGACACTTTTATGTCCTGTTACGTTAGCAGTCTAGTATTAAAGCAGGCCAAAACATGGAAAAAAAAAAGGAAAAACTATCCTTCTCTAGATATGGAAGAAGCTAAGCTTGAAGCTTATCAAAATTTGGTAAGAATTACTCAAGAGATGTTGGAAAAACAAAAACCCAAGCTTGAGAGTATAGCAAAACTTGAGGAGCTTGTGGTAGAAATCAGTAAAGAGAAATCCAAAGTGGTGGTAGAACCACACCTTGAAACTAAAGATCCAAAACTCATAGTGCATGATAGTGAAGATGCCTTAGATGGAATTCCATTTGTGAAATAAAACTAGCTAGGATATTTATGGGAAAAAGTGAGAGAGATTAATGATGGGAGCCTAACTTCAAGTCCTATAGAGGAAGTTTCTTAGGGAATCTACCTCCTAATATGGACATAGATGTACAATCCTTATATGGGGATTGCGGATTTGAAGCTTCAGTAATGTCTAAACCAATGAATCTGAAAACACTACCCTCTTACTTGGTAGATAATGAAGATAAATCCATAATGTGTAAAACACCTCAGATAAAAAGAGCAGAAGAGACCCTTGAGGTAGACAACATCCATTCAATCATGTCTACACCCATTCAATGCACTCTTACTTTATGAGAAATTTTAGAAATCAGAACATAGTGGGGCATGCATAGCCATAGCCACGAAAGCAATATGGGAATCATGGGAAAAACCAGCCATTAGACAAATTCAAATTAAGTTGCAATTGGTTGACACAATGAAAGACCCTTAGGACTGCTTGAAAAAGTGATAGTTAGTTCCTGTGAAATTGATTATCAACATACTTTTGCAATAGTGGACTTTGGAAAGAAACTCAATCATGAAATCATCTTGGAAAGACCTTTCATGCGACAAGTACAACTCATTCAGGATTGGGGAAACAATTACGTGTACTTGAAGCAAGTGGGATCAATAACAAGGGTTAATCTAATTAAAAATCATACTTATAGAGATGTCATGAAAATGCCTATACAAGAATTTGACTCAGTCTCTTCCGCTGAAATGAAGCTTCCATCTTTATTAAACAAAGACACACCTATTTGGATGTGTGGAGCCTCAAAAGCCAGGAGCTTAAAACGAGAAGAATGTATCTTAGAAAGGGATTGCACAGATAAAGCCTATGTACCTGAACCCTTTCCAGAGCATTTGTTTGAGCCATTTGAGTGGACTCAAATTTTAGCAACAATGGATGTATGTGTAAATATGTCTATGACTGCTCAATTTTGCGACGAGGACGGCTATGCCATAATTCCCATACAAATGATCTCAACCCTTCACATTGAAGATAGAATTCAAGAACCTAAGGACTTAATGAAAGCTCAACAAGTTTTTTTAGACCTCTACTATAATGCAACAGACGAGTTAGACGAACATTCAGCTACCACAGATGATTCAACGTCGGAAAAAGAATATGTGAGAGCTAAACTACTTATGAAATGAGGGGAGGAAAAGTTTTTTGACTTTCCAAACCAGAAACCGAGAAGACAAAAATGGTATAGAAGAAAAAGAGACACCAAAAACTTGAAATCTAAACCCATGCCATCCGTCTCTAGTAGAACACAGTTTTTGATGCAGATAGATACACGTGATTGTGTCAAAGACAAAATCACCGGTAGATATTCTTCAGATGAAAAGCGAGAAATATAAAAAACATTGAGAAAAACAAGAAACAAAACTCAAGTAAAACCTAAATACCAGGACAAGGATTCAACCATGACACGAGTTGAACAAAAAAATAAATATCAAGTTGAAGAAAGCTCTAAAGAAGGTGTATACAATGGAAATGGAAACCACCGAGGAGAAAGGTAAAGATGTAATGAGTGTTCCATACCATTACAAGAAATATGCTCCAGGACCAAAAGGTCATAGTCGAACAACCTATCAGGGAACTAAGAAAACAGGGCAAGTCCTACGAAGGACCTGAAAATGCAAAAAAGATAGATGTGGCCGAACTAGGAGAAGATCCTAGACCTACATACATTGCAAATGACCTAACGAAAGAAGACAAAGAGATTTTATTATGCTTACTGAAAGAATACCGAGGTATCTTTGCTTGGTCTTATAAGGATCTCAAGGGCGATGCGAAACCAAGCAGACAGAGGCCATATACTTATAGTGATACATTTGCCAGAAAGATCAAAGAAGAGACAGAAAAGGTAAAGGAAGCTCAATTCATTTATAAAATTTAACACACAGATTGGGTGTCTCCAATTGTGGTAGTACCCTAGAAAAATGAAAAATTAATACTGTATGCAATCTCAAGAAAGTGAATGCAGCCACCATTAGAGACAACTCTCCTCTTCCAATCACTGAGCATGTTTTAGAACAAGTTACATAATGAAAATCTTACAACTTTTTAGATGGATTTTTGGGATACAATCAACTTTTGGTTGATCCCAAAGATCAGCATAAAACTACCTTTGTAACCGAATGGGGTATTTTTGCCTATTGGGTTATACCTTTTGAGTTAACTAATACTCCTACCATCTTTCAAATATTGATGAGCCATGACTTTAAAGCATATCATTGGAATTTCTTGGAAGTATATATGGATGATCTATGTGTACATTTTTCAATCCAGACTGATCATTTTGAACACCTCAAAAAGGTATTTGAAAAATGTACTTTATAGGATTTGCTTAAATCCTGAAAAGTACACATTTATGGGCAGACAAGGAAAAATCCTTGGACATATAGTGTCTAAAACTGGTGTAGATATTGATATGGATAAAATTCATGATATTGTAGAATTGCCTAAACCAACAACAATCAAAGGGGTTCAAGCTTTCATGGGACATTGTGGATATTACAGACGATTCATTTATATGTACGCTATAATTGCAAAATCCATGTACAGCTTGATTACACTCTTTGAATGGATTGATGAGTGTGAAGAATCCTTCATGAAGCTTAAGCAAGCTCTCACTTCAGCCCCAATATTGAAAGCACCATATTGGAATAAGAGATTCCACGTACATGTAGATGCTTCCAATTTTTTCATTGGGTGTATAATAGCTCAACCAGGAGACGAAAAAATTGATTTTCCTATTTCTTATGCTAGTAGACAATTGAATATGGCAAAGAAAAAATATACAACCACCGAACGAGAAGGATTAGGAATAATCTATGCTGTAAAAAAGTATAGGCATTACCTATTAGCCAACAAATTTGTGTTCTTTGTGGACCATCAAGACTTATTGTACTTGGTCAACAAGCCATGCAACATAGAAAGAATAGTGAGATGGTTCATCATTCTTTTGGAATCTGATTTCACTGTAGTTGTAAAAAAGGGTACCACTCACCAAAGAGCAAATCATTTATTGAGAATTATTTCATGAGAACCACCAAAAGGGGTAGATGATGATCTACCAGATGTAGATCTGTTCTCTGTGGAAATGATATCGCGATGGTCAAAAATTATGGTTTCATTGATGACCATAGCTCAATTGGATTTGCAAATACCACTTCCTATTACACGCGGGTTAATTGAGCAATCGGCTATGTATCAACTACTAGCTAGAACGCGATACAAAAGAAATTGAGATGGAATATTTCTTTTGTGTATTAATCCTGAGGAGAAAACCCAATACCTAAGTCAAGCACATATTACCATAGTAGGACTTCACTTTGCGGAAGACAAAACTATGCAGCGGATCTTGAGACTTGGAGTATTTTGGCCAACCATGAGGAGTGATGCTCACTCATTTGTAAAAAAATATCCTCAATGCCAGAAACAAGCACCCATACCTCATGTGACATTGTTTCAAATATCACTCGTTCCTAAGTGGAGTAACTATTTAGTTACTTACTTATCAAGTCGAACATTTTCTGAGGATATGAGTAAACGTCACCAGAGAGCAATTGAAATTGAAGCAAGAGACTATGCTCTTATTGGAAACTGATTGTATCGAAGGGAAAAGGATCAACATTTGCGTCTTTGTGCAAATGAAGAATAATATATTCCCATTATAGAACAAGTACGTGCTGGATTAGCTGGGGGTCACTTTTCTAGTGAAACCATCGCTAGAGAAATCTTAATGACAAGCATATGGTGGCCAACAATTTTTGCATATGGCAAAGAATATGTTCGAAGGTGTGATGCATGTGAACGAGAAAAAATGCCAACCCGTATAGATAGCATGCCTTAAAGACCAATGATGGGGGATAGAGATTTTGCAAAGTGCGGTATAGATTTTGGCGGCCAATACAACCACCTGCTTATAAAACTCAAGCTTAATATATCATTGTAGCTACGGACTATTTGACCAAGTGGGCAGAGGCCAAGGCAACCACAACTGCATTCTTATATGAGAATTTATTTACAAGATTTGGACTGCCAATAGAAATTGTCAATGATAGGGGAACTCATTTCCTCAATGGGGTAATTGAGTATATGCTAAATGAATTTATGGTCATCCATAAAAAATTGGCTCCCTATCACCCACAAGAAAATGAACAAGCTGAGCACACGAATAAAATTCTTAGCTCGATATCGACTAAAGTGGTTAGTTCAAGACGGATTGCTTGGGAAATGAATCTCCATGCCGCTCTATGGGCTTATAGAGTTTCATTCAAGACAAATTTAAATGCTACACCCTTTAACCTTGTTTATGGTATTGATGCCATACTGTCGATAGAATTTCTAGTGCCGACACTAAGGGTAGCTAAAGATCTTGAGTGGACTGGACATGAATTGTTAGAGAGGCTCAAAGATTTAGAAAAGCTTGATGAGAAAAGGCTAACTACTGTAGCTCACATCTATGCACAAAAGCGGAAACAAAAACAATTTTTTTATTCCCATCTAGTCACAAAAATCTTTAAAAAAGGGGACTTAGTTTTAGTCTACTCCCTTAAACAACACATTCCTAAGTTTAAGAAAAAGGGAATCGGACCATTTATCATTGAAGACATATGTCTAGTGGAGCAATTAAGTTGTCCACTCTAGATAGTGAACCAATCGCTAATTGGATTAACGGATGCCGCTTAAAGAAGTACAATTTGTCACTAACCAATGATTTGCTAGAAAAGATGCATGCAGCAAGGCAGAGAAAGATGAAATGACATCAAGTCATTGATGAAGCCCAAGAGGAAGCTCGGCTTTGAGTCCTCAAAAGTAATGTTGCTCTCAAAAATCAACAAATACTTATTCCCATCAACACTATGGAACTAGATGAACAACTATGGGAATTACAGAAAGATGCAGTGTCAACAAATGATGAATGGTTAGATGGAATGTACCTTCGCATCAAAGTATAGCTGAACAATCATAGCACAAATGCATTGGTCGATACAAGAGCTCGAGTAAATGTAGTTAGTTATTCCATGTACAAGAAAGAAACGAATCAGTCTTTGACATCGGGAATATCGGCTATCAGGGATACAACAAGAGCCCAATACCGGAATTGGGAGTAGTCAAATTAAATGTGATAGTACATGGATGTTCATGCCCTCATCTCAGTTTGTATGATTACTAGATGAACACATGAATGAAACAACGATTCTTGGAATCTCATGGATGCAGACGTACAAGGCAGTACTAGATTGGGATACCAATCAACTCAAGCTATCACCTAAATGCAGACAACTCATTGTTACAATTGCACCAAGCAAAGAAGAATATAAAAAAGCTTACCAGCTGCATACAAAACCATGAAGCAATCAATATTCTTCATCCTCTAGACAAGAAAATGTTACAAGTAGCATGCAAGGAGTCAGGCATATATAGGTACCAAAAGCACAACTCAAGGACAAGTCGTCTCAAATTTGGGTGCCCAAGACATCATCTACTGTACCAAAGAAGGTTCCAAAGTTAAAGACACAAACAAGAGCATCTTCGATCTGGGAACCTAACACAAGATTTATTTGGAGGAAAAAGGAGCACTTATCTTCTCCACAAACTGTAAAGCTAATGCAGCACTAGAGAGTTAAGTCTCAAAACACTCAACCACAACAATTCATCAATGAAAAACCAAGATATAGTGGCAAGTTAAAGCTCAACAACTACCATCATTGATACCAACAACTCAGGAAATCAGTGTTCCAAAGCATCCTAATTGTACAATAAAGCAAAGAGCACAAAAGCTACAATTGCTCTTTGGGAATCAACAACAGGAAACCTCAACCACACAAACCCTTGAGTTAATTGCTCAAGACCCAACTCTTGCACAGTATAATGGTCTGTATTTCATTGATCTTCAAAGCATGTTAGAGCCAACCAAGGCTATTCATAGACACGATTGTTCAAGCCATGCATAGAGTTGTCCCGGAGTAGGCCATCTAGGAGGGATGAAAGGAAACTAAGTAATTAGGGGCAATGTCTCAAGAGGGAGGAAAAAGTTGGATGTTAACGTGTGTTTTTTTGTGAAATTATCTAATAATGCCCTTTAAAAATCAATCAACAGGGGAATTCTAACCGATAATGTCTTCCCGATGAGTGTACATAGTGTATATACTATAAGGAAATCATCAAAAATAGCCCTTTTTTATTATTTTCATCAATTTTCTTGATATTGGGACTTAAAAATAGAGAAATACACCAAAAAACAATAAACATTGTTTCTCAATGTATTTTCTTAATTGTTGATTTCTCACTTTACTTTTTTAGTGCTTTTTATTATTTTGTTTGATTTTTACAATAAACAGGTCAAAAATTAATAATAACAGAAAATGAGCTTAGATGGAGAAACTGAAGATACATTGAGGATCAGAAGAACAAGGCAAATAGGCACAAAAAATTTCAATCGAATCGATAGATGAAAGCGGGAAGCCTAAATTAGGCCGCTAAGGCATACTTTTGCAAATTCTTGCAGAATGAGCTAACAGAATCCGATTGAATAATTTTTTGAGTGTAACATAGATTTCACGGCCTAGTAGGACTAACAGGGAAATCTAGGGAAATATAGTTTGGGAAGTCCGAGTATAGATACCCAAGAGAGCCCAAAATCATTTCATTTTCATTAGTCACTCTTGGAGGAGAGAGCCTTTTGCCTTCTTTGCTTGCGATGTTCGGAGTCTACAATCGTCCATTTACAAATCCATCTCACACAAGATACGAGGGATAAGCTCTAAACTTATCAATGAACATTTCTATATGGCCGGGTAGCAAGTGTAGGCTCACGAGAAAACCCTAGAAACCCAGTTGTGCATGAAGTCCTACGACACAAAATTGACCATAGCGGCTTGTGAACTCAACGAATTGGACGAGACTTGAACTGTGGCATGCCCCTATATACTAGAACACTTCCATATTACTAGATGACCATTTGGTAGGAGCCGAGGGGGTCCTAAGTAAATAATCTAGGTTTTTTCCATATGCTAGAATTGGATTATGACTCCACGAGCAGCTTATGGACTGGGTCTATACACAATGTAACTACTGATAGCCGTTTTTTTGGCTATCCAAATTGCCATAGTGAGCTACCTCACCCTACCAAAATCACCCAAACACTGTGGCTATTCCTACCATTTCACTGCACATAGGTGTGTGTGAGTTAAGGGACTTTCACCATATTTTCTTAAAAACCCTCAATTAGCTAGTCACTGTGCTAGTTAAGTGAAAAAAAATATAAAAATTTTAAAAAAGTTATATTATGGTCTCTTTGTGTGTAAATATTTCATTGTATATAGGGCCTAAATATAAGGATTTTTCATAATTATTTTGGTATTTATTTAAATATTTATACTTAGGTGTGTGTTATTTATGCTATGTACATTGACTACCATTACCACAATTTTTTTTACCATAATCTTTATTCCATAAAGAAATAATTTCATGGAAGCCTCTCTTATTTTTGGTGTAGCTCCATCCCAACAAAAGTCCAAAAAAACTAGTTTTATTTATGTGTATATTTTCTTCACTATTGTGATTTTTTTCCTTCCTACATCTATTCTCTATTACTCTCATAAATTAGAACACCAAAAATATTCATCTTTTTATGGTAGACTTATAATGAAAGATATTTATTTTGACCCCTTTATATTTTTTTCACCTATATTATTTATATTTGACATGTACATATTTTTTTAGACTCCTCAATATTTGATTTCCTTAGTTGTACTATTCATTTATATCATGATCTCAACAATATCTTCAATTATAGACCTACCAAATAAGATCAAAGTTATGTGGCATGCATGCAAGCACCATGGAGGGCTCACTCTTAGAGGAATTCAAAAGAATCATCCAAAGAAGGACCCCACAAGGACTTTGTGTAGTGGAAAAAGACAGTCGGTTTTGCTCAATTTTTAAAGGTCACTTGCTCTCTGAATTTGAAAAAGTGATACAAACAAAAGTTGTAGCTTGTGGGCTGAGCTTTTACCTCAAATTTTTTCAAATTTTTTGATCTACGAGCTGTGAGCTATGATTTTATTGGTGGACCCTGTTTTGCCCATTCTATGCAGCCACACTCCCTCTTCCACTTTATCATTTTCCTCTTTCACACACACTTCTCCACTCATCATCCCCACCTCTCTCACCACTCCTCTTTGCACCCTACTCACCTTCTTCTCAACCTTGACGAATATGAGAAACCATGGTGAACTCATGTCTCCTACACACACTTCCATTCCAAAATTGACCACCTAGTCTCACTTTTCCTCTTCCATATTACCCATATCTATCAAAAAACCACAAAATTCAGCCTCTTCTCTTGAAAGACAACACCATGTTGATTGATTACTCATATTCAATTACCTTGGCTCCCAAGGAAGGTCAAGAGTGGAGAAAAAACGTACCGTCAAAGCTAGTGGACCGTCAACAAGCATCATAATTGACCCTACTCAAGACACTTGGAGCATCAACATTGTAAAAAATCCATGTTTTCTTACCTATTAGGAGTTTTTTCTTCCTTATTTGTATCCTACATGATACTCCCATTGTAAATATCCAATTCCATTTGTAAATCAATAAAATAATAACTCTACTAATTTACTAACACTAACCTAGTATGAAAAGTCCTATCACCTCCACTTCTCTCCTCTCTCTTTTCTTCATCTATCCCCACCAACGTCTTGATAATTCCAAGCAAAAGAAATTAGATAAGTGCTGAAAATCTAACCCAACCATGGTTACAGGAGTAACCCTAGCCCTCAAAATTGCTATAAAAGGAGGGTGTAGCTAGCACAAAGGGGGAGCCATAAGCAAGAGCACTATGCTATAGCTTGAGAAGCCATGCTCAACCTCTCTAGAAGGAGCTCTTGAGTGGAAGCTCATTGTCTTATGCATATGCATGTGTTGTATTAGGGGTGATTAGTAAGGGAACTGTATGCCATTGCAAGAGAGAGTGGTCATTCAATTTAGAGTAGGAAATATATCATTTCTCCTACTAGTGTAAGCCCAACATTTGCTGAATCAAGGAGAGTGGATTTGGACTAAGCTTGGATACTTTGTCTCTCTTCCAACGTTAAGTAATGGACAACAATGATGTGTAAGTGTCTTGGTGTTTTTTTTTTAAAGTTCTTGATAGCTTGTCTCTGGGTGTTATCATCAATTTATCCATAAATCCCACATACTGTAAGAGGGCGACAGGGTGGAGAGGACTCCCCTGGCCTTAAGATAGTGATTGGGGTGGCTTTTCTTGTGATGTGTTGTGGTGTAATTTACTCAAGCTATGTTGAACAAATACTAATCTCACTTTGATTGGTCATGACAGATTTGTAAGAAGGTATTAATGCAACAAGCACCCCCTCCCCCTTCTCTCTCTTTCTTACATATATAATTGTGTTTGCTTGATCAGTGCCGATACATTTCAAAGCATCCCGAGCTCTCTCTCTCTCTCTCTCTCTCTCTCTCTCTCTCTTTCTCTCTCTCTCTCTCTCTCTCTCTCTCTCTCTCTCTCTATCTCTTTACATGTCCTAGTTCGCATCCAAAACTAGGTGGTGCCCCAAATTTGTGTAGGGTTAGGTTGCGGGTTTGTGTGTGTGTTTGTTGTTTTTTTTCAACCCCAACCCAATTGAGCAGCACAGGAGCCTAGAAGAGTGCTTAGAGGCCACTCTTCTTGTTGCCCGCCCCGAACCGCCTCAAATTGGTGCCCCCACTGAGAACGGCTTGTGTATTTTTGTGTAGGATCAACCTTTTAGCATAGTCAAGAAGTTTGCATGAATCACGAGAATTGGTATGATCACTTCATTCCCATTGTAAGGCAAAAGGTACACATAATTGTTAGTACTAAGTTACAATTTCAACGTGTAATTCGTAGAATTTTAGGTCCTCTTAGGTTGGCCGAGATAAACGCTTCAGTAAATCCTTTTATTTTGCCTCTCATTAGGTACGACCTTAGTCTGGACGTTTATATTTTTGTTTTGTTTTAAAATTAGGGCATGCATAGACCATGGACAATGGCCCAGGAATTGAGGTTTTTCCCTTCCATTTCACTCCACACATTAGAGTAAACATTGCAATTAGTAGAAAAATCCATTTTCAACAACGTATGGTGTTCATGTTTGGTGCCCAAAGAGTAGGAGAAATTCTCGCATCACCAAACCCTGTCATCCTACCTCTCATTGATTATCATAGGTCATTTGATGTGAATATTTTTATTTTGTTGTAGAATAGATTTCAATTTAGAAAATATTATTGTGTAAATCTTTCAAAGAAAGAAAAAACAAAACCGTGTCACTTTGAAATAAATTCAATGGAGAGCGAACGCCAAATGTCTGGATATCCTCTTTTCTTTGGAGAGCCTGGAGAGGATGCAGAATTATTTTTAGCGAATTTCAAGATGTCTTGCCGTATCAAGAGGATAGTAACTGATCAAGAACGTGTAGAAATGTTTGAGGTGGTCCTTAGGAAAGATGCTAGCACTTGGTTTGACTCTTTCCCTGAGGAAGTTAAGGGGAATTACATAGAATTTTTGAATCGTTTCAAGAAATACTTCTTTGATCCCCAAAACACTCAAAAACTATGGCAAGACATTGTTTCTCATAAGCAAAAAGACTTAGACGACTACTGCTTGTACAAGCAAGAGTTTCTACATCTTTGGGCTCTATGGATACGAAATGTTGCTAACCTTGGTGATGGTGCGGAATTTCTAAAGAAGGAGAGGTTCATATTTGGACTCTTTCCTGACCTTCAGGTAAAAGTTGAGGCCGGTGCACCTGCTACCTTTAATGCAGCTGAAACTAGGGCTGCTGAGAAATATAGGAAACTCAAGTGCTTAAGGGGGGAGGTTCCAATAGGAGGTCTTAGACCCAAAGGTAAGTCACAAGCATCAAAATCTAGGGAGATTTCTGAGGTAACGGCGGAAGTGATTGAGAACTTAAATGAATCTTTAAGCAGCTTGTCAATTCACCTTGCACAAGTTGTAGGTCCAAAGCGACAAGCAAAGAAGTCTGAAGAGAGAGAATCACAAGCTAGGAGAGTCTTGCAATGTTGGAATTGCGGTGAATCTGGACATGGGATGTATAATTGTCCTTGGCCCCGTGGGTAGCCAGGGAGACCTAACTTGAATTACCCAGTGATGAATGTAGGTGAAGGAACTAGTCAACAACCAAGCCTTCTACAAAGACCAAATGGACCAAGACCACTTCCACAAGCGGTAGAAGGAGTTCCACCTTTGCCAGATCCAAATGTGCATGTGGTAGAGGTGACAAATTCAAATGAGGTTGACATGGAAGCAAATGGCATTACGTGTGGCCGAGGGAAGGTTAAAGAGAAAAAAGGTGTCACATCACAGAGTGACCATGGACGAGGCAAGAAGGAAAAGGAAACCAAGGAAGCTAAGAGGACTCGACGTAGTATCAATCTCCAAAACTTCCCTCTTGGACATGGTATGGCTCCATACAACCTGTTGGAAGACAGGCGAGGTAAGGGTCCTAATATTTCATGGCCTCAATTCCTTCCATTATGTCCACAAGTTAGAAGGGATTTAACAACGGCAGTAAGCACTAGGAGAAAGGTAAAAGAGAGTGTGCCTGTTATAAAAATTGCACAAGCTGAAATGAATGAGGATATTACACCTGTGCTAGATTGTTACATCAAAGGAAGATTGGTTAGGAAAGGTCTAGTGGATGGGGGCGCATAAATTTGCATCATGATAGAGGGACTCATGAAAAGACTAGGCATGCACATCCATGAGACACCTGAAATTAAAGTGAAGATGGCAAACAATAGCAAGGATAGGTGCGTAGGCATTTGTAAAAATGTTTTTGTGGAGGCCTTTGACATTAAGAAGGCAGTGGATTTCTATGTCATGTCTACCAAAGGAAATGGTTACCCATTTATCCTAGGAAGACCATGGCTAATGAAAATGCGAGCTTTGCAGGATTGGGAGAGTGGAAAGCTAATTTGCAGGAATGAAAATCATACGAAGGTTGTCTTTGAAATGAAGGAGCAACGTCAAGAGGAGCTCCATGAAGAATCATCTAAAAGTGAGACGGAGGAAGGCTGGACCGATAGCACTTCAGAAGGAGAAAGTAGTGGTAGCATTACTGAAGAGGAGTCTTCCATTGAATTCATGGGGGTAAGGTTTAAGCCAAACAACCAAGAGACCTCTTGCCCAGGTTTGGAAGAGGTAGGCTCCTAAGAAAACCAAAAAGTGGAAGATGAAAGAATGCTAGAAGGTATGTTATCTACAACACTTACAAAGGATGAAAGAGAGGAGCTCAAAGGTGTGTTAAGGAAATTTCCTAGACTTTTTGCTAAAGACTACACCGATGTGCATGGAGTAGATGCTGTTCAACACAAAATTGAGTTGAAGCCAGAGGCCACACCTAAGGCTCAGAAGCTACAAAGGCTAGGAGTCATCAAGGAGCAGGCTTTACTCAAGGAGGTAAGAAATCTTCTAGCAGCAGGTTTCATTTATCTAGTGGAGAATTCAGAGTGGGTCTCTTCCGTTGTTGTCACTCCTAAGAAAAACGGCAAGTGGAGGGTGTGTGTGGATTACCGTCCACTCAATGAGTCAAGAAAAAGAGATCACTTTCCCCTCCCATTTCAAGATGAGATACTAAATGAGGTAGCTGGTCAGGAGAAGTACACTGTGTGTGATGGCTACTCGGGTTACTTTCAAATAGGTATCGCATTGGAAGATCAATTGAAAACAATCTTCATCACTCCTTGGGGTTGTTATGCTTTTAGGGTCATGCCATTTTCCGTGAAAAATGTTCCTGTAACTTTCCAATGCTTCATGAACATGGTGTTTCAAGCATTCTTTGGAAAGTCCATTAGAGTTTTTATTGATGATTTTTGTGTTTATAGCTCAAAATCATTGCATCTACAAAGGGTAGAAGAAGGTTTAAAGAAGCTCAACGACATGGGAGGTCAACTCAACCCCGACAAGTGTCACATAGGTGAGGATGAAGTGATCTTGCTTGGTCACAAGGTTTCCTATAAAGACATTGAGGTGGATCCTTCAAAGGCAAAGGATCTTATTGAGCTCCCATCACCCAAGAATCTCAAAGAGGTGATCTCATTCATTCAAAAGGTGAAGTATATGTCACGCTTTATTCACTTAGCTTCAGAGTTGCTTCATCCTTTGCAAAAGTTGACACAACAAGTAGAATTTGCATGGTTTGATGAGCTTGAAGAGTACTTTTGTAACATTAAAGTCATTTTGTCAGAGCTACCAACACTCATGGCTCCTTGTTGGCAGTACACATTCTTTGTTAGCTCGAGTGTTGGGAAGGAAACAATTGGTGCAATTTTATTACAACAAGATCCCCACAGTACCAGGATGTGACCCATCTACTTTGCTAGTAGGGTCATGAACGCTTTGGAGAGAGGCTACACGGAGGCAGAACTCATGATGCTTTCTCTCATGTTTGCGGTGAGAAAGTTTAGTTCCTACTTGCTACCAAAACCTTTTGTAATTCTCACTGCAGAAAATTTGTTTCGTTGGGTGTCATCTCAAATGAATCTTAGCACTAGGATCTCAAAGTGGATTATGGAATTGCAAGAGTTTCAATACTCTTTCAAGGTAGAAGATAGTGTGCGTGCACAATTGGCAGGGATCCTTACTTATAGGGGAAGGAGATTAAGGTGCCTGAAGTAAAGACCCTACCATTGCCACCACCTAAAAGTATTCCTAATGCTTTTACCTTGTTCTTTGATGGAGCTTTTGGACCAACCACAGGAAAATCAGGGGGAGGGCTAGTGTTGCTCAACCCAAGTGGGGAGGTGGTCATGAAAGAGAAGGTCAATCTACCAGGTTCAACTCGCAACAATGAAGCAGAATACGACACACTACTTCATGGTTTAAAGATATGCATTGGCCAAGGTATACAACGTCTCATGGTAAAAGGGGATGCACTTCTCATTGTGAAGAAAATTTTAGGCATTTGGGCATGCAAGAATGAAAGCCCAAGGAAAAAAGTTCATGCCATTCGTAGATTGTTTAATCAATTTGAAGAAGTGCAACTATATCATATTCCTAGGAAACAGAATGAAGATGCTGATTTACTTGCACAGCAAGTAGTTACATGTGTTGAGAAAGAAGTGCAGGTCATCATGGTGGCAGCAACTGTCAAGGAACCGAGATACCAAGGATTGGAGTCATTGACTTCCATTATTAGCTACATTTTGGAGGGTGAGTTTCCACAAGACTTCACGAAGGCTCAGAAGAGGAGACTCATGAAGAAGGCAAGCGCGTATCTCTTCCTAGAAGGATCCCTCTATCAAAGAGGGAAGGATCAAGTGTGCAGAAGAGTACCAACTATCAAGGAAATTCTAGCCATTCTAAAAGGTTTGCATGAAGAGGCATGTGGTGGTCATTTTGCCCAAGAGTTAACTGTGAAGAAGATTTTTCTTGCGGGGTATGTTTGGCCAAGTCTGCATGTGGATGTCCAACATTGGTGTAAAAGTTGTCACAATTGTCAGGTAAATGGGAATAGAAGATTGGTTTATGGTCCAAGGCAAATCATGCTTGCAAATGGACCCTTTGAAAAGTGGGGCATTGATGTTGTGGGTCCTCTGCCTAGGACAAAAAATGGTAAACTCTACATTCTAGTGGCTGTAGACTATATGACTAGGTGGGTGGAAGCACAAAGTGTGGAAAAGGTAAATGAGAGGACAGTGAGCAAATTTGTCTACACTCACATTTGTTGTAGATTTGGCACACCTTTGGAGATTGTCTCTGATAATGGTCCAGGGTTTAAAAAGGGCTTGCTCATGGAAGTCTGTGAAGAACTTCACATTCTACATCGTCATAGTACACCCTACTATCCCCAATCAAATGGTTTGGTAGAAAAAGCTAATGGTGTCATTGCAGGCATCATTAGAAAGATGGTGAAAAACAAGACAAAGTTGTGGGATGACTTCTTGGATGGTGCCTTGTGGGCGTATTGAATCACATATAGGGAAGCCACGGAGTTTACACCATTTCACCTGGTCTATGGTCAAGAGGCTTTACAACCAATTGAGCTCAACATTCCAACAATGTGACTTCATGGCAAAGCAGCACAAGATGATCAAGAAGCATGGATGGATCGACTTCTTACCTTGGCTGAGCTTGAGTGGAAAAGAGAAGCAGCATACGAGTGCTACAAGAGGAAAGCTACGCAGGTGAAGGAGAAGCTTGACAAGAAACTAAAGGACAAAGGCATCAATGAAGGAGATCTTGTGCTAAGGTATGACAATCGACTCGATAATCATTTTGATGCCAAGTTTGAAACTAGATGGCAGGGGCCATACATAGTCAAGAAGGCTTTCAATTCAAGTTACTATCAACTTATCGATTTGAATGGGAAAGAGCACTCCAGGAAGGTAAACGGGTATCGCTTGAAGCCTTATTTGAGTCGCCTTCTACCAAAGGATCTACCAAAGATCTGTCAAAGGGCAACTATCTCATGTAAGTATTGTTCCATGAATCATGAGTGTAACTCGAGCCAAAATGACAAGGGGCCAAACAATGAAGATCTCGTCAAGGACCGTGAAACACTCTCTTTGGAAAAGATGCTCTATGAAGGTACATGAATATACCATCATCCGGGGGGAGGGCTATTGATAGCCATTTTTTTGGCTATCCAAATTTCCATAGTGAGCTACCTCACCCTACCAAAATCACCATACTCTTTATTCCATAAAAAAATAATTTCATGCAAGCCTCTCTTATTTTTGGTGTAACTCCATCCCAACAAAAAAAAAAAAAAAACTAGTTTTATTTATGTGTATATTTTTTTCACTATTGTGATTTTTTTCCTTCCTACATCTATTCTCTATTACTCTCATAAATTAGAACACCAAAAATATTCATCTTTTTATGGTAGACTTATAATAAGAGAGATTTATTTTGATCCCTTTATATTTTTTTCACCTATATTATTTATATTTGACATATACATATTTTTTTAGATCCCTCAATATTTGATTTCCTTAGTTGTACTATTCATTTATATCATGATCTCAACAATATCTTCAATTATAGACCTACCAAATAAGATCAAGGTTATGTGGCATGCATGCCAGCACCATGGAGGGCTCACTCTTAGAGGAATTCAAAAGAATCATCCAAAGAAGGACCCCACAAGGACTTTGTGTAGTGGAAAAAGACAGTCGGTTTTGCTCAATTTTTAAAGGTCACTTGCTCTCTGAATTTGAAAAAATGATACAAACAAAAGTTGTAGCTTGTGGACTGAGCTTTTACCTCAAATTTTTTCAAATTTTTTTGATCTACGAGCTGTGAGCTATGATTTTATTGGTGGACCCTGTTTTGCCCATTCTATGCAGCCACACTCCCTCTTCCACTTTATCATTTTCCTCTTTCACACACACTTCTCCACTCATCATCCCCACCTCTCTCACCACTCCTCTCTGCACCCTACTCACCTTCTTCTCAACCTTGAAGAATATGAGAAACCATGGTGAACTCATGTCTCCTACACACACTTCCATTCCAAAATTGACCACCTAGTCTCACTTTTTCTCTTCCATATTACCCATATCTATCAAAAAACCACAAAATTCAGCCTCTTCTCTTGAAAGACAACACCATGTTGATTGATTAATCATATTGAATTACCTTGGCTCCCAAGGAAGGTCAAGAGTGGAGAAAAAACGTACCGTCAAAGCTAGTGGACCGTCAACAAGCATCATAATTGACCCTACTCAAGACACTTGGAGCATCAACATTGTAAGAAATCCATGTTTTCTTACCTATTAGGAGTTTTTTCTTCCTTATTTGTATCCTACATGATACTCCCATTGTAAATATCCAATTCCATTTGTAAATCAATAAAATAATAACTCTACTAATTTACTAACACTAACCTAGTATGAAAAGTCCTATCACCTCCACTTCTCTCCTCTCTCTTTTCTTCATCTATCCCCACCAACATCTTGATAATTCCAAGCAAAAGAAATTAGATAAGTGCTGAAAATCTAACCCAACCATGGTTACAGGAGTAACCCTAGCCCTCAAAATTGCTATAAAAGGAGGGTGTAGCTAGCACAAAGGGGGAGCCATAAGCAAGAGCACTATGCTATAGCTTGAGAAGCCATGCTCAACCTCTCTAGAAGGAGCTCTTGAGTGGAAGCTCATTGTCTTATGCATATGCATGTGTTGTATTAGGGGTGATTAGTAAGGGAACTCTATGCCATTGCAAGAGAGAGTGGTCATTCAATTTAGAGTAGGAAATATATCATTTCTCCTACTAGTGTAAGCCCAACATTTGCTGAATCAAGGAGAGTGGATTTGGACTAAGCTTGGATACTTTGTCTCTCTTCCAATGTTAAGTAATGGACAACAATGATGTGTAAGTGTCTTGGTGTTTTTTTTTAAAAGTTCTTGATAGCTTGTCTCTGGGTGTTGTCATCAATTTATCCATAAATCCCACATACTGTAAGAGGGCGACAGGGTGGAGAGGACTCCCCTTTCAAAGCAGCTCGAGCACTCTCTCTCTCTCTCTCTCTCTCTCTCTCTCTCTCTCTCTCTCTCTCTCTCTCTCTCTCTCTCTCTCTCTCTCTCTTTACGCGTCCTAGTTCGCATCCAAAACTAGGTGTTGCCCAAATTTGTGTAGGGTTAGGTTGCGGGTTTGTGTGCGTGTTTGTTGTTTTTTGCCTTGTGTCAAAAAAGTTACATAGAAACATTGCTATGTACAGTTTGGACTTGAGGATTGCAAACCTATTGCCACTCCCATGGAAAGAGGTTTGAAATTGAGTCTTCATGATGCTGGTGATCCTGGAGATGATACTCTTTACCTAAACTACTGTTGGATGCCTCATTTATGGATGCAACACGAGGCCGGATATTCAATTTTCGGTCTCAGAGGTTAGTAGATTTATGCATATCCCAGGTTCTAAGCATTGGCAGGCTTTCAAGAGGATTTTTGGCTACTTGAGTGGAACTTGACATCTTGGCTTGTTTTATCCCAAGGGGGATCATTACCGCCAGACTTACATGCTTTTTCAAACTCAGATTGGGCTAGTTATTCTGACACGTGAGTGTCCACAAGTGGTTTTTGTTTCATGCTTGGAAGTTCATGTATATCATGGTTGAGCAAGAAGCAACCTAGTGTGGCCACTTTGAGTTGTGAGACTTAATACAAGGCCCTCTTCACAACTACGGTTGAGTGTGTATGGCTAAGACGCCTTATGGCTAATTTGGGTGTTGGACATGACACTCCCAACACTATCTACATTGTTAGTCACATCACATTGGTAGTTGCGAGGAACCCATTTTTTCATGCTCTCACAAAGAACATTGAGGTGCATTACCACTATGTCAGGGAGAGGCTCTCAATAGGAGAGATCATCTTGGATTATGTGCCAACACACGACAACCTTGCAGATCCTGTCCTCAGGACATGGCACTTCCCTTTACTCATGTGCTAGCTCTTATTCACCGCATCACTCTAGGGAGGATTTCTTACCACATACATGTGGTAGTGATGTGTGTGAACACACTAGGACCGCCGGGGCATTGTTTCCCTCTTTAGGAGGTTTTTCTCCCGTGCATTGCATGTATGCCCATCACTCTAGGGCTATCTATCTTTCCATTTCACACTAAGTAGTACACTCTTTGTTGTGTGCCTTGAGCTTCCTTCATCTTCTCCAAGCTGTGTGCATTTCCCTGTAACCCTAATTACAACAGAGTCTTTGTGATGGTATTGTCTTCACATCAAACTTTGATTCATAATATCGCATATAAGAGGGCAAGTCTATCAAGCATTGAGGTTGGCTATCCAAAGATCTTAAAAATCATCTTTCCTCCCAATAAGAGCAAATTTGTAGATATGCTTGAGATCCTGCCTCAAATTCCTCAATAGGAGGAAGAAATACATCTCTCCCATTATTGGTCTGGTTCACTCTATGACTTAGCTCATTTGCTTTGTTTGCTTCTTGTATTTGTTTCCAAAGCTCATTAATCTTTCTTCTTTTCTATATATCTTAGGTATGAAAGATGTTTGATTTGTGGTATTCATCACTAATCTTGGCTTTTTGATTAACTCCACGGGTTCTAGCTCAGCTATGGGAATCTCAGTTATCCTTTGAGGATCATATCATTGTGGGACCACTAGTGTTAGAGCTGGAGTCTTTATCCAACCCTCTAGTTTTCTTGCTAGTGGATCTAAAAAATCTTGGGCAATTTTGATCATCTTCCAACACATTTCTAGTGTTTGCTTTTCCAACTCAGTGTATGGTATGTCATCCATCTTTATTTATGGGTCTAGTTTTTTTTGAGCCGTGCCTCATACGCTTTCATAAGTGCATCTAGAGGTTCATTCCCTTTTTCAACTAGTACAGATTCTCCAGAACTTGCACGTTTTGGTTCCCCATTCTTCTTAGGCTCAGACCCAGGGGTCTCCTTTTCCTTGTTGGCTTCTACTTCTAGTTTCCTCAAATTTTCCTTGGTTTGTCTCATCTCTTCTTCTAAGGAAGTTTGTTCTTGTTCCTTCCAAGATTTCATGTGTGCTTTCCTAGCCTTCCAAGTGTTTGTTGACTTTTCCGTTCAAGACTAGGTGCATTTGTTCTAGGTTCCTCAATTATTGATCCTTCCATTTCTTTTTGAGCTTGCGCTCTTATGACAACCTGTATACGTATCATCATTTCATTTTTAGAACCACTACTTGATGGGATTTCCTCTGACATGTTCAACCCTGTCTTCACTGTTTTATTTGGGTTTTTTGAGTAGTTATTAATCAAATGAGTGATTCCACAATCTTGGCAATATACATTCACTCTAATGATCTCCGTATAAAAACAATCTTTCATAAGGTGGTCACCACCACACTTGTAACACGGTCCTAATGGTTGTCGAGTAGCTCTTAGAACCGCTCTCTATTGATAGGCTAGCATTTGTCTTACTAATCCACCATTGGCCATGAACAATAATGTTCTCTCATATAAGCTATATTTTCCTTCTCCTCTACCATGAGCTACTATTGGTGGTCCAAAATTCCCAATCATGCTCCAAGATTTTGGTGCTTTCGGCTCTTTGGGCGGATAGTATGATGAACTAGCCATATATCCACTTGGCTCTTTGTAATATGCAGGCACATGCACATGCACTAAGTCTTGTTCATCTAATTCTTATTTAGTGAGTGAATACCTAATGCCCATTGGTATTGATCCTAGGAGAGGTGGTTGCTGTCCCAATATTGGTTGTGTCCGTTCAACCCCTACATGGGTGAAAGCATGTTAACCTGTCGCGCTTTTTATGCTAGTTAGCATTTTCAAGCTAGCACATCTTAGAAAAGTTGGGCGACCGGTAAATTTTTTACAAATAATATCAAAATATGTCGGAAGTTGTACATTTGGATTCCTTGTTTCAAGAGCTTTCTACTGATATATCATATGTCATAGATCTTGGAGATGTAGCTCATGTTATTGTACTAGTTAGCATATGTCAAAATTGTGCTAGTTAGCATTGTCCGGGACATGAAAACGCATGACACGTTAACATGCTTTCACCCACATATCTTGATAAATTCCCGACTGTATACCTAGGCATTGGTGGTACTTGAGGAGGTGTTACCTCACCTGTGGGGCATATTATCACTCTCTCACATATCCCTTGTTGTATCAACACTCTTTTGTCACATGTTTAGTCCATTTTTTCTCAATGGCACACCACTTTGGTTGCTTAGCCTGTGGCTTAGCAAATGGGCTTATCATTTGGACCACTTATTTAGTAAGTTGCTCCTGACTTACAACTTCCTTGCTCTTTTGTGCTGATTTTGAAAAATTTGATCCACTATGCTATGATGATGAATCATCACATCTAAGTCTTAGTAGTCACCTTCCTTGTAGACATAACAATTGTCTACTAGGTATAGGGCTTCTTTGGTCAGCCTGTTTAGAGTTGTGCTCTTCTTCTTATGTAGATACTTTTGAAGGTACGCATTCCTCAATCCTTGGATGAATATCAACATGAGTTTGGACTGCATTGGTAGCTCTTCCACAGGGTAGAATTTTACGTAGCGTTTGAGCCTTAAAGCTGCTTTTTATACAGTTTCTCCTTCTTTTTTCTTCAACCTATGGATTTGCGAGACCGTATTGTGACCTCCCTTTTTGAGAGAGCTCCTCAATAAAATCCTCGAATACCTCCTCCATTGACGTGAAATCTCTATGTTCAACTGAATCAAACTAGGTGGCGGCATCCTCCTCTAGAGTTAGCCCAAATCCTGAAAATTGCATGGGAGAGTCTAGAAATTCCTTAGCTCTAATAACACACACAAATGCTTCCACGTGATCCCTTGGGTCCCTGTTTCTAGAATATCTCTTGATAACCCATTTGTGGACTTGAGATGGTCTAATTTGATGGTGATCCATCAATATCAGCAAAGGATCTCCCATTCCTCCTCTATGAGATCTTTCTAGCCTAGGATATGGTGTGTGTTCCTGGCCTAGGGGAGCTCCTAATCCATAATTCTTGATTATTTTAGCAAGTGGTCGTGCCTCTGCTCAAAACCTTTCTCTTCACTCTTGTTATCAATGTGGTGCTTTAGTCCTCGTCGGATTTGGAATTCTTGCTCTACTCTCATCTTGGTATTGTTGATGGAGTGGTGGCTTTGGTGGTGCTTCCAGCCGTAACATGGCTTGATATCCACCTACTTTCATGTTCGAGTCTAGTGTTGCAAACTACTGGAGCCATGCTTGAAATGATAGCGGTGAGGTTATGTGGTTTCATAATCATCTGGGACGGGATTTGTAGATTTGCTAGGGGTTTCTATGGGCTTTTGCTTCTCTTCAAAAGCCTGTGCCAATAGTTTTGGCATTATCGCTTTCCCTACATCTTCTCGATGAATTGGCTTGTATTCTTGTCCGTACTTATCAACAAAAATTATATGGGTTCCAATTGCAGAATCATACAAAAACAAGTACATGACTTTGTATTTACTTAATTCATTCACATGGGGTTCCATGCACTGGTAGTAAGAGGTGACTCTTCCATCCTTGTGCTTGTTAATCCCAAAATTTTGGTAATTGTAGCCACTCTCACTAGTCTCTTGTCATGAATGTAGAATGATCCAAGAAGAGTGAGTTTAGGAGGAAATTCTTGGTCTCCATGACCATATTCCCTTTTGCTACGTGTCTCCATACCAATTGTAATTTTTAAGGTTTTTCACAAAATGAGGTAGTGAGTTTCCTCCTCATTTTGGAATCTATCACCATCATCATTTACCATGATTACTGCCAATTTCTGTGTATTTTGGTATGTTTAAGGGTTTTGGGAGGTGCTACCCCCCATAGTCCCTTACTGTTAGAAACCTCCAAGTTGCTGGTTAGCCATCCACTCATATGACTCATTGAAAGGGGTGTTAGTATCATTGTCCTCCTCTATGATTGGTGCTAGTGGATCTATCCTTCCTTGATCTACACTCTCTTCTGTTGACATTTAGCTAACCTAGTCTCCTACCACTCTTCGGTCTCTTTGAAGACACCTCCGGATCTCATACTCATCAAATACCACTCTTCGATCTCTTTGAAGACACCTACTAGATCTCAAATTCATCAAATATTTCACACAAACAAATATCAACCCAAAACTCTTAACTTAGAAGTCTGCTTGCAGCTTCTCTTTGCTCTAATTTTGCCTTCAAATAGCTTCTTTAACTTGTAAAGTAATTTGCAATCCAAAATGATCACTGGCTTCCAGGATCCCTGATTTTGGCTAACTATTGAAAACTTTGAGCTCTGCAATTCTTTGTCAAAATAGTGATTCTCATGTAAGTACTCTATGTTGTTGATCGATATAACCAGAGGGCTAACTCCAACCAATCAATTGTATATAAGGAATTGGTTCCCTATGTGAGCTCTAAGCACTGATCTAAGGAGATAGATGGGATCCTAGGGTCACAAGGAAGGTTCTTGGTCAGTCAAAATAACTACATGAGCCCTGAAATGAGCTTCCAGACTTCATACGTGTATGATGTCTAAGTGCTTAGAAGTAGCACAAACTTGAAATTTACACTCTCCTTGACGTGTTCTATTCACCCCAAGTTTTTCTTTATAATTCAAATACTTGTAGCCATGTCAATCTCCTCTAATTCTATCTTAGTTTCTATCAAATTCTATGGGAGGCCTTCTGAGTAAAGAATGATACAAATTGGATGGAACTTGGTCTCTAAGCCTGCTTTATGGTTCTAAACACCCTGGTATGCTCTGGTCTTTATAAGCGCCCTTCAGACATCATACATGTATGAAGTCTAGCTGGTCGAATTGAAGTGAAACTCACTCCATAGGTCTTCCACCTCACAAGAAACTCACATAAGCTTTCAAAACTCAAATTAAACACTTTTAGTGGTAGATATGATCAGTTCAAGCATTCACTTTTCCAAGATCCATCTCTTGGCCTTTAGAAGCCCAAAAATGCTTCAAATTCAATGTAATTTTTCCTATTTTCTTCCTAAATTCTCTTGATCACAAGGGTGCACTCATATGTATCTTTTGAGCCTCAAATCTAGCCTCTTAGATATCATACACATATGAAGTCTTTCTAGTCAAAATGGAGTTTTTTTCCTTCCCTAGGTGCCCTTTGATGTACACAATTTGCACATGTTCTCACAACAAATTTTGAAAGTCAAACTTGCACAAAAAACACCACTTTTGCCAAGGAACGTCTCAGAAAGAGTAAAATGCTCTCAATATTCAATCTATATGTTCGAATGAAATGAAACTTGGTGTATGTGCTCAACACAACATGCAAAATCTGGGTATAATGTCAAAAGGTCCCTTTGGCTGCTAGATTGATTCCTTGAACATCATACATGTGTGATGTCTATTGATGAATTTTTTGTCAAGATCTTATCCACAAGAATCCAAAAATCTCCAACAATAGTTTTCAAGAACTTTTACCAATTTTCATGCAAAGATATGCTCTGAATTACAAGTTCCTATTTTTTTTGTTTCTGACACTCCATCTTTTGTCTTTTGGGTACTAAGTGTTGGTCAAAAATTTAGTCTCAAGGTGTACTAAGGGTAAAACACTCTTTTTGAACACTCTTATGCAGTCTGTTCTGTCAAATCTGGCCTTCAGCTAGCCTTTAGGACATTATACAAGTATGATGTCTAGAGTCGGAAAATTGCAAGTTTTCTCAACAGATATCTTGCATATGCTTTGCTCAACATCATTCAGTCATGCACAAATATTCCAAAGAGCTTGTTTGTTGCATTCTTTTCCTAAAAATTAAGCTTTTCTAGGATTTTAAATGCAAATAAGAACACAAGAAAATAAATTTGTGATGATTAGCTCTAGATCATAATCAACATGACCTTTCTACAACTACTCCTACAAATCATATGGGGTGTTGCATTTATGATTAGAAAAATGCTTCACTGCCTCACATAGACTAGCTAATCAATCACACACCATCAACACTAGAACATGACTAATACTACCTATGGCAGAGAATCCAGGTGAGTCACATGCTTCCTAGAACTTCTCCTGAATCTCAAGAGTCTAACTCCCATATCCTATCTAGGATAAAATAACAAGACTCTAGCAAACTAGAGGGACTTATACCTTGTAGGATTAGTCTAAGGTCACCTACCTAGGACTCTCATCCTCAATAATGCCGCCAATGTTGGTGTCTATGCCATGAGCAGACGCTAGCATAGCAAGAACTAAACCAACATACCAAAATGTTGGCCAAGGAGGTAGCTCGACCCGTAGGTGCGTGGAAGAAAATAGATGGTTGTCAAT
Source organism: Adiantum capillus-veneris (assembly GCF_014529385.1). Classification (NCBI taxonomy): domain Eukaryota; kingdom Viridiplantae; phylum Streptophyta; class Polypodiopsida; order Polypodiales; family Pteridaceae; genus Adiantum; species Adiantum capillus-veneris. Next base: position 160,285,957 of record NC_140931.1, read on the forward strand.
CACCTACTTGACCTTCTAAGACAATCACTACTCAAGGAAATCAAACCCAAACATCCTATGTGCTTGTGACTGCAAAACAACCTACATGCTCATGCTATCAAAATCAAAACCAAAAGTCCTAGAATCACTTCGAAACTCACAGGGGATACTCTACTTACCAAGAGTTTGCTACCTTATCATACTCTGACCCTATATCCTTCCTGTAACCATTTGGTACAGCAAACACGTATGAAGACAGGTAGTCTATTATAGGTCACCTATTCTCAACTTGTATGATCCTAGTGTGTAGCTCTACTCATTGTGACCTTAATGATATGAATAAGCCGCAAAACAAACACACAGCTTGCAAGAAAAATCACTCAAAATCTCATGGGAGCTCACCTGGCGACAGAACTAGAAACCCCTAATCTTGGCATCGGTGCATAGCCCTCATCGTTGCTAACTCATTGGTGGTGTTGGTTTTGCAATGTCTTCTCTATAGTGTGTGTAGAAAAGAGATAAGACCTCACTTACCCTCTCTTTCTTAGTCACACAGACACGACACAGTAAACACAATAGTTGGAATAATTCAAAAAAGTCTCCTTAGGGTTACAAAACTTTCACTTATATACATTCCTCTTGAGGGGCACATTCCCATGGAAAATAATCTCTTAGATCGGTCAAAATTACATATTACCAAGAATGGATGATCCTTCTCAGTGTTCCATCAGTCAACAAGAGCCTCTTGAGCTTTGCTAAACTCCTCCTTAAGCTGTGCAATTTCTCTGTGGTAGCCCTTTTCTTTTTGCATGAACCCAATTGAGATTTTTTGTCGTTGCATCTGTTCCAGCTTTGTTTCCATTGCAAATTCTTTAATCTGCTATTTGAGCGCTTTATAAGCATAGTGTGTGCTTTGTAGTGTAGCCACGGTGGGGTTGTCCCTAGGCTGGTTGAGTAACTATGATTCTATTTTTGGAAACGGGACTCTTATTGGGCCAGTTGAGCATTTGCTAGAATTGGAGCCATTAAACAGAGGAGGGGGAGTCTTGTAAAGCATTGGTTACCTCCTGAAACTGTTTCTCTTATTGCTAGTTCTTTGTCCTCGAGACTCCCAATTCCGCTTTGGAAATTGATTTGCTTGGGGGAGGGTCTCCATTTTTCTTCAAACTCTCATTTGAGCCCTCTTTTGAGCTTGACTACAGTGGATTCTCTTTCTATTCTTGCCGCTCTTTGAGTCGGATCTTCTACTGGTGCGGTGGGGCATGGTATTTTCTTGGGCACTACATCATCTACTTTAGCCTTTCCTTTTTTGTCCCTCTTCCTCTTCTTGTTCCTTGTCACTTTCAGGTGCTTTTGATGCAGCGACAATTTTTGCGTTTACCCTTTTTTTTGAAACATTGACAAGTCTTCTTCCTAATCTTGTGGAGATTTTGGTTCCCTAGTTTGTACTTATTCTTTGTCTGCATCCAATTTTCTTGCTAACCATAAATTTTATTCCAAGGCTGGCGGTAGGTGTTTTGCTTGCTGGATGGCATGATACACTATCTTGTGAGCACTTCTAAAGCCCCCAAGAAGGATATGTTCTCTAAGGTCTTTACATGATTTATAGCTGTATGAATATAGCGGCATGGTTGACCTCAATGGCTCCCTCTTTCTTTGATGCCTATGTGAAGGTACAAGCCACACCGTGATTAGGAATAGTGTACCGTGGTGGCCTCTTTGCAGAAAAATGGAAGTGCTAGTGGTACATCCTGAGTGACTACACTATCTCTTTCTGCTTGAGATTTGTGAATGATGTTGATTTGCCAAAGAATATGCATGTGGTAGGAAACTATCAGTCTCTCATTGGATTTTCCCTTGGGAAGTCTTAGGGCATCTGCTATCTAGTCTTCTATGATGTTCACTTCTATGGGAGCGTTGTTCAAATTTAAAATAGTGGCCCGATATTCTTAATTAATTCTATGGATAAACTCATAAGCTCTTTTGTAGTTGACACCACATGGTTCAAGATGGATGTAGTTTGTGAAACCAATCTTCTCCCATAGTGGTCTAGCTGCCACTTCTCTTGCTAGGTCTTGAGCTTCTTTGGGCAGCATTTGTACTTCTACTTTGGATCATCGTGAGCTTTTGAATATGCCATGATAGATTGTGACATGCTGGATCTCTAGCTATTCATTGGACAACCATGTAACATTTGCTTCCTTTACAAAATTTTCTTCTATCTAGTACGAGGGAAGCTCGGCCAGCTTAGCCTTCATAATTTTCTTTTTTGGAGCTCTCAAAGTTGATGAGAGAGATTCTAATAGAAAATCACCAAACATGGTTGTCAAACCCATTCCAATAGTTCCCAACAAGTAGAAAAGATAATACAATAGTTAAGGTACAATAAAAGCATGATTTTTGGCAAAATCTATCTTTGGCAGACAAGTGTTTGTCTATGCATAGCAACTTGGTGCTAGAGTGGATGTCTGGGGGGGTCACTATGTATAAATTGTGTATATCATGTGCATTCAAGGAATATTTGTAAAAATCCTTATCTATGAATTTTTGACAAGAAATACAATACACCCTTTTCCTATTCAATCTGTAAAATTTTCTCCCAACTTCCATCTATTGTACCCTTCTGCATGTGAAACTGCAACAAAAAGTAAAATTTTAGAACCCCTTTTGCTGCACTCATGTGATAGTCACATAATTATTGAGTGACCCCTTTCAAGGTGGATGTATAGGGTGTGTATGTGTTACAGATGATATGCATGAAGTATGATGGATTTTTGACCCCTGTGGTGAGAGTTATGGACAATTTTGTGTCCGATTTTTTTGCCACTAGAGCTTGTTGTGTTTGATGTAGTTGTGCTTTGTCAACCTTGATGAGAATTGACATGGTGCTTCATTTGAGTCATATAAAAACTTGTGATTAATTTTGATGAGCTAGGGACCTCTGGTCACAGATCTATCTTTGGTGCACCTAAGATAGATTTGTGTGATAGTTGATCCTTTTGTGCTTCTTCACCTTGATTGCTTCTATGGGGTTTAAACTTGGTTCCCAATGAAGTTTGAGCTAAATTAGTAAGCAAGAAATCTTTTGTTTCCACGAGTTAGTGTATTTTGAGAGGTCTTTGACACGACTAAGATAAATTTTGCATTTAATCATCAATTATGTCTCCAAATTGATTTATATAGATTCTACTATGTTAGTTAAGGTAGGTGATAGCCCTTCTTTTATCTCTTGCACTTGGTGTTGATCCTGATGAAGTTTCCCTAGTCTTGTATCTTGCACTTGGTGCTGACCCTAGTGAAGTTGGTTGTCCCCTTGTGAGTAGATTTTGATTTGGGGTCACTAGCTTGTGGGTGTGGGCCCACTAAAGGTTAGTAGGAGTCAGGTATAGTGGGTAGTGTGTCCTCCTTTTGAGGTCAGTTGGATCAATATTTTGCACAAAATTTCAAAATGTCACTTTGTAGTGGGAATATGGTCATTTTTCCCTACCCCAATGAGATGGACTGTGATGCATTCCTGATTCTCTACAGGTCTTCTACTTGATGGCATCTGCACATGCATCAATTTTGGTCAAAGTATGAGGTTGTTATCTTTGGCGTGCCGAAGATACTAGGTCAACTTTTTGGTCAACTTTTGAACTTTGGATCTCATTACTGTGTTCTTTTACTAGATATGAGCCTATGGTTCCAGTTTGGTGTGATTTGGATGTCCGGTGTGGCGGATGTTCGCGTCTTTGTTCCCAAAAATTCCCAAATTGCAAAAATTAAATAAAATTATCCAAACTATCTTGAAAGTTTTCATTCCGTGTCCAAAAAATACAAAAACACTTCTAATTCTATTAATTGGCCATATTTTTGTGGATTGCTCCAATTTGATCATATTTTTGGCCTGAAAACACACAAAAAGAGTAGAAATTGCAGTATATTTGACTTTTTTGACCTATATCTACAATATATACACACACCTAGGGGTTATCATACTAGATTCTCCTAGTTATTAGGGAATTTTATTTAATTTTCCCAAAAAAAATCACACATTAACATAGAATTACTTCAAAAATTTTCCTTTTCTCTATCAAATTCATATGCTTGGGTCCACATTCAGAATGTCTCCCCGCTCCTTGCTTGAGTCCTTCGAGACAATAGAGTACAACCCGGTTTGTGTAGTGCATGGGAGATAAAATCGTGTCTCTATGCATGGTTGGGATTGACCCTATCATGCTACTAATATCAATGCATGCAAACACACTATATGGTGAAAGATGTGGGTCTTGAGTAGTGTACTCAAGGGTTGTTGATGGCAAGGTATTCTATGTTGGAACTCTCTTGAAGAGTAAATTATGTAGCAATTGAGCGCATTATTTGATTGTGAAATATGCACAATTCGTAGTAGGAGTACTAAAACCCGTGGGAACGGTTGTGGTTGGATTGTGTTGGACATTTCGTGAAAGACCTTTTTACAACCAGCCTTCATTTTGGACCAAATTTCAGGTTTCTGCTTAAGTTTCCAAACCCACTTTGTCATCTGTAATTGCAGTCTTTGTTGTTGATGTGGGTAGGATGGTGCCATAGTAGGATTCTTGTTAGTGTGAAACAACTTTTTAGGAACCCAAAATTGTTGAGAGTGGTTGATGAGCTAGTTTTTAGATATCCAGACTTGCCTGGTTCCCTGCATGTTACGATGGTGAGCAGAAATATTTCACAAATCAGCAGTTGTAAGTGTATCAAACGATCAAGACTTGCTTTCCACTCTTCCTTGCTGTATGTAAATGGAACCTTCAGCTGTCCTCCTTTTAGTGTAAGCTCCAAGCAGCAAGTGAATCCATGAGCAACAATATTCAAGTTGATTTTCCCTAAAGTGAGAATTACTTTTTTGTTGCATCCCTTGACAGTAGCGTGACAATACTCAAGTGGTTGAGTAGTTTCTTTGAATAGCTGACCGCATTGACTATGACATCTTCTGCTAGGCCCTTGACCGTGTAATTCTCTTTCGAATTCAGTGTGATCTACATATCAACACCATCCAACCATTGTTCATCGGTCTCCACCTCATCATTTGCTGAGGGTTGAATTTAGAGGGTATTCAGGGGGTAGAACTTGAGGAACTGGTTCCCTTGTTGCTCTCCTCTTCAGAATAAAAATGCGTGTCTCCTCTTGGGCTTCCTCAATCACCTGCTATTTTTAAGATTTTCGTTGCATGCATTCTTTGCAAAAGGTCATTAGTCAAGGGCAAATGATATTTGTAAAGTTGATATCCACTATTCCAATTTTCCATGATTTCTCCATCTAAGGTAGCTACTTTGATGGCACCACTCGGTGAAACATCTTCAATGACAAAATCACCGTGTCTCTTATGCTGTTTCAAGAAGTAAACTAGAACCAAATCCCCTTTTTTGAAATTTTTTGTCAACAAATGTGAGTCAAAAAGTTGTTTTTTTTTTTGTTTTCATGCATATATATGGGCAATGGCCGCTAGTCATTGTTCATCTAGTCGTTCCAGAGTCCTTGAGTCATTTGACAATGCGTTTTCTTTCCATTCCAACTCATGTGCAACTCTGAGAGTGGTGTTGCCTCTACTTGTTTTGTAGTACTTGGCACAAAGGTTTCTTTTGTGCTAAAACTCGATCAGTGTTAAAGAGTTAAAGGAAAAAGGTTATAGAAATTAAGTGTCACCAGTTCTCCTCTAAAACAACCTTCTTCATTACATCTTGCACATAGGTGCTTCAAATCCATGCTTATTAGATGTGGGTGATCTCATCATAATTTATATTTTAGGATTTTTATTCCCAGTTGGATGGAAATACTTGCAAATTTATACAGAATATACATAACAAGTGTCTTTAATACATCTTACGAATGTTGAATTCATACATGTTTTTGTTTGTAGAACATGTATCTAACGCGACATGGTACAAGGTGGCCTCTTACTATGCTAGTTGAATGGTGGTGTTTGCAACAATGGCTCAAGGAACTGGCATAACATGAATCTTTTATGGTGGCAAAAATATCTCCTCAAGAAATGTGGCTCCCACTATAGTTTTACACCAAGAATCATTATGCTAACATGGAGAGATCCCTAGCAAGACAATACAACAACTTTCCATCAGCAACACAATCTTTCCTAACATGAGGGCACCCCCATCAAAGATATTTTATGTGATAGGTCACCCCATGAGCATACTATGTCATGCAATGGATGCAAGAGCTATGACTGCACTACCCCTTGGAAGTTGTTCATGAATGCATGTTAAACAAAGTCACTGAGAAGAAATTTGGAGTTTTTTGTTTGTTGATGTGTAAGAGCACCCTAGGTCTACCATATTTTGAGATTGTTTGATAAGTTAAATAGAGTGTAAATTTGTTTTTGTTTGGTAAGATTGTACATGAGAACATATGATTATAAAATAGATCTTTAAGGAATAAACCTTGGTGAGATTCCTACCATGCACTTGTGACACCACATCTCTCCTTGAACCCTCTGACTTCTATTTTTGTGGGGAGTCCAAGGGGGACCTATTTTCAAAATTTCATAAATAACTTTTGTTTAAGGGAAATTTTGATTTTTTAAAGTTTGTACACATTCTAGGAGTTCATTCTGATTGTTTTCTGTAAGGTCTCCGACCCCGAGCTAAAAGAACACCGTTGTACCGTGAAACAATCATAATGGAAAAAGTTACTATTTTTAGCAGTTTTCCAAAATCTGTCGATGCCATGATGTTTAGAATTTCATAAAGCTTCCAAAAGTGAATTAAAATAATTTTTGTGAAAATTTCCAAAAATACTAAGTTTCTGGTTACCCGATACGTCAGTTTTGACCGTCTCGAAAAACTGCATCCGTAACCCAAATTTGAAAAAAATGCATTTTCAGACATCGGGGGCTGCTAAATATGGCAGGTACTTGGGATTATGCACCTTAGTTATAGCTTATCATAGCAAGTTTCGGCATCAAAATCTGATTAGAATTGCCCGTCTAGGATTAAAAACAATTTTTTCCTAAGGTTGTGCAGGGAGGCACCGGGGCTCGGGAGCTGTGTGGGAACTGGCTCCAAGCCACTGCTGAGTTGATATGTCAGGTAGAGGACTCCCTCACACACAGATAGGGCTCATGGGCTACTTTCCAAGCTTGAGAGATAGTGAGTGAGTGAGTTAGAATAGCAAATGAGACACTTTGCAGCCCATTCACCCCATGCAAGTAACCCTGGCCATGAAGACTTGAGTGGACTCAAGACCAGCATACCAGGTGATTTTGAAATTTTGACCTTGTGAGCCTAAATAAGAGCATGCTCACACACACACACACAAGCACATATATTCTCACACACACATTCAGTATACACAAACACACACACATACACACACACCTTGGGAAGGTGCTGCCGGCACAAATAGCCTTTGGAGAGGGAGCAAAAGACGGAAGTGCTGCCCAATTCTCGCCACAAGAAGCTCCATTGGATCAGAAAACTCATTCAAATTCAGCCCAAACTACGGAAACATAAAGCTAATTTCACGTTATGTTATAATTCCTTCTATGGTTCTTATCATTCTGCTGCTAGTATGATAATCACAGTTAAATTTCTCATTAGACACTCTCTAATTGGCTATATGATTATTCCATTGCACATTCTTAATTATAATTGTCAATTATGCAAACAATTAACCTCTCCTAATCATAGATTAATGTATGATTAGCAATAAGAGAATTATCCACTAAGTCATTATTGTTAATGAATGATAGAATCAAGCCAACAATGTGATAAGGTTAGTCTATTCATTCTATTACCACACAATGTTTATATAGCTATGTTTAGATTCAAATTGTTCAAATATTAGATGTAATTAGTGTAATTAATTCCACAATTAATCCACTAGGAAAAAGGAATCCTCTCACCTATGCATGCGGTAAATCTGCAAATCTCTACTTGCATTAGGAAATGATTAAGCATGCCTAATTCATCTCTAGTAAATAGATCAAGTAGAAATCTGAAATTCTTAATTATCTAGGACAAATAATTAACCTTAGGGCCAATTCCCATAAAACAAGTAAGGGACTATCAGAAATCTCTATGTCTTGAAGTAATCAAACCTCTCGTATAAAGGAGTTTGCTTATTGAAACTAATCCGTCATTTTGGTCGTATGTGCTCTCGAATATTAGCTCTCTTTTTCCAAGTTGTCAATTTAAGAAGTGAGTATAATATGGCCCCGGTAAAGAGAACTCGTTTCGGTGGTTCCCATGACCACGAGGTTGGGACAAGCAACACACATGGGAAGGGAAAAGCTCCCATGGTCGCCCAAGTACCGGCCAACTCACGGAGCAATGACGAGGAAATTATGAAGGTAGGTCACATTTTTAATTCAAGTTTTGATCAATTTAACATTGCATTTGATAAGTTAGGAAAGAACATATCCCTAAACATGTTGGAGAAATCCAACGGAGATCACGGCATTTGAATTGAAATATATTTTAATTTCCAAGTAGGAAAGAATGATTGTTGGATATACTATTTGAGATAGGAAAGAATGTTTTCTAGGGAAAATTTTGCTCGGCCTGTTCATTTCTATTTCCAATGTTGATACTAGTCCGAAATCCCTCCTGATCATAGTGGGCAGAGTTCCTGGTTAAGGGCTCTTGAATCCACGTCTGCTAGTTAAGCGGTGGATACCCACATCTGCTGGTTCAGCAGTGGCAACCCGCGTCTTGCGTTCTATGCGGTGGGAATGTCCACTTCTGCTGGTTAAGCGGTGGACATACCTAGTTGTATGGGTAACTAGGCGATAACGGGAGGAGTAAACTCTTACTGGAGGAGGGATGTTGTACCTCCAGAGCATTGGAATTTTAATGAATAAGTTTTGAGTAAAATTTTTACTAGAGTTACTATCTTGGTGCCGCTTTGCAATATTGGTTGAAGGGCTGTCTTAATGAACCCTGTGAATCTAAACCTAATCAAGGAACTTATATGTTGAACAACCATTGTAGTAGTAAGTAGGACACACAAAGAAGTGTGAGTGTGGGGGTGGAAAGTGGGGACTTGGCTCAGGTTGCCAATGCCTATGAGAAGGGTGGTCCCGATTGGTCGGGAACTCTCCATCCCCATAGTGTTATAAATCGACACTAGTATTACTCATTGCCCCCTAGAGAGGCGAAGTCTCAAGTATACGTGCCTCTGAAAGCTATGGGGAAAAAGGCACTTGGGACTTCTCTCCTCTTGGAAGGTAGGTCTTGGGATCTCGATGCTAGTAGGCTCGAACTCGATTCACTTTGTGATGAGAGATCGTCAGCTAGATGAACCATAAACCACTTTTTTTGCTTCCGTTGTAGATCTAGTGGCCACCGGGTTTACCATCAGATCCGTCGTTTGAGACGACGGGGTGGGGACCTCACATTTTCCTTCAGTTTTAAATTTTGATCCAGGGTACTCCTTAGAAGCCACTTCTGAAGGTGTTAAGGTGAGATTTAGGGAAAGTTTTGTATATAGGAAATATAGCCCTTCAGACAATGAAAAATATTGGTTCTTTGAAGATTCTCAGATTTTATAGTTTTGATGCTTGTTGGAGCCCATAGATTAAAGGAAAAGTAGAAATGGTTGTCTTACACCATTTTTTAAGGAATTGCCAACTTACACATTGATTTTTGGAGAGTTCGAGCAAGATATGACTTTTTTGCATCACACAATGGTAAGAGTGCAGTGGATGAACAAGTTCATGTGAGACAAGCCCAGACAGATTCAGAGTTGATTGGGAGCTACAAGCTATTGAAATTAGCCTAAAAGTTCAACACATAACACAAAACAAAACTTAACACTTGAATCATGGCCAAACAGTTAAAATATGCTTGTATTTGCCATTTTAAGGCCCTAGGGACCTTCATCACCCTGTTTGGCCATTTTGCGCACCCTTCCTCATCACCCTGTTTGGCCATTTTGCGCACCCTTCCGGCCCCTCTTATTGAGGGTCCCTACTAGGGCCTTAAAATGGCCATCAAGGACTTTTTTTAAAGCATGGCCATGAGATAGATGTGTAGATTTGATGTGCTCAAAGAACCCCCCCCCCCCCCCCCCCCCCCCGTCTTTTTGTTATGTGTACAAAGGCCCTGGGACATTCACTATGTAAATTTTTTCTATATCATGTGCGTTCACCAAAATGGATTAAAAGCTCCCCTTATAGGCCTTATCTACACATCTTTCTGTAACTTTACAAGAATATAAAAATCATTCAGTTGAACACATGTACTATGTTACATATACTTTAGTGAACTCCTCAAGTCAAAGGCCTCACAAATCCTGTGCACTAAACATTCAACATTAGAAATCGACCAAACAAGGAGTCAGTTTTTACTTGCTTGTGTCCACCCCCTGTTCTTGGGAATTTTTTTGTAAAACCATTTCTTTCATACGTGATTTGGCAAAACCATTTCTTTCGTATTTGAAATCATATTTGACCCCTATTGTTATATTATCCAGCCAAAGGTTTCTTGATTATAAAGTTACACAGGCTTCCGTGGTATATATCTTCCATGTTAACGATGCATACATCTATAATTTATGTTTACACTTTCTCTATCCAAATGAGATGCATAGTAAAAATCAAATCCACAATTTAGCAGTTAAGTTGATAGCTATCGGATCATCTTTAGCAATACCAAAGAAATAGCTACCAATAGCTAATGAATAGGAATATTTAAGAAGATTTGATACCAAAAACTTGTCAACACTACCCAAAAAGGTGGAAAATCAAAGGCTTTACAATATATGTATGCTGAAACACGAATCAATAATAAGTTAGTCATTCACCAATATGCATCGACACCTCCATCGCAAGTTGTCCTTTCTCTAAGTCAAGCTTGGCATAGGTATAGTATGGAAAAAATAACACTTTGAAAAGCAAGAATTTAGCTTTCTCAACTTGTGAAACATTGCTAATGAAGCAAGATATATTCAACATCCCAAATGAAGACATCTTGACAAAGGTTATGATCCACTTTAATAAGAATATCCAATAATGATTAAACTAAAATCAAAATATTTCTTGAATTTCTTCATGGTGGAGTTAACACTTGAGACTTGAAACATCTTAGAAGAAAATCAAAATATCCATAAAGGTCAACAATGTTTCTTAAATCTGTATGAAATTCCACTAATCTAAATCAAATACTCTCACTCAATGTGACACCATTTAACAAAAAAACATAATAATGTTGCACCAAAATGAGTATAAATACAAAAGCATTTATAGAGGAATCCAACCTCATGAAAATAATTACAAACGGAGACAATGTTGTTGGCTGTTAGACTTCTCTTACAAGTATTTGTCTTCCTCATCTAGATATTCACATACACTTTAGTATTTGTGTGTCTATGACACTAGGGAAGATGGTAGTACTTTATGGATGGATTTTCTAAGAGCTCCTAGAGAGTACCTATTGGTTCAAGATTCTATACAAAACCTACTATTCTTATGAAAATATTTTAACCTGGTAGTGAAAGGTTCCGCACGACCAAGAATAGGGTGATTCCCATCTGTGCACATGGCTGCTTGCTCATGTCCTGTCAAAACAAGCTGTTTATTTAAGCAAACAAAAAATTTATGAGCACAAAGTTATAAAGTACAAATGAATATCATTCTGATAATCTAGTGGCAACTATACAAAGAAGAAATTAGAAGGAGAATCTTTGATAACTCTCCATAGATAACACAACTTACTTCAATCGTGAGACTCAATCACATGCTACACAACCATAGATGGCACACCAAAGCCATCAACAAAATAGCACACCCCAATGTTATAAGGTGTGAAGCCCTAAACATTGAAAGCCATAACGAGGTTAATTCTCTCCAGCATGATAAGCTTAAAGATGGAGATGATGTTAACCTATGAGTGTAATCTACAAGGGTAGTTTTATTACCATTCTGTCTTTATGCTGGAGGTGAACGCTTGCAATGCCCACTCACTATTCACACCTTCTTTGTGGTATGCAAGTCATGTGAGCTTATACTTTTTCCACCTTTGAGAGTAGAGGTTTCCATGTAGTGTGAGTGAATGAAAGTAGAAGGACTAGAATCTTGTTTCATGGTGTAATGGAGATAAAAGAAGGGGCAAGAGCTAGCTTGGTGTAAAACTATGTGGTGGGCAAGGGGAAGAGATGGGGGAGGAGCTTGCTTGGTGCTACAATGGATGTGGGAGAAAGTTAGCAAAGAGATAATGTTGGACTACTATTGGGGGTGCATGTGGTTGTTGTAGCAATGGAGAGCTTGAAAAAGGGTTTGTAGGGAGAGAAAATTACTTTTTAGCAATAGAATAGGTTTGGAAAGACTTTGGAGGGTGGAAAATGATGTTTGAATTTAAATAAAAAAACATTTTTTTGGGTTTTTAGTGTATGGTTTTGACATTTGGAGGTCAAAATTTCTGTTTTGACCATGAAATAGATTTGGGAATCTTTTTAGGAGGAAAAACATGAAATTTGATTTTTTTTTAAATTTCAAATCTTTAGTGTATTTTTAAATCCAGGCCAAAAAGTGAGAAAAAAGAGGTCAAAGTGGTCCCTCCCCCCTCCCTTTTCCCTAGCCACCTCCCTTACCTTCTCACTAGGTGAGAGGCCATTAAGAGGTGTAAGGCTACCTTGTCCCCCTGCTATTTTGAGGGTATAGAGTGTGTCCACCACCCTCTTCCTATTGGATGACCTCTAATTAACCTTAATCCCAAAGGGCCCCTAGAGGGTTCGTATATTTCCTAACGTCTTTCATTTGTAAAGTAAGGAGAAACTTGCTCTCTCTCTCTCTCTCTCTCTCTCTCTCTCTCTATATATATATATATATATATATATATATATATATATAATATATATGAAGGATAGTCTATGTCTCCTTCTCTATCGTGGTACACTAAGCACTCCACCCGAATGCAGTATATGTATTAAATAAAAAAATTGATTTATCTATTAAAACTATATGTGGCACATTCAATTCCCACTTTACATTATTAGACTTTTTATACATGTGGAAAAATGTATTCATTAGAATAATGTGCATGGCAACAACAATTACATGATTGTTTGAATTATGAGAGAGAGAGAGAGAGAGAGAGAGAGAGAGAGAGAGAGAGAGAGAGATTTTATTATCATCCTTGGAGGTCAAATATGACATATTGGACCAAAGTTTCATGGGGATGTAGTATGTATATGGCTAATGAGTGACTCCCGATGCTCCAAAATTGTGGTGATGAGAGTCGCAATGGTGGAGAGCCCACACTATGACTGGGAGAGGAAAGCTAAGTCATGGCTCAAAATGTGAGAGAAGCAAGTTCAGATATGACAAAAATCTGAGCACTCTAGTAGCGTGTGGTACTCAGACTCTCGAACTTGCAGTTAGCATAATGTGCACAATTGCTTTGACTCTTCTCCATTGCCCCAACGTCGTCTCTCGCATCGAAGGGAATGGGAGCTAAGCCAAATGGCTGCCATAGTGCGTATCAATGACAAGGGGATAGGTTCAAGCATGTAAGTGTGAGTACGGTTTCGTCTTTCAGCAAAGAATATGGTTTTGTAGCTGGGAGCAATATTGGTGGTGTAAATTATGAAGTGTGACCCACTGGATTTCTCTCAAGCAAAAATCATTGGTGTTGAAGAAAAGCTTCATTCACTTGGGAATCAATTGAAGGATCATGTAGCAAGTGTAATGCATCCCATCTCCCAAACCAATTCTTTATTTCTTGCATCCATCCTGTGCTCAAGATCTTGCTTTTATGTATCTTTTAAACTTTTTTGCTTGCTGTTAGCAGTAAGCTAACTAACATTCTTTGGAGCTTTTATTGTAGAAACACTTATTATTTTGATAACTCGGGAATGTTGTAACTCTTAATTTCCATATAAATAGTGTAATTGATGAGCCGGGGCGACGAGCTTTCAGATTGTATCAACCTATCTTTAGTTAGAGCTCCCAGATTGTTAGTTTTGACCAAAGAAACCTTGGCTAAGGTATAAACCCAATTCTTTTAAGTATTTTGTTTTTTTGGATAATAGAACACAACGTGAGCTAACGACACTCACTTCTCTCCTTCTTCAGCTTCTTACTCCCTCCCTGGTTGTCACATTGCAGTGCCATCTGTTGCATTGCAACCGTCGACGTAAACATTTCATGGTAATCCGTAGACTTTGGTGTCGTCGACCCGCGGCCTAATTTTCATAAGTAGGAATTTAAGCTAGAAAATCATAAAATAAGTATAGACAGGGTATTGGGGCATCATTGATAAGCATTTAGATGCATTCTAGGTCAAAAACGACTAGGTCAAAAACTCATTGCTGCTGTTAATAATCGCAATTTTTTCACTTGACCTAAAGTGAGATTTGAGACCATAAGCATGTGTGCTTAGGTCTTATAAACATGTTCTAGAAGTTTTGTAACATTTGGATGTTGTTTGATGCTGACGGTTATGATTTATTTGTCAATTAGCGACTCGCTTATGGTGATTTTGGTCATTTTAGTGTAGCTTGAGTAAGATGCGAGTTGTATATTGTTTTTTAAGAGATTGAAAACCTCTTGTAGCCTCTATGCACTAGTCGAGTCAGCTTCGTTCCATGGATTGACAATTATATTCGTGGTTCTCGCTATGTCTGCAATAAGACAGGAGTGAGGTTAGAAACCCATCCCACATTTGGCGCCGTTGCCTGGGATCGAAGAGACCTAAACTAGGTAAAATACGAGCGTCTTGTGTAGTTGTAATTTAATTTCCTCTATGATCAACTAGAGTCAAAACTTTCTCTTTAAAATCGCATAGCTTAAGATTGTCGTCTTTTGCTGGGTAGAGGTAGCTTGGAAGTAAGTGTACTTGCTAAGTACCTTTTTAGATTGTAGGATTAGATTAGGATTTTGAGAATGATTGATGGATGAGATAAGTCTTAAGATTAAAGCTAAGAAAACCATAAAAAACAAGAACACGAGTGTTTGTGGACACTTTCCACAAGCCCGTTGCAGTGGAACCTAGGAGTAAGGTAAGTAGAATCCGAGGTGGAATCTTAGAACATTGCTCTCTCTAGAAGAATCAATTGTGAGTTGTTTATGTGAAGTTGCAAAATTTCAAGTCTACGGCTTGAAACAACACCAAAAGACTATCAACTACTGAATCCCGCTGGAGATTATGCTTTAAAAGTTGTATGAACTAGTGGGTAATCTTAAGGAAGCATTTGAGGTAAATTTTCAAGAGTTCGCCAAAACTTAGATTATTTACTTTTTCTTGACAATTTAGGCCAAATCAAGTTTTGACTTGACTCAGAGGCTTAAAATAGATCATAAAAAGACTGTCCACTGGAAAAGTTGAAAAATATGTTCAGTTTAGGCCAAAAGTAAATAATCGTGATTATTTACTTTCAGTTCAAAAGTGACCAAGGTTGATGCCAAAGACTCTATGTTTGTATACAAACATCTTTTGTAAAGGCCCATATAATTTGGATCACCAAACTGACCAAAACCTTGGTAAAAATTTATACTGATTGTTGAGAACTTGAGTGTGAATTGGGAAAATCTTGTTAAAACTTAGTGAAACTTGACTCAAAGGCTTCTATTGAAGTGTTGAACAAGTGTACATGCTCTGTTGACCAAAAAGATGCAAAAATCTACCAGAAATAAATAATTGTGATTATTTACTTTTGTCCCATTGCTCAAATTTTTTGACCAACCCAGCAAACCACTAGTTTTAGCATGTTATATTAAGACCACAAATCAAATTTGGTAAGATTTGGATCATTGAAGTGAAAATTGTGGCCAAATTTGTAAAGTCAGTCTGCAGACACAAAACTGTTGACGAACTGAACAGGGATTATTCAAACTTGATGAAACTTGGCTAGGGAGCTTAAGCTGAGCTGTTTAACCATTCAGTGTGAACATTATGGCAAAAAGTTGTACAAAAATACCAAGGGTAAATAAACGTGATTATTTACATCTACTACAAAATTAGACATTTTTGCACATGTGAGTATACCTCAAGGACAGCATATCAAGTAGAGTCCACAAATCAAATTTGGTGAAATTTGGATCACAAAAGTGAGCCTTAAGCCAGATTCTCGAAAATTGGGTCTACGAACACGAAACAATTGATAACTTGGACAAATTTTGTTCAAACTCAGTGAAACTTGTCTAGAGACCATAAGTAGTGGAATTCTTGGCAAAACAAGCCTAAAAAGTGTAAAAATTTGAAAAAAGTAAATAATCGTGATTATTTAATACTGGGACCGAAAGACAATTTTTTTTACTTTTGAGGTTGTACAATGTTAGAACAACATAATACAAGGCTAGTGATCAAATTTGGGTTCAATCGGGTCCAATTTGGTATCTGTTAACTCAGTTTTTAGGTTGCAGATTAGTTCTTTAGCTCCTTGCAAAGATAAAATCTCAAAGTCTCATTTGCTGACTCACTTAACTCAAATTGAAGTGATATACAAATAGACTATCATGATAGTTAGCAAAAATTGTACAGTCTTTGTGAAAGAATAGCTAGCTTGATTAAAAGTGATACAGGAATCAGGTTGCAGGCAAGGGATTGAAATCTTGACAAGCGTTGCATTCAAGTCAAGTGGAAAAGCGGATAACAATTCAATCTAATGGTAAGTACTCTATCCAGGGCTTCACAAGTCTATATGAACCTTAGATCTTGTCGTATACTAGCAAACCAAGGCATATTTGGAGAGACTGCTAGTAGAGTATCCACCACTGAAGAAAGTGTCAATCAAGGTGATCATTTCGACACTATCTTTGAAGAAGTCTCAGACACTTATTCAGACTCAACATCTAAAATGTCTTCCTATTCAACTCATTCAAGAATCAGAACAACAATGTGATATAATCACATACTCACCTTTTATAAGACTAATGGCCATGGAGCTCAGGTTTACCTGGATCCTAATGAAGAGTATGCCATTTGCATTGTTGACCATGACATAGAGTTTGAAGAGGAAATAAGGGCAAACAATAGGGGAAAATGTATATGGATAGAAACAAGACTCAATATTCAAAAGTTGAAAACCTTGATGTGATAGACAAATGGGGGTTAGAGGTGAATACGATAATTCCAGATATGGCAGCAAAAGAAGGTCCACCAACTTTAGAATTGGATGTATATGATCAAGTTGATCTGAAACCTTTGAAACGGCTTCACATGGATAATCCTAGGATCGAAGTCTATTGTTGGGAGGATAGAAATGTCAAGGATCTTTTATGGACTTCTCATGCCAAATCACGGCACTTAACACCCATGAAAATCATCTATATCTTCAAAATCAAAGACCAGGGTTCAACAAATCTACCAACCTACCTATTTAGGGATTATTATAACAATAACTTTGTTATGATGAGTCCCGAGGAGGTGGAACAAACCAAATACCAAGGGTACTCCATGAGAGATTGGATATTGGGCCAAGGACCAGAAACTATACCAAGATAGAAAGTCCATGAGAGATTTTTTGGAAGAAATGTTAAAAAACCTGAACCTACCTCATCACAAAGAAAAAGACACTAAAGCCAATCTTGGGCTACATGAGACTATTTCCAACAGACTGGTTTGAAGGACTCGGGACATGACCAACTTCTAGGAGACCTGGAGTTGAACCAAATAGACGTGTCAGACCAGTTGATTTTCAAAAATGGGTCTAAAAATACAGTGGATCTAGGGATCCATATGACCACTTAGCAAGCTTTAAGCAAGTTCTAAGAGCAGACCGCATATTTGATTTCCATACTCAATTTGAGGGATTTGGAATGACTTTAGAAGGAAAATCACTGACATGGTTCCGGAACATTCCACCGAGATCAATCATGGATTTAAATACATTAGCTCAAGGATTTGTAGTTGCATGTTCCAAAACGAGGATCAAACATAATATGGTAGCTCATATCTATAGCTTCAAACAGAAACAAGGTGAGTTTGTTAGGGATTGTGCAACTAGAATGAAGCAATACATTGCAAGATGCCTAGAACTAAAAATACATGCAAGATTAGTATCATTGTTTCTAGAGGGACTGCTAAACAAATAACTTCATGCTATATTGTATAGCAAGAAACATATGACCCTAGAAGAGTGTGTATCTGATTCCATTGACTTGGGAGACAATTGTGATATTTTCAATGAAGAAGATGTCCCTAAGGATAATCAAAGTGAGAAAACAACATCCACCAAACCAACACAAGTGGGAACAGCTGCCGTAGCACCACTAATAGCATGGAAAAAGCACCTATGAGGGGATAAGGACAAGGGATACCTCAACATGGACAACCAATTAAGCCGCAAAAATGGTGTGCAATTGAGGGTAAATGGACCAACCATGAGACCAATGAGTGCTCTTACCGACCAAAGTATGATGGAAATGTTCAATATGTGCCCATGAGGCCACAAGGACAACCCATGTACAGATATCAACCTAATATGGCCCCAGCTCAATGACCACCAATGGGTATGGAAAGATTTCAAACATTTTTGGATCAACAACCTCCATATCATGGAAATAATGTGGTGCCTGTAAAGTACATGCATTTAGAGGGAATCATAGATGAACAAGCACTAGGGCTTGTTACACCCTATGTTGAGCCTAATCCATCTACAGTAATGGTAGAAGGAGAGTGGTATAATTCACATCCACTACCAATGAAAGAACCTGTGACTTATGCTACACTAGAGCTTGCACCGATGTACTATGTAGCTAATCAAGGTGTTAGACATCTAATGGTAAGACCCGTGATTAAGAGAAGAACTGAAAACTGCCATAACTGTGGTGCAGATGATCACTAGAAAAATGAATGTCCAGAGCGAGATAAGAACATTAATCCGGTTGAAGCTTTTTGTATACAATGTTGCAAAAAGTCCTGGACACTAATAAATCCTTTAAACAAGGGTAAAGCAGTAGTGAATGTAGTCCAAGTGATACCTAGTAGCTCATTGGAGAGTGAACCTATTGTAATTTCCTCTCAAAAGACCAAAAGAAGAAGAGGCCAGAGGTATGCGATATGAAAATAGAAACAAAGGGCTAAAATATAGGAAAAAGCCAAGAAACTATTCCAAGAAAAAGTGAAAGAAATTGGAAGTGAAATCAAAGAAACCACGATGAAATCTGGAGGATCAATTTTGGCAGACAAAATTTTTGAGCCAATCAATGCATCCTTGGAAGCTTACCAACCGGGACTTAAAGCAGGCCAAAACATGAAAAGCAAATGGAAAACCTATCCTTCTCTAGATATGGAAGCAACTAAGCTTGAAGCTTATCACAATTTGGTAAGAATTACTTAATAGATGCTGAAAAAAAAAAAACTCAAGCTCGAGAGTATAGCAAAACCTGAGGAGCTTGTGGTAGTAACGCGTAAAGAGAAATCCAAAGTGGTGGAAGAAACCCACTTTGAAACTAAAGAGCAGAACTCATATTGCTTGTGGTAGTAACGCGTAAAGAGAAATCCAAAGTGGTGGAAGAAACCCACTTTGAAACTAAAGAGCAGAACTCATATTGCCTAACAGTGAAGATGTCTTAGATGGAATTGTGTTCGTAGAAGAAGACTGGCCATGACATTTATGGAAAAAATTGAGAGATTAATGATGGGAGCCTAACTTTGAAGTCAGCTCCTATAGAGGAAGGTTGGTTAGAAAATCTACCTCCCAATATGGACATAGATATACAATCCTTGTATGGGGATTTCATCTCTGAAGTTTCAGGAATGTCTAAACGAATGACTCTGAAAACACTACCCTCTTACTTGGGAGATAACGAAGACGAGTCCATAGTGTGTAAAACCACTCATATAAAAAGAGCAGAACAGACCCTAGAGGTAGGCAACATCCATTCAATCCTGTTTACACCCATTCAATGCACTCTTACTTTAGGAGAACTATTAAAAATCAGACCATATTCATGGAATGATCTACATAAACTATAGAGAAGGTGGGGATAATAGAGCTAATCGCAGAAAAAGTAAAAAATTTGAAACACAAATTGGATAACAAAGAGATTAGATCCGTCCCAATGAACAAAGTCAAAGAATACTATGAAGGGGAAGAAAGAAGGACAACCCTTCCAGTGAGATATAATGATATAGAAACCATGGCATTACTAGATAGTGGGTCAGGCATAGCCATAGCGACGTAAGTTGTACGGGAATCATGGGGAAAACCAGCCATTAGACAAACTCGAATGAATTTGCAAATGGTTGATGGACACATTGAAAGACCCTTAGGATTGCTTGAAAAAGTGATGGTTAGTTCCTGTGGAATTTATTATCAACATACTTTTGCAATAGTGGACTTTGGAAAGAAACTCAATTTTGAAATCATCTTCGGAAGACCTTTCATGTGACAAGTACAACTCATTTAGGATTGGGGAAACAATTACCTGTACTTGAAGCAAGTGGGATCAATAACAAGGGTTAAAAGATCACACTTATAGAGATGTCATGAAAATGGTCATACAAGAATTTGACGCAGTCTCTTCAGCTGAAACAAAGCTTCCATCTTGGTTAAACAGAGACACACTTATTTGGATGTGTGGAGCCTCAGAAAATGAGAGCTTAAAATGAGAAGAATGTATCTTAGAAAGGGATTTCATAGATGAAGCTTATATACCTGAACCCTTTTCGGAGCATTTATTTCAGACATTTGAGTGGACTCAAATTTTGGCAACAATGGATGTATGTGTGAATACATCTATGCGTACTCAATTTTGCAATGAGGATGGCTATGAAATAATTCCCATACAAATGATTTCAACCCTTCACATTGAAGATGAAGTTCAAGAACCCAACAACTTAATGAAAGCTCAACAAGTCTTTTCAGACCTCTACTTTGATGCAACAGAAGAGCTAGAAGATGATTCGGGGTCGGAAAAAGAACATGTGAGAGCTAAACTACTCATGAAAGGAGGGGAGGAAAAGTTTTTTCACTTTCCAAACCAGAAACTGAGAAGACAGAAATGGTATAGAAGAAAAAGAGATGCCAGAAACTTAAAATCTAAACCCATGCCATCAGTCTCTAGTAGAACTTAGTTTCTGATGTAGATAGATGCACATGATTGTGCCAAATACAAAATCACGGGTAGATATCCTTCAGACAAAAAGCAAGAAATATCAAAAACATCGAGAAAAACAAGAAAGGAAGCTCAAGAAAAACCTAAATACCAGGACAAGGATTCAACCATGACACGAGTTGAACGAAAAAAGAAGTATAAAGAGTTGAAGACAGCTTTCTCAGGGCTGATCATTTTGAACTATCGTTAATCCGGGATGATCATTTTGAACACCTCAAAAGGTATTCAAAAAATATAAACTTTATAGGATTTGCTTAAATCTTGAAAAGTGCACATTTATGGGTAGACAAGGGGAAATTCTTGGACATATAGTGTCTAAAAACGGCATAGCTACTGATATGAACAAAATTCATGTTATTGTTGAATCGCCTAGACGTTAACAACAGTCAAAGGGGTTCAAGATTTCATGAGACATTGTGGATATTACAGACAATTCATTTACATGTACGCTATAGTTGCAAAACCCATGTACAGCTTGATTACACTCTGTGAATGGACTGATGAGTGTGAAGAATCCTTCATGAAGCTTAAGCAAGCTGTCACTTTAGCCCCAATATTGAAAGCATCAGATTGAAATAAGATGTTCCACATACATGTAGATGCTTCCCGTTTTGCCATTGGGTGTATACTAGCTCAACCAGGAGACAAAAGAATTGATTTTTCCCATTTCTTATGCTAGTAGACAATTGAATGTGGCAGAGAAAAACTATACAACCACAAAAAGGAAAGGGTTAGGAATGATCTATGCCGCAAAAAAGTATAGACGTTACATATTAGCCAACAAGTTTATATTCTTTGTGGACCACCAAGCCTCATTGTACTTGGTCAACAAGCCATGCAACACTAGAAAAATAGTGAGATGGTTCATCATTCTTTTGGAATTTGATTGAAATCACTGTGGTTGGTGAAAAAGGGCACCACTCACCAAAGAGCACATCATTTTTCAATGTTATTTTAGGATAACCGTCGAAAGGGGTAAACAATGATCTACCGGATGCATATCTATTCTCTGTGGAAATGATACCCGGATGGTCGAAAAATATGGTTTCATTGATGACCATAGCTCAAAGGATTCACAAATACCACTTCCTATTACACCCTGATTAATTGAGCAATCATCTATGTATCAATTACTAGCTTGAAGGCTATACAAAAGAAATTGAGATGGAATATTTCTTTTGTGTATTAATCTTGAGGAGAAAACCCAATACCTAAGTCAAGCACATATTACCATAGTAGGACTTGACTTCTGCGAAAGACCAAACTATGCAGCAGATCTTGAGACTTGGAGTATTTTGGCCAACCATGAGGAGTGATGTTCACTCATTTGTCAAAAAATGTCCTCTGTGCAAGCACACATACCTCATGTGACATTGTTCCAAATATCACTCGTTCCTAAGTGGAGTAACTATCTAGTTACTTACTTATCAAGCCGAACATTTCCTAAGGAAGCAAGAGACTATGCTCTTATTGGAAACCAATTGTATCAAAGAGAAAGGGATTAATATTTGTGTCTTTGTGCAAATGAAGACAAATATATTCCCATTATAGAACAAGTACATGATGGATTAGCTAGAGGTCACTTTTCTAGTGAAACCTCCGCTAGAGAAATCTTAATGGCATGCATATAGTGGCCAACACTTTTTGCAGATGCAAAAGAATATGCTTGAAGGTGATGCATGTCAACGAGCAAAAATGCCAAACCGTGTACATAGCATTCCTTTAAGACTGTTAAGTATGGAGCCTGATTTACCCTTGTAATTTCTGTGGTAAAAGCGCACATTTGTAAGGCCCCCATTATGAGGAGAAGCCATCGTGCGTGAAGGAAAATCACTCACCGGAAACCAAAATTTTCACGGACAAGAATCAGGGGCAACTTTTAAGGCCTCGGGGGCGGAGGCCCCTGAGAATTTTTTTTTTGCCGGCATATTCTTTTTCATCGAAATATTATGGCCGGACGGCGGCCGAAAAGTGATCGGAAAACAACCGGTCGTTTGGCCGGTGGCCGGTAGTCAATGGCCGATGGCCGGTGGCCGGTGGTCGGAAGTCAATGGCCGGTGGCCGAATTCAAAAGCGGACTTGTCTTCTCAAGGGCGGCCACACATGGGCGGATTGGAGGGTCCGATTTGGACGCACAAGGGCGGCTACACATGGTTGTCTCTCATAAGAGAGGGCAGCCCTTTTGGCCTATAAAAGGAGGCCATTTCTACACACATTTCATAGTGTGAAGTTGATGCAACAAGGTGAGTGTGAGGTGGTGAGAGTGAAGCAAGGCGGGAGCTCCATTAAGGGTATGATCCCTTTGTAAACTACTTCTTGTTTTGAAGGACTAAAGCCATTGAGTGGATGCTTTCCCGTGGACGCAGCCCACATTGGGTGAACCACGTATATCGTGTGTACTCTCTCTCTCTCTCTCTCTCTCTCTCTCTCTACTCTATAATCTCGTGTATATAAATCTATCTCTCTCCATTAAGTAATCTACACGTCTTATTTCCTAACAACTGGTATCAGAGCAAGGTTTGCTCGTAGCTAAATTATCTGAAGGAAAGGATTCCTTGAATTGAGTGGGAGTTATGGAGGAGGAAGGGAAGCTCAAGATTGAGAATTTCAACGGCAAAAACTACCAACATTGGAAGATGCAGATTGAAGACTATCTCTACCAGAAGGACCTCTAATTGCCACTAGGTGGTCTTGCGAAGAAGCCCGAAACAATGGCAGATGAAGCATGGATTGTCCTTGATCGAAAGGCACTGGGAACAATCCGGTTAATCTTGGCGTCAATGGTGGCATTCAATGTTTCGGAGATGAAGACCACGGAGGACTTGATGAAGTCACTTGACAACTTCTACGAGAAACCATCGGCATCCAATAAGGTATTTCTTATGAAGCGCTTGTTCAATCTAAAGATGGCAGAGAATGGTTCAGTTGCAGAACACCTAAATGACTTTAACACAAACATAAGTCAACTTCGATCAGTGAAAATCAATTTCGATGACGAAGTGCGAGCTCTCCTTATACTATCATCTCTACCAGATAGTTGGGACAGCCTTGTGATGGCTGTAAGTAATTCTATCTCTAGCACAAATACTCTTAAGTTTGATGATGTTGTGGGTGTTCTCCTAAGCGAGGAAATGCGAAGGAGAAGCACAGGAGAATCATCAAGTGCTGCACTATCAGTGGAAACAAGAGGAAGGCTTAAGGAGAGGTTCAAAAACCAAAAGGGTCGTGATCGCTCAAGGCGGAGCAAGTCACGCACAAAGTCAGTTCTTGAATGTTGGAACTGCGACAAGAAGGGCCATGTCAAGAAGGATTGCTGGTCCAAGAAGAAGAAGGAGACAGAGTCTCAAGACAACAAGCCAACATCCGAGGCCAATTTGGCAGGTAAAGTAGAGCAAGATGCTCTAATTCTCTCATTAGACAATGTGTCTAATTCTTGGATAGTAGATTCCAGGGCTTCATTCCATGCGACACCACACAAGCAACATTTCCAAGACTACACCAAAGGTAATTTTGGGTATGTATAATTGGGAGATGATGAAGCTTGTGAGATTGTCGGCAAAGGTACAGTTTCTTTCAAAACTGCTAACGGAAATGAATGGAAGCTTAAAGATGTTAGGCATGTTCCTTCTCTTCGCAAAAATTTGATCTCTACAGGACAATTGGACGATGAAGGTCACAACATTGCATTCGGAAACAAACGGTGGAAGATCTCAAAGGGATGTTTGGTGGTTGCCAAGGGTGAAAAAGTCGGTACACTTTACTTGTGTATTGTTAGCACGCAACCTTCAGCTTGTGCAGCAACTACAGAAGTTGACAGTGCGGTGTGGCACTACCGACTTGGGCATATGAGTGCCAAAGGAATGCAAACCCTTCAAACAAAGAAGCTTCTACCAGGTTTGAAAGAAGTGGACTTAGAGTTCTGTGAAGATTGTGTGTATGGTAAACAAAAGAGGGTAAAATTTCAAAAATCAGGAAATGAAAGAAAAAATAAAAAACTTGAGTTGGTTCATTCTGATGTTTTGGGTCCTGCAAGTACACCATCACTTGGTGGCTCATTGTACTATGTAACATTCATAGACGATGCGACTAGAAAAACATGGGTTTATGTCATGAAGAATAAATCCAATGTATTTTCCATATTTCAAAGGTGGAAAGCCTTTGTGGAGAATGAAACAGGTACCAAGGTTAAATGCCTCAGATCCGACAATGGAGGCGAATATTGCAGCCAAGCTTTTGAAAGCTTTTGTGATGGCAATGGCATTCGGATGCAAAGGACAACCCCAAGGACACCTCAACAAAATGGGATTTCGAAAAGGATGAACAGGACAATCATGGAACGAGCACGAAGCATGAGGCTACATGCAGGCCTACCGCTTGAGCTTTGGGTGGAAGCTGTAAGTACGTCTCTGTACTTAATCAATCGGTCACCCTCAACGGCATTGGATGGGGGAGTTCCAGAAGAGGCATGGACAGGTAAACCGGTGAATTATGCATTTCTCAAAGTGTTTGGGTGTGAGGCTTTCATGCACATAGATAGAAGCCTAAGATCAAAGTTAGATGCAAAGTCCAAAAAGTTTTTCTTCATTGGCTATGGAGAAGGAGACTTTGGGTATCGCCTATGGAATCCTGAAGATGGTAAAATCTTAAGGAGTAGGGATGTAATTTTTAACGAACAAAATATGTACAAAGATTACTTGGAAATAAAACAAACAAAAGAAACAGGTGATGAGTACATGGAGCTTGAGGATGGTGAAGACTCAAGGACTGCAAACGGTGACAATGTGCAACAACGTCAAACAAATGAGGAGCCTCAACCTATTCCCCGAAGATCTACAAGAGCAAGTAGACCTCCAAAAAGGTTTGTTCCTTCCTTCAACCATCTCTTGATCTCAGATTCTGGAGAGCCAGAATCATATGAAGAAGCTATGCAACATGAATCCAAAGAAGAATGGACGAAGAGCATGCAAGTGGAGATGGACTCACTACATCGCAACCAAACATGGGAGTTGGTTGAGGTACCTAAAGGTAAGCGGGCACTTCAAAACAAATGGGTGTACAAGCTAAAGGAAGAAGAAGGTGGGAAGAAAAGGTACAAGTATAGGCTTGTGGTAAAAGGATTTTCTCAAAAGAAAGGTATTGACTTCAATGAAATATTTTCTCCTGTTGTAAAAATGAACTCAATTAGGCTTGTCTTAATCCTTGTGGCTGCTCATGATCTAAATCTCGAGCAAATGGATGTAAATACGGCATTCCCTCACGGTGACTTAGAGGAGGAAATCTACATGCTTCAACCAAAGGGGTATGAAGTAAAAGGTAAGGAGAAAATGGTTTGCAGATTAAAGAAGAGCTTGTATGGTTTAAAGCAAGCATCAAGACAATGGTACTTGAAGTTTGATCGATGGATGTTGGATCATGGATTCACAAGATGCAACTCGGATCACTGCGTCTACACGGAGAATTTGGGAGATGGGAAATTCATCATCCTAATGTTGTATGTTTGATGACATGTTGATTGCAAGTGCTAACATGCAGGACATAAAAGACCTAAAAGAGGAGCTGTCCAAATCTTTTTCAATGAAAGATTTAGGTGCTGCAAAGAGGATACTTGGTATGAAAATATCAAGGGACAGGACGAAGAAGACAATAAAGCTATCTCAAGAAGATTACATCAAGAAGGTACTAGAAAGGTTTGCAATGCAAAATGCAAAACGAGTTTCTACACCTTTGGTTGGTCATTTTAAACTAACGAAGGATATGTGTCCAAAGACACAAGAGGAGATAGCCTATATGTCTAAAGTTCCATATGCTGCAGCGATAGGTTCTCTAATGTATGCTATGGTCTGGACAAGGCCAGACATTGCACATGCAGTGGGAGTTGTGAGTAGGTTCATGGACAACCCAGGTAAAGAGCATTGGCAAGCTGTGAAGTGGATACTTAGGTATCTAAAAGGGACAACAACAAATGCTTTGTATTTTGGAGGAACTGATATTTTTCTAAAAGAGTATGCTGATGCAGATATGGCTGGTGACAAAGATACTCAAAGGAGCACTACTGGCTATGTGTTCACTGTTGGAGGCACAGCAGTAAGCTGGGCTTCAAAGCTGCAGAAAGTGGTTTCACTTTCTACCACGGAAGCAGAGTATATAGCAATGACAGAGGCAAGCAAAGAAATTCTGTGGCTTCACAGATTCTTAGAAGAGCTTGGATTCAAACAAGACAATTGTGTCTTGTACAGTGATAGCCAAAGCGCTATCCATCTTGCGAAGAACTCGGCCTTTCATTCAAGGACAAAGCACATTGAGGTGAGATATCACTTCATACGCACTCTTTTGGAAGAGGGACAACTAAAGCTAGGAAAGGTGCATACAAGTGAAAATCCTGCAGACATGTTTACAAAGGTGGTCAACAAGGAGAATTTGAGCTTTTGCTCATCTTCAATCGGCATTCAAGGATAAGAAGCCAGAATGGAAAGCAGTCACAGGTTTGGTTTGGAGATCAGTCTCCAAGTGGGAGATTGTTAAGTATGGAGCCTGATTTACCCTTGTAATTTTCTGTGGTAAAAGCGCACATTTGTAAGGCCCCCATTATGAGGAGAAGCCATCGTGCGTGAAGGAAAATCACTCACCGGAAATCAAAATTTTCACGGACAAGAATCAAGGGCAACTTTAAAGGCCTCGGGGGCGGAAGCCCTCGAGACTTTTTTTTCGTCGGAATATTCTTTTTCGCCGGAATATTATGGCAGGAAAGTGATCGGAAAACAATCGGTCGGTTGGCCGGTGGCCAGTAGTCAATGGCCGATGGCCGGTGGTCGGAAGTCAATGGCCGGTGGCCGGTGGTCGGAAGTCAATGTCCGGTGGACAAATTCAAAAGCGGACTTGTCTTCTCAAGGGAAACCACACATGGGCGGATTGGAGGGTCCGATTTGGACGCACAAGGGCGGCTACACATGGCTGTCTCTCATAAGAGAGGGCAGCCCTTTTGGCCTATAAAAGGAGGCCATTTCTACACACATTTCATAGTGTGAAGTTGATGCAACAAGGTGAGTGTGAGGTGGTGAGAGTGAAGCAAGGCGGGAGCTCCATTAAGGGTATGATCCCTTTGTAAACTACTTCTTGTTTTGAAGTACTAAATCCATTGAGTGGCTGCTTTCCCGTGGACGTAGCCCACATTGGGTGAACCACGTATATCGTGTGTACTCTCTCTCTCTCTCTCTCTCTCTCTCTCTCTCTCTCTCTACTTTATAATCTCATGTATATAAATCTGTCTCTCTCCATTAAGTAATCTACTCAATTATCGATTTAGATACGTCTTATTTCCTAACAAAGACCAATGATGGGGGCTAGAGCTTTTGCAAAATGGGACATAGATTTTGTCAGTCCAGTATAACCACCAACTTATAGAACTCAAGCTCAATATATCATTGTAGATACAAACTATTTGACCAAGTGGGCAGAGGCTAAAGCAACCCAAAGAAATGATGCCAGAACCATAGCCGCATTCACAAGATATGGACTGCCAATAGAAGTTGTTAGTGATAGGGGAACTCATTTTCTCAATGAGGTAATTGAGTTTCTGTTGAATGAATTTATGGTCATTTATAACAAATCGGCTCCCTATCACCCACAAGGAAATGGAAAAGCTGAGCACACGAATAAAATTCTTAGCTCGGTATTGAATAAAGTGGTTAGCTTAGGACAGATTGATTGGAAACTGAATCTCCATGCCACTCTATGGGCTTATAGAGCTTCATTCAAGACAGCTTTAAATGCTACACCCTGTAACCTTGTTTATGATATTGATACCATAATGTCAATAGAATTTCTATTCCCGACACTAAGAGTAGCTAAGGATCTTGAGTGGACTGGACATGAACTATCAAAGAGGCTCCAAGATTTAAAAAATCTTGATGGGCAAAGGCTAACATGTGTAGCTCACATCTATGTACAAAAGCGGAAACAAAAATAGTTTTTTGATTCCCATCTAGTCACAAAAATCTTCAAAAAAGGGGACTTAGTTTTACTCTACTCCCTTAAGCAACACATTCCCAAGTTTAAGAAAAAGGGAAACGAACCATTTATCATTGAAGATGTATCCCCAAATGGAGCACTTAAGTTGTCCACTCTAGATGGTGAACCAATGGCCAATTGGATAAGTGGATGTTGTTTAAAGAAGTACAATTTGCCACTAACCAATGAATTGCTAGAAAAGATGCATGCAGCAAAGTAGAGAAAGATCAAACAACAGTAGGTTATTGATGAATCCCAAGAGGAAGCTCGGCTCCGAGTACTCAAAAGGAAAACTACTCTCAAAAATCAACAAATAAATATTCCCATCAACACTCTGGAACTAGATGAACGACTATGGGAATTATACAAGGATGCAATGTCAACAGATAATGAATGGTTATATGGAATGTACCTTCGCATCAAAGTATATTTGAACAATCATAGTACAAATGCATTGGTCGATACAAGAGCTCGAGTAAATGCAGCTAGTTATTCTACGTACAAGAAAGAAATGAATCAGTCTTTGACATCGAGAATATCGGCTATCAAAGGATACAACAAGAGCCCAATACCGGCATTGGGAGTAGTCGACTTAAATGTGATAGTACATGGATGTTCATGCCCTCATCTCAGTTTGTATGCTTACCAAATGAACAAATGAATGAAACAATTATTCTTGGAATCTCATGGATGTGGACGTACAAGGAAATACCAGATTGGGATACCAATCAGCTCAACCTATCACCTAAAGGAGGACAACTCTTTGTTCCAATTGCACCAAGCAAAGAGGAATGGAAAAAGACGTTACCAACAAAACAAACCACGAAGAAATCTGTCTTCTTCATTTTCTAGACAAGAAAATTCTACAGGTAGCATGCAAGGAGTCAAGCATATCTAGTTACCAAAAGCACAACTCAAGGACAAGCCGTCTCAAATTTGGGTGCCCAAGACATTATCTACCGTACCAAAGAAGGTTCCAAAGTTAGACACAAAGAAGAGAATCTTCAAGCAGGGAACCTAATACAAGAGGATTTGGAAAAAAAAGGAGCACTTATATTTTTCGCAAACTATAAAACCGATGAAGCAGTGGAGAGTTAAGTCTCAAAACACTAAACCACAATAGTTCATCAATGAAAAACCAAGATACGAGTGGCGAGTTAAAGCTCAACAACCGTCATCATTGCTACCAACAGCTTATAAATTCAACGTGCCAAAGCATCCTCACGGTACAATAAAGCAAAGAGCACACAAGCTACAAGATTTTCTTTTTGGGAAATAGCAACAGTAAACCTCGACCACAGAACCCTTGAGCTAATTACTCAAGATCCAACTATTGCACAACATAATGGTTTAAATTGCATTGATCTTTGAAGCATGGTAGATTCAACCAAGGCTATGCATAGACATGATTGTTCAACCCATGCACACAGTCGTCTTCGAGTATGCCATCTAGGAGGGGTGGAAGGGAACTAAGTAATTAAGGGTAATGTTTGAAGAGGGAGGAAAAAGTTGGATGTTAACGTGTGATCTTCTGAAAAATTACCTATTAATTCCCTTTAAAAAATCATCAACAGGGGAATCTAATCGATAGCATCTCCCCGATGAATGTACATAGTGCATATACTATAAGAAAATCATTAAAAATAGTCATTTTTTATTATTTTCAGCATTTTTCTTGATAATGGGACTTAAAAATAGAGAAATCCACCCAAAAATAATAAACAATGTTTCTCAATGGATTTTCTTAATTGTTGATTTTTCACTTTGCTTTTTTAGTGCTTTTTATTATTTTGTTAGATTTTTCACTAAACAGGTCAAAAATTAATAATAAATAGCAAATGAGCTCAGATGCAAAAACTCAAGATACCTTGAGGATCAAAAGAACAAGGCAGACACGCACAAAAAATTTCAATAAAATTGTCTGATGGAAGCGGGAAGCCTAAATTAGGCCGACAAGGCCTACTTTTGCAAATTCTTGTTGAATGAGCTAATGGAATCCGATTGTAGAAATTTTTCAGTGTAACATAGATCTCACGGTCTAGTAGGACTAATAGAGAAATCTAGGGAAAAATAGTTTGGGAAGTTCGAGTATAGATATCCAAGGTAGCCCAGAATCGCGTCATTTCCACTAGTCACTCTTGGAGGAGAGAGCTTTCTGCCTTCTTTGCTCGCAATTTTCGGAGTCTACAGTTGTCCATTTACAACGCCCTCCTACACACGACATGAGGGATAAGTTCTAAAATTATCAATGAACATTTCTATATGGCCGGGTAGCAAGTCTAGGCTCATGAAAAAGCCCTAGAAACCCAGTTGTCCACGAAGTCCTACAACACAAAATTGACCATAGCGGCTTGTAATCTCAACCGAATTGGACGAAACTTGAAGTGTGGCATACCCCTATATAATAGAACACTTCTGTATCACCAAATGACCATTTGGAAGGGGTCAAGGGGGTCCCAAGTAAATAATTTAGGTTTTTGCCATATGCCAGAATTGGATTCTAACTCCACGGGCAGCTTATAGACTAGGTCTATACACAATGTACCTAGATGGTTTCATGGAAATAGTCCAGGAAAATCTCTCTAACAGCAGAATACAGCTCGAAGGCTACAAAGCATCAAATTTGATATATGAAGTCAAACTGACTTCGATTGGGCAAAAATTGGATGAGGAGCATCAGAACTAAGTAGCGGGTAAGTCCATAGCTTCAAAAGTGACTAACCAACTCTACATGCCAAGTAGTCACAAAAATCGGTGATTTCAGAGTTGACAAGAGCATGAAGTGATGCCGACAAGTCCAAAACTTACCAAATTCATTTTAGGACTTGTTTTAGATGTATTAAAGATGTTCACGACATCAAATTGTCAATTGTTCCCCTATCCAAATCGATGGTTTTCAAGCAAACGGAAGCGAAAAAGAAACGGCGGCATCAATACAACTCATCATTGCTCTTCCAAAGCAAAGAGAAGACCATGCTAAAGACACATTAAGTTTGGAAACCATAAGCCTCTTATGGCAATATAATTAACCCTCTCCACGGTAATAAAGGTACGCCTAAAATCCCTTCTTAAAAAATAATTTGTTAATCATTCATACACTATTACATGCATATTTTATGAAACACTAGCATGTCCACTCTTAGGAACTTTGCCATTTTTACACTACTATGCATAGAAGAGTTTTAGTCTTGCATAAGCACTCAAAGGAAGTTTTGATTAGTTGCCCAAGATTGCAAGTTGGTGCATTTCAAAGTTTTTTTGTGAACCACGCATAGACACACCGAAAAAACTCATTATAGAAAGCATATGCATTGTTCATTTCAAGTCTGTCTGCTTTCAAGTTTTTTTTGCAAATTCCAAGGAGGGAGTAAGGGGATAGCTTCCCGGATGTCGTGATCATGTTGCTTAAAAATAAAACTCCCAACGCTTCCATGGAGATGCCCCATGGATGGCAATGATGAAAAGGGACCAAAATGAGATTCATCGAAGTTGAGCTAACGCGAAACTTTTGTCGAGACAAAACCTTAAAATTCCAAGAGATTCGTTGATTTCTAATGTCTTGTTTGAGTAGAAACTTAAAAGGAAATAGTAATTAAGGGATTATAACTCAAGGAGCTTAATCTAAATTTAAACTAGGATTAAAAATTTTACCTAGAAGATTGACGTGGATAGCCCTAGCATAACATAGAGATTTAAGTGTGAACTTGTCTTCATGTTTGAAATAAAGCCGGTGCAGGTGTTTACCTGTGGGATACAATGAGGGATGGTCCTTTTTGGCTAGGAATAATAACTGTTGGTCTATGTTTTCAGCTCGGTTTCATTCATTGCCTTAGAGATGGGATTGAATGGGAGTGTGTCCCAGCCGAGTGGATGTTACTCGCGGATGCGTCTGGAAATCGGCCTAGTCTGGGTAGGCTTGATGCCGACGAGAAAAGGAGGAAGGAAAAAGGATCCATGGAGGGATCATGTCTTGGTGTTGGTCTCAAGTGGGAGGGATGTCAGAGATCACGGTGTATCCATGTGGAGATGGTACAACCGATGGTCCCCGGGCATGGCCCTCACACTAATCAAGGAGAGATATCTCCAAGACCCTCTTCACTAACTACGCAACAAGAAGATTAGCCCATGCCGAGTCCAAGGCCTTCACCAACAGATAAATCTAATGACGGCAAAACAACAAAAGAAAAAGAACTTGAGTAGGAGTAAGAATCTAGTTTTGAACAACCCAAGGAAGCCAAAACAGTTGAAGCAAGACCTTCCTCTATAACAGCTCAAGTAGAAAGAGCTGAGGTATCCACAAAGCCGCAAGAAGAAGAAGAAGAAGCGGTTACACCTACAAAGCCTCAAGAAGAAGCAGTAGAACCACCTCCACGGCCACAAGCAGAATCCACTGCACCAACAAAAGACCCGCAAACAAAAACAACAAAAACTTCTAAACAACCCCAGGTAGAACCTGAAGAGTGGGAAACCAATGATGACATCATCATGCAGGTAAATGAGTATACCAAGCAAATGCAGTTGATGACAAACAAGATGTGAACAACAACACTTAGCCACAGTTCCAAGGCTAAAGAGTTGGAACAAGTCATTGATGCTCTACAAGGAGAGCTAGACGACAGAATGAGCATCATTGAAGATCTTAAAAGGTAGATTAAACAGCTGAAAAATGAAGGAGAACAACACCAGATTGCCAAGGAGAAACAACAAAAAGAAATGGAAGAGCTCCTAACAAAGTTATCTCATGCATGCAAAAGCAAATATCAACAACTGACAGAAGTAACCAATGAACTTGTAACCACTACTCTGAATGTACAAAAGATCCAAGTGCAGCTAGATGTAGCTAATGCCTCCTTGTAGTACTCTGAGCAACAAATCAATGATCAAGCGACATTTCTAAGACATATAAGAGAAAACCCCGTTGTAGCCTCAATCAAGGAAACAAATGAAGTATATAAGACTTTAGAAAAGAGAAACAAAGACCTTAAACTTGAGCTAAAGCTAGAACAAACACAAAGATGAGACCTTGCATTGATCCAGGTACAAAGAGAAGAGCAATTGCTCAAGGCAATAGAAGAATTGAAGAGAGTTAATTAGCTACTAAGAGAGGGGCATATAGAAACTCAGGAGGAGGCACAAACCTTTGAACGGCCAACCATAGATATACCATCAGTCTCTTTTGCTGATATGGAAACACAACCGTCAGAGTGGATAGCAGGAGAATCAGAGTTTCAAGTACCAATCACTGAAGGTGAGAAAACGCCAATGGTCCTGCTTTCTAAAGCTGAGGAAGATGCACTGAAAGAGCAGATTGTCCAAGAAGCAGATGCTGAATGGAAAGCAGTAATGGATTGGGAGTTGAGAGTTCTCCACTCAATAAATGTAGCTCAACTCACTCCCAAACAAATCAATGCTCAATGGCATCAACAATCACTGCCCTACCCATTGATAAAGGTGGAGTTACTGTAGGTTAAGGAAAGACTTTACAAGGATATGCATGCAAAAGTCTCAGATGATATCCACCCAAATGGAGAAAGGAATGGCTGAACAAGAACTCTAGATGCCTAATTCTGCTCACAAGAGCACCTGCAGCCATACAGAAGGACCCTACATTATATCCTATACCAAGGGGAAGGACATGGCATACACACGATGCATCAAAGAAGAAGAGTCCAACATAGCAACATTACTCAATACTATCAGCTCCAAAGCATGGACCCACAACAGAAGAGTACATGGTGAAAACCCTAATGGGCACCATGAACTTCTTGAAGAGCCTCCCTGACCTCTTATGTGCAATGCTTTGTAAAATCTACAGAATGCTGCTTACATCATTCAAACATTTCATGAGCCTAAACAAGCCAATTCACCATGGATGTCTTTTCTAGAAGGCAACAAAGGTCTATGGTATGATTTGAGTGGACACCCTCCAGAAGAAGTCCTCTACTAGATGTATGTTTCTGCCATCAAGCAATATGTTGGCATTTGAAGAGGCATTCTATGCAGGATTCTTCACATGGCGGACGAAGATATTTGGGCTAGTGATCAGTAACCTCACATCAAGGTTTGTTGGCTATTCAGCCATTGAATTAAAAAACAAAGTCACCATGCAGTTTTTGCAAGTCCCTGACGAAGAAAGATGAATTAGATATAAAAAGGCCTACATGCGCTAAAAGACCACCTCGCCAGCCGTCAACCCGAAGACTACTTCAGTCCACGAAGCTGTGTCAAGGGATGACACAATCCAGGAGGGGGGGAATGTTAGCCAGCAAGCTAACTCGGATAACATTTTTAGGAGCTTTTATTGTAAAAACACTTATTATTTTGATAAATCGAGAATGTTGTAACTCCTACTTTCCAGATAAACAGTGTAATTGATGAGCCAGGGCTACAAACTTCTAGATTGTATCAACTTATCTTTAGTTAGAGCTCCCAGATTATTAGTCTTGACCAAAGAAACATTGGCTAAGGTATAAAAGCCAATTTTTGTAAGTATTCTGTAGGTTTTTGGATAATGGAACACAATGTAAGCTAACGGTTCTCACTTCTCTCCTTCTCGTGCTCCCTACTCCCTCCATGATCGTCACATTGCAATGCCGTCTATTGCGTTGCAACTGCATGTAAGAGCTCTACGCGTTGACGCAAACATTTCATGGTAGTCCGTAGCCTTTGGCGTCGTCGCCCGGTGGTCTAATTTCATCATAAGTAGGAATTTGAGCTAGAAAATCATAAAATAAATATAGGTGGGGTATTGGGGCATCATTGCTAAGCATTTAGATCCACTTTGGATAAAAAATGACTAGGTCAAACACTCACTGTTGCTGTTAATAATTGTGATTTTTTCACTTGACCTAAAGTGATATTTGAGACTATAATCATGTGTGGTTAGATCTTATAAACATGTCCTAAAAGATTTGTAACGTTTTGATATCGTTTGATGCTATAACGGTTATGATTTGTTTGTTGATTAGTGACTAGCTCTTGGTGATTTTGGTCATTTGAGTGTAGCTTGAGTTAGATGCCATTTGTCTCTTGTTTTCCAAGAGATTGGCAACCTCTTGTAGCCTCTATGCACTATCAATTCAGATTCATCCCATGGATTGAAAATTATGTTTGTGGTTCTCGCTATGTCTGCACTAAGATAGGAGTGAGGTTAGAAACCCGTCCCACACTTGCTTCCCACAACCCTTTCCATGCCCATAACCTCAATTGAAGAGATCCCGACTCAAGAAGTAGGAGCATATATGGTGTTTGTGTCTTAGCTTGGAGAATGTTTCTAAGAAAACACTTTTGGACATTCTCAAACTCTTTCCAAGTAGACTTTAAGATGCTCCCACCCCACACTTCAACTCCATAAATAAGAGACAGTGTCACCAATGCATCAAAAAGGTATTTATTGAGAACCCAACACTTGATGTTTCCTACATTACACATGTTCTTAAGTGCATAATATGCTCTCTTTCTCGCTTCCAAATGACGCATAGCACATTCATGCCACTTGTGATTGGATGGAACCTCAAGGACAAGGTACTTAAAGCTCTCAACAACTTCAAGTGTCTCATTGTTGTACACAATGCATGGATTCTCCTTATGGTTGGTTTTCACAAGCATAACCTGTTCTCAAGGACATCCATAAGATTTTGTGAATCTTCTAAAGTATGTGCTAGAAGCACTAGATCATCCACATACAGCAAAATCATGATTATTGCATTACAAATAGTGACCTCTTCAATGCCTTCTTCTTGCATAAAGTAAAGTACCATTTATTACAATTGATCAACGCATAGACCAAAGAGAGTTGGTGACAATGGACATCCTTGTTTAACACCAATAGTGCTTACAACGTTTTTTGAAATTCCTCTTCCGATGCACAATTGACACATCACCTTCTCTTAGATTCAAGAAATTGCAAGCATAAACTCACTGGGACTTGGAGTATTCTTCCATCCTTCTCCACAAATTACTACGTGTGATCATATCAAAGGATTTATTAAACTCCGCAAAACAATACTACAATTACTTTCCTTTCAAACGACTTTTCTCCATGAGAATGCAAAGAGTGACAAGATAATCAATGGTGCTATGGAATCAACGAAAACCCGCTTGTCATTCTGCACGCTTGTCATTCTCTTCAGCTCAATCACTCAATTTTATCTCCATTATACACCCAAAAAACTTTTCCATAAGAGACCCAATTATTATAGTCCCGTAGTTGTTTACATCCCCTCCTTTATGAAAAGGCTTGGCCCAATTGGTACTCCAATCACAAGGCATACCATGTTGAAGTCTAAGGTTGAACATATCACACATCCACTCATGTGTAAAATCTCTTGTCACCCATTTGATCATCTTCGGATTGATACCTTGAAGATCTTCCGCTTTGTGAGTGGACAATTTTTTAAGCCCACCACATGCATCCTCAATAGTAAAAATAGTGGGCATACATGGGAGGTGAACCATAAAATGGAATTTTCTGAGCATTTGGTTTCTCATATAGTTGCCTACAATCTGTGTACATATCCACAACACTCCAGCTACCAAAATTCTCAACCCCTTTTCGCCTCAAGTTTCTCCAAAATATTTCACATGCACGTGCCTTTTATTGGACTTGAAAAAGTTGTTGCTTTACTTTCCATCTTCTTCTCTTGTTTTGAATCAATTCCTTGTACGTATGCAAATAACTTTGAAAGTTTTCTTTGTCCATAGTTGCATCAAGCTTTAACAAGGACTTTCGAGCATCTTGACATTGTTTATCAAACCACCTTTTGCATGATCTATCTTTATTGATACCATGGACATGATTTATGGAAAAGAATTCTTCGGCACAAGAACAAATAACTGTTTTGATATCTTTCCATTTAGTTTCCAATGGTGCATCATATTGAAGCTTTGACATCCATAATGTTTGCTCAACTATTTCAATGGACATTGGTGCACATTTGAAATCCATACATAGTGATAACTTCTCTTCCATTTGGCTGAGATTATCATGCTTAGTTGCTTCTCCACATGCAAGGTCGATACATAAGGTCCGATGGTCTAATTCCGGGGTCCATTGGCCAAACTTAATACTCTTTATGTAATACATGATGGCTTCGGAGAGTAGCATATAGTCAATCACATTATCCCCGTTATGTTTTCTACATGTAAATCCATTGGTTCTACTCCACAAATATACACCACTGGCAATGAGCATACCATGCTACTACACATGTGTAAAAGTAACTTCCCATATTTATCCGGATCTTTATCATTCATTGAAGTACAATCATACAAGTGAACTTCCTCCAACTCCCTTGAAAAGTATGTCATATTAAATTGTGGAGTATCATGTTGCAATGTTTTGGTGCGAGCATTCATATCTTCCAATACATGATAACATCACCTTTTCCTTTGAAATAAGAAATGTTCTCTTCTAAATCAAAAAATGGATGATCTCTATCCATACAAGCATAAAAGGGGGAATCATTATGAGAAATGTAGCAACCAGCTACAAAAATGGGTGCTCTTTTCGGTTTCATAATTTTTAGCCATACAAAACGTTTGTACTTGACATCTTTCACAATTGATACAAAATCTTCCAATACTTTATTAAACATACATGCTACCCCTCTTTACCATCTTCGTTGCTTGAGATTATTTGACCACATCAATGAATGTACATTGTAATCCTCCAAGCCGTTAATCCTTTGTGTATCATGCTCCCAAGCTTCAACAAGAAGTACAACATTGGATTTTCTTGTTAGTTCATCAATGCCAACCCCCTCATTCCATGGGTATCCATTGCAATTCCAAAAACATATTTTAATTTGTAACTTGGCCTCATAGGTCGCACATCCCTATTTGCTCGAGGGACTAGCTTGCCTCCTCCTTGGGCACATTTTCTTCGTGAGAGATCTCCTTCTTCTCCTTATTCTTTTCCTCATATGCCTTGCAACACATATTTTGTTGCTTAATAGTATGATCTTCACACATACAAAACATTTGTATCCCTCGAGTAGATCCAACTATTATCAAGGATAATCTTTTGTTTGGTCTGATCTGGCATGGTGCATACAATTGGCTGTTTTCCCGCACAAGGAGCTCCTTGCTTACCCACTCTATGTGCTCCGTAGAACATAACTCCGGACATGCCAAGGTGGGTTTTGAAGAAATATTTAATAACAATTTCAAAAGAAGGAGGCGTCTTTAACTTCTCTTCAGGAATTACACAAATAACAATGTTCTTGAAACGTCGCTCTTGTTCCTTCAACTCCTCCACATCCACATTCTCAACATTCTTTGTTTGAGCCATAACTTACATGAGGGAGGATATAGGTACCACATTGCTACCACATACATCAGTCCAAATTTCTCCTCTTTCAATACATGGTCATGCTCTACTTTTCTCATGCGCTCCTTCAAAAGCATTCAAGTCCACAAGAGAGTGTTTATATTTCTTGACTTCCTCTTCCAGCTGCATCAAACGTGGTTTTTACATCTCAACTATCCTCTTGAGATTCTCATCCTCAACCACAAGAACCCTTAGCATGCCATTCTCTGTTGCAAGTGTCCATAAGTCTTCACCTTGTTTGTTTATAGTCTCTTGCAATGATACCACGTATGCCATGGTCATGGTTTTCCATGTCATTGATTGAGTGTTTGTGTTTCTATTTCCACACTTAGGAGATTTTGGGTCATTTTCTATAATTGTTGTGGACATTTTTTAAGAAGAACCCTTGCAAGAGCCAGAAGACATTGTATGTGAAAGAAGAGATGAGAGTCGACTTTCCTGAACCTATTCACTTCAAAAATGCTGCTACCAAAACACCTTTCATAACTTTGCAATTTTTTGTCTTTACATCAATGCGTAGAGGGCATTGGCTCTTTGGTTGAGACAGAGACAGACACACAGACACACACACACACACACACACACACACACACACACACACACACACACACACACAGAGAGAGAGAGAGAGAGAAGGGTAGGGAGAAAGAGAGAGATTCTTCATTCATGGTACTTCATGCCGGGAAGATATTTAAATATCAGGCTAGAATTATGCTCCTTGTACTATTGAAATGTTCATCTTTGCAAGATAGCCATGCCAAGCCCAGGAAAAGATAACAAAAATTTATGCTTTTGCTACACAATTTGCATGAGGATTATTGCTTATGCAAAATCCTCATATATATATATATATATATATATATATATATATATATATATATATATATATGAGCTTTCTATTTTGTCCCACGGTGCGCCTGGATGCACAAAGTGTTGCTATATTCTCCTGCGCGTGCCATGCGGGGACAAAATATTGAGAGATACAGGAAGTTTGTTTTTTCTTCCCATGGAACACGTCGATGTGTTTACATACCTTCAATTGTATTTTGCGTGTCGTAGAACATAGTAGAGAGGGAGAAAGAGGTAGAGAGCGACTTAGAAGCTACAAACACACACACACACACACACATACAGGGACAGAGTATAATTTTGTGAGGATTAATATCTCACAAAAGGAAGAGGAAAGAAAAGATCCAGAGACTGTGTTTGGCCAACAAGAAGCATAAGAGAGGCCACCTTAGTTGCTGAGAGGTTCCAAAAAAAGAAGTATATCCAGAGACTGTGTTTGGCCAACAAGAAGCATAAGAGAGAACACCTCAGTTGCTGAGAGTTTCCTTTAAAATATGGACCAACACTACCACAAAATGCAGACAAAGTTATCCTCACTGACAAAAATTTTGCGCGAGGATGTTTTGGATACTATCTAGGGTACACAAGTGGTCATACGGCTTATTATTACACATAAAAAACAATAATGACTCTTGGATTATGGAAAACATTTAATGTTCCGATACAAGGGTGATGTGCCAAAAGATATCCCTAAACAATCATCAAGTTGAGAGACTTGTGCCTTGTGTAGGGTCTATTAAATCTAGGAGAGGAGAGAGAGAATGAGAGAGATTATCCACATCTCTGATGACAAGAGATTGGAGATGAGCATGAACTTGCTTTGGGACTCATTGAATGCTAAGAGCAACTCCTTGACTATGCAAAGAGCCTGATTTTAAGATTAAAAAAACCAATTTATAGAGACACATACCAAAAAACACTTGAGTTTTAAAGTGGATGGTTTATAGAGCTCAGTACGGCATCCCCTTTTGACCCAGTGATGATTTTTTATCATATTCTCTCTCCACCCCTTTTGTCCCTCAGTAGCCTTGGATTCTTTGAAGGCTATTGCTCATTTGTTACGCTGAATCAGTTTTAAGAATTGTGTTGTCTTTGATTCTTCTAGTACTTTCTTCTAATGCAAACACTGCAAGATCCTTCTATAGAACCATTGGAAGAGTTCCTTCAAATTGTTTGCCTTATTTTGTGTGCTACCATGTTGTGTGTGTCGAAAGTATGCATTGTGTGCCATGTAGTGCTACTTCTCCAATCCTTGTGTGTTCCATATGCTACGTTTCAAGAGGAATTTCAAAGTCTTCAAGTCTCCCACAAGGTGCCATTTCCACTTTGAATTCACCTTGTCCCTCCACACTTAGTTTTAAACCTTGTCCCTCCACACTTAGTTTTAAATTGGATGAGGAGCATCAGGACTAAGTAGCGGATAAGTCCATAGCTTCAAAAGTGACTAACCAACTCTACATGCCAAGTAGTCACAAAAATCGGTGATTTCAGAGTTGACAAGAGCATGAAGTGATGCCGACAAGTCCAAAACTTACCAAATTCATTTTAGGACTTGTTTTAGATGTATTAAAGATGTTCACGACATCAAATTGTCAATTGTTGCAAAAAAAGTGACTGTTGTAAATAATCGTGATTATTTACTTTTGTGCTTGTTTGGCTTGAATTTCATGTTTTCACTTCACCTATCACTTGTACACATCTATTACATGCCACATGTCAAATATGAGCCAAAATGATCAAGAAAAACTCTGAAATTGTCAAAAAACGCACCAAAGTTTTTTCACTCCAATTTTTGAGTTAACTATCTTATTTTTTGATCCAAATCACCCCATATCTCACACACCGACTCTACATCATGCCTAGAACCAAGTTGCAACAAAAAATGTACAAATTGATGAAAAAGTTAATAATCACGATTATTTACTTTTTTTACCAAAATGGATGCAATTTGCAACTTTGAACTTATGGAACCAAAGAACATGATGTCCCAAGCCCACTAATCAAGTTTGAGCAAGTTTGAAACTCAAAAACTCAAAATCTCTTTATAGCTACTGTTTTAGAGTCTAAAAGCCTAAATCTGGCACCATGTCCACCCAATGCACTCAAATGAGCCCATACCTCACTGAGAGTATCTAAATTCCATATGTTTCAAGCCTATGATGTCAAAAATGCAACAAGTTGGAAAAAATCCCTAGCTGTAAATAATTGCACATTATTTACTTTTTTTTGCAAATTTTGCCTAGACTGCATGATCTCTACGTGTTTTTATGCATCTATGCATGCTCCAAAATTGATTTGAAGCAAAATGGACATCATTTGCCAACCATTCAGAATTAGGGAATTTCAAAGCGGAATTCGTAGAATTTTCTAACTTTGACACTGTATTCACCTAACAGGAGCAATGCAAGTGGCTAAGAAGGCAAGAAAAAGGGTGTCTCAGAAAGATAAGCTGCAAGATCTGCCACTATAATAGTTAGATCCAAGCTCAATAAAATGGCAAAGGAAACCTACTTGTCTAAAGAGAAGCTCAAAGATAACAACACCACGGTCTTCATTGGCAGATTCAAGAGTGAAAAAGGACACCAGGTAGAATTGCAAATGTTACTTAAGGAGGCTTATGATGTAATAGCAAAGCCAGACACTAAAGAAGCAAATAGAAGACTGGGGCTTCAAGATTTCTACGACCAGAAACCATGCGGAGTGGATTTCCAGAAAGCATATGAATTGCTATCCTGATTAAAAAAGATGGATCGGCCCAAAT
Source organism: Adiantum capillus-veneris (assembly GCF_014529385.1). Taxonomy (NCBI): domain Eukaryota; kingdom Viridiplantae; phylum Streptophyta; class Polypodiopsida; order Polypodiales; family Pteridaceae; genus Adiantum; species Adiantum capillus-veneris. The sequence continues at coordinate 160,328,923 of NC_140931.1, forward strand.
GAGGATTAACAGGGGCAAAAAGTTGAAGTGGTGTTCTCTAAAGATATAGTGGCCGAGGCATTGAAGTTTCCAACAAAAGGAATGACAATGCGGGCCAGGGATAGAAAGAGATCAGGTACTTTTACCAAGGATACTATTTCTGCCTCATTTTTTTATTTCATCCAAAGGCAAGAGGAGGATCCATCTTGCCTCTACCATCAACATTTCCACTTCCTCTCAAAGAGACTGCCACGGTCCACAACTCCAAACCATGCAGTTGCGACTACTTCACTCAAGTATTGGAGTCGACAACAAGGCAAGCAATAGATCACGCGCAATACGTGCTTACAATACTAAAGGTCACGAAGAAAGATGGAAAGATCACATATTTGGGCACTCCATAAGTGCTAACAAGAATAGCATATCATGCTATTGGAATGGCCGACAACTTTCTACCAGCCCCAGATTAGAACACATGGATCATTCCAGCTCAGCCTTCTCCACGGATCACTAGATCAACAAAAAGAGTATATAGATCAGATGAGGAATTTGCAGAAAGTTCCCATGAATCCCCCAACACTGAAATCTCTGACAACGAAGAAACGAGAGAAGGAGAAAAGCAATGAAAAAGGAAGAAGCGGCAGCTCACCAAGAGGAACTGCAGCAAAAAGGTCTAAATTTGAAAGAGAAAAGAAAACATACAAAAGGAGCCACCAAGCTGCAGCTGAAGACCCCAAAAATGGAGTCCAAGTGTTAGCAATAAGATAACGCGGACACCATTTTTCGGAGTTCTCCTTGTAAAACAATTATTAGTTTGCTAAATCGGGAATATTGTAACTCCTATTTTCTTGGTAAACTTTGTAATTAATAAGCTGGGGCTACAAGCTTCCAGATTGTATCAACCACTCAATTCCCAACTTTGGTAGAACTCCAAATTTTTACTTTTGACCACCCAAAAACCTTGGCTAAGGTATAAAAGCCAATTTTTGTAAGTTTTTTATAAGTTTTTGGATAAGAAATACATAGTGTAGGCGGCCTAATTTCATCATAACTAGGAATTTACACTTTTAAAACAAAAACTAAGCATAGGCGGGATATTGGGGCATCATTGCTAAGCATTTAGATGCATTCTGGGTCGAAAACGTCTAGGTCAAAAATCCACTGCTGTTAATAATCGTGATTTTGGAACTTGACCAAAAGTGAGTTTTGAGGCCATAGGCATGTGTGCTTAGATCTTATAAACTTGTCCTGGAAGTTTCATTACGTTTGGATGTCATTTGATGTTGTAACGGGGATGTGATTTGCTTGCCGATGAGAGCGATTGGCTTTTGGTGATTTCAGTCACTTGAGTGTAGCTTGAGTTAGATGCGAGTTGTTAGTTGTTTTCCAAGAGATTGACAACCTCTTGTAGCCTCTATGCATTAGTTGAATCAGCTTCATCCCATGGTTTGACAAATTAATCGTGGTTCTTGCTAATACTACAATAAGATAGGATGGTGAGGTTAGACATGCGTCTCACATTTAGCGTCGTTGCCGGGGATCGAAGAGACCTAAACTAGGGAAAAACGCGAGCGTCTTGTGTAATTGTCCTTTAACTTCCTCTAGGTTCACCTAGAGTTCAAAAATTTCTTTTAGAAACCGCATAGCATAAGATTGTAGTCTTTTGTTGTGTAGAGGTAGCTTGGAAGTAATCGTACTTGCTGAGTACCTTTAGGACTGTAGGATTGTAGATTTAGATTAGGATTTGGAGAATGATTGATAGACGAGATAAGTCTTAAGGTCAAGACTCTGAAAAACATAAAAAACACAAGAAAACGAGTGTTGTCGACACTTTTCACAACTCCACTGCATGAGAAACTAGGAGTAGGGTAAGTAGGATCCGAGGTGGATTTCACAACATTGCTCTCTCTGAAAGAATCAAGTGTGAGTTGTTATGTAAAGTTGCAGAATTTCATGTCTACGGCTAGAAATAGCTTGAAGACTCGAATTCACTCAATCCGACTGGAAAGTAAGCCTAAGAGTTGTCCAAACCAGCGGGTAAGCTCAAAGACACTTCGAGGTAAAAATTTCAAGAAGTTGACCAAAACTCAGATTATTTACTTTTTCTTGACATTTTAGGCCAAATTAAATTTTGACTTGATTTATAGGCTTAAAAATATCGTAAAAAGACTGTCTTTGAGAAAATTGCAAAAAAGTGCTCATTTCAAGCCTCAAGTTAATAATCGCGATTATTAACTTTTTGCTCTAAATTGGCCAAGATTCATACCATTGACTCATTGCATGTGTACAAACAACTTTTGTAAAGGCCCAAAAGATTTGGATCACTAAACTGGCAAGAATCTGGGTAAAAACTAAAGTTTGTACTGACTTCTTGAATCTTGAGTGTGAATCGAGGAAAAAATTATCCAAACTTCTTGAAAATTGATTCATAGGCTTATATTGATGTGAATCATGTGATAAACATGTGTATATGCTCATCTGACCAAAAACTTGCAAATTATGGCAAAAGTAAATAATCGCGATTACTTACATCTACCCTGTTTTTGAACTTTTTTGACCAAGTTGGCATACAACTAGCTTGACCATGTTGTAATAAGCCCACAAACCAAATTTGGTAAGATTTGGATCATTGGATTGAAAATTGTGTCAAAAATTACAAAGTTAGTCTGCGGACAGATAATTGATGACCATTTGACCAAAAATTGTCCAAACTTGATGAAAATTGGCTAGTGACCTTAACATAAGGTGCTTAACAAAAATTTGCAAAAAATTGTCAAAAGTAAATAATCGCAATTATTTACTTCTACTTCAAAACTTGTTGATTTTGCAAATTTGAGTATACCACAAGGTCAAGAACATCAAGTAGACCAATTTTGGTGAAATTTGGACCACAAAAGTGTGACTTAAGCCAGATTCTCAAAATCAGAGTCTGCGGACACGGTTCTGTAACATTTAATGGCCTAAAATCTTATGTGTAGCGGAAATTAGCATGAACATAGTGAGCATTTCATTAGAGTTGATTCCTAATGAGAATTACAAGAGTGCTTGGGTGGAGAGAGCAACAAAAAGCATAACACCTAGTTAGATAGCATCGACAATACTTTCAAAAGAGAGAGCAATTAAGCTATTGACAACAGTTGAGGACCGGATTTGCATGGAGCCGGTCCCCCCTCCAAAAGGCTTTGTATTATGGTTTCTCCCATCAAGAGAGACATTGTACAATACAATTCTTTGTGTTCCTTCAAGACGAGCTAGTGCAATGAAGATGGAAGCTTCATACACCAAGCAAAACACTTAATCAAACACAACTTGAATTATCCCCGTTCTCAGACCCAAGACCTCACACACCTTCGAAGATGGTGAGAGCTAGCAGGGTATGAGAGTAGATTGAGAGGAAAAAGAAGTATCTTACGAGAAAGAAGTACATCTCCTCACATAATCACTCATATTAGCATAGCTTATCTTAGTAATTAGCTTGGTAGAGAAGATGAGCATGCATTGAAGCTTGGCTCTTGGTTGGATTTGCATCCACATGCCAAGAGAGTGTTGATGTAGGCTTCTATCTCACAAGCTTGGAGTAGGTGATGAGCTCTCCATTAAAGCTTGGGAGGAGATAGAGTATTTTCCCTTCACACATGGTCAAGTCTGAGAGTGTGTGTGTCAATGCCAAGCAAAAATCATCCCCCTCTCTCTCTTGGGCGAGCCCTAGCTGCTAAGTTAGTCTGGCTTTTGCCTCATTGGACCTCCCCAGGTCAAGCCAATAGGGATTAAGCAGCATAAGTGATAGCCTTCTGACATGTGTCCCCCTTTCCCCTTTTGTGAGAGCTTTAGATAATTAAATAATTAAACTAAACTCTCATTGGACCCCTTTGCCTCCTGGCCAATAGGAATCAGGCAAGCCATGGGGCTCCTGAATGCTCATTGGACCCCTTGGGAGACTGCCCAATAGTCTTCTAGGACACTTAATTCTTATTGGTTTCTTTTATTAAATGTTTTTAAATTAATTAAACTAGATTTACTCTAGCCTAATTCTCATTGGTCCACTTCAAGGGTCTTCCAATAGGAATTGGGCATACCTTGTGGGCATCTGGCCTAGGGAGCTGACATGTGTCCCTCATTCCCTTTGTGTAAAGGGAGCCTGTGTGTGTGTGTGTGGCTTTCTCTCTCATCCCCTAGCTTTGGGGCTCGCCCCCTCCCATGTAGGGATGTAGAAAGACTTTTTGGGCACACACTAAGCATCCAATTTTCCCTAAGGTTGACCTTTGGACACAACCTTTGAATTTTGGAACCTTAGCATTTTGGAAGTCTTAATGGGCTGAACCTTAGGGTCTTTTTAGCCCGTTGTTTCACATGGCTCTTTTGCAGATGGCCCCTCCTTTGGATCCCTATTTTCCCTCCTTTGGATCCCTACTGTGGCCGGTCTGCTAACTTAACCAATATTCTAGCTTTTTCTCCCTTGGCACTTCCCCACATTAAATGATCAGATTAATATGAGAAAATCATTTAGGAGAATTAGATATTGATTATTATGACATTACCTCTCTCTTGAAATCATAGTCGTCCTCGACTATGGTGTAGAGAAGATAAAGCATATGCATGAGTCCTTTTCTTAGCGGGTAGAGGATCCCTATGTTACCCTACGACATCATTCCATAATGGATGACTAGTCCATTTGGCGCTTGAGAGCCTGAGGCTGCCGCAAGCATGTCTGCACATTAGTCCTATCAATCTTCCATAGTAGAGTGACAAGCTCTACTTGGTGTTCGGGAGACGTCGTCTCCGCAAACTTGATCTAAGCATGCATACTACTTCATTTTTGTGCACAAATAAAGAAAAAGAGAGTCTTATAAGACAAAAAATTTTGTTCATTTTTAACATTTTGTACATTTGCTTACTCTTGGGAAGCATTGTAAGCATTGACAAGGTTTAGGTTATCCTTTAATTGTATGCCTTGCATCCATCTAGCATCTTCAAAAGGATAATTCTTAAACTTAATAAGATATCGTCGGATAGTCTTACCGCCTCTTAATACCTTGTCTTCATGTCGGAGAATGGACTCGGGTTGCAGAACCTCCTCGTGGTCCTCGATCTCCGGTGGGTCTTCAATAGTTGGTTCTTGAGGTGGCTCTCCTTTGTAAGGCTTTAAGAGGCTCACATGAAAAGCATTGTGTATGAGCCAATGATTGGGCAACTTAAGTTGATAGGCCATCTCATTGATTGGTCTAAGAATCTGGAAGGGACCATAGTACCTTTTTGCTAGTTTAGCATAGTACTTTTGGTGGCCCGTAGGATTCTTGACCGTCGTGTGCCTTAATCGAGCCTTGGGAAACTTTAACAAGACCCAATCGTTTTCTTTAAAGGCTTGGGCTCTTCTGTGCTTGTCAGCAGCAGCCTTTTGCCTTTGCTGTGAGATAGAGATAGCATCCTTAATCTTTTGGAAAGATTCTTGTAGGTCTCGGCTATACTCATCTGCAGCGAAGATCTTCCCATGTACCTTAAGTAGCAAGGGACTTTTTGATCTTCCCTCAATTACCTCGAAATGTGCTTTTCCTGTAGAAGTATGTACAGTGTTATTGTAAGCATACTCTACTAAGGGTAAGTACTTCTCCCATTGGGATCTTTGATCTACTTCCGTTACATAGGCTTTTAGTAGATCAAGAATAGTTAGATTAGCTATTTCACTTTGGCCATCAGTTTGTGGATGATAGGCTGAAGAGAAGTTTAGCCTTGTTCCTAAATTCTCAAAGAGACCCTTCCAGAAATTACTGGTCATTCTAGGATCTCTATCCGACACTATGGACATTGGCAAGCCATGGTACTTGAAAATTTGCGAAATGAAGAGGGTTGCCATTTGATGGGCTTTGATAGTCTTTTTGACAGGTATAAAATGAGCTTGTTTACTGAACCTGTCTACTATCGTCCATATTCCCGTATTCCCATGGATAGACTTAGGCAATCCAAAGATAAAATCCATGGATATGCTCTCCCATGGTGAATTAGGGATTGGCAAGGGTTGAAGCAATCCAAGTTGCTTCCCTCTATCAAATTTTGTCTTTCGACATACCACACATTTGGAAACATACTCATGTATGTTCACTTTCATGGTAGGCCAATAGAAATATGTTTCAATTCCCTTTAGGGTAGACTGAATCCCTCTATGCCCCGCATATGGGGGAGCATGAGATTCATACATTACTTTCTCACGTAGTGAGTTAGTAACGCATAGTCTATTGCCATAGAGAAGATAGCCATCTTGTAAAGTAAATGGTTCTTCTTTCTTCCCTAAGGCAAGGGCTGAAATCACATCTCTAAAATCGGGATCAATAGCATACTCATCTATCATTAAAGATAGATCATTGTGAGTTGCTATGGAAACCGCATTCACTCTCGGTCGTCTTGAGAGTGCATCGGCTACTTGATTATGCTTGCCAGCAATGTGAGCAATATGAAAATGAAATTGCGAAAGGAAATTTGCCCACCTCATTTGTTTGTCGGAGAGCTTGGTCTGCGTCATGAAGTACTTAAGACTTTGGTGATCCGTTCGCAGAATGAAAGGAGTCCCCAATAAATAGTGCTTCCATGAGTCTAAGGCATGTAGAACTGCAAGGAGTTCTTTTTCGTATATGCCTAGAGCTTGCTCAACAGGGTCGAGCCTTCGACTCTCATAGCCTATGGCGTGCCCTTCTTGGAGCAAAACAGCCCCAAGGCAATCACCACAAGCATCACATTGGACCTCAAATGGTTTTGAGAGATCCGGTAGTGTAAGCACAGGTTGAGAGATAAGCTTTTCTTTAAGCTTTTCGAAAGCATTGTTCTCCTTAGCAGACCACGTATACCTAACATTTTTCTTTGTTAGGTCATGTAATGGTCCCGCAATTTGTGAGAACTTTTCTATGAAGCATCTATAGTATGCACACATACCTATAAAGCTTCTTAGTTCATGAAGATTCCTTGGTTTAGGCCATCCTTTTATTACCTCTAACTTGGATGGATCCATTTGGATTCCATCTTGAGAGATAATGTGACCTAAATATTGAATCTCTTGCAAGAAAAATTCACTTTTCTTTCGATTAACATAAAGTTTATTCTCTCTTAAAACTTGAAATATTACCTGGAGGTGTTGCTTATGTTCCTCTAATGAATTAGAGTAGATGATAATATCATCAAAGAACACTCCAGTGAAGGTTCGATGAGGTCTGAACAGCTTCTCCATCAAGCGGTTAAATGTGGCTGGTGCATTAGTCAAGCCAAAAGGCATGACAATGTATTCGTAAAGACCAAATGTAGTACGAAATGCGGTCTTTACAATGTCTTGATCAACTATCCTTATTTGATGATAGCCACTTTTTAGGTCAATCCTACTGAAGTAGGTCGATCCTTGTAGCTTATCAAATAGGTCTTCTACCCGTGGAACGGGAAACCTATTCTTGATAGTGATCCTATTTAGTGCTCTATAGTCGACACACATACGATATGTGCCGTCTTTCTTTTGCACTAATAGCACAGGTGAGCAAAATGGAGATGAGCTAGGCCTAACCATGCCCTTCTCAATTAACTCATGCACTTGCCGCATAATCTCCTCTTGTTGAGCTTGAGAAACTCTATAAGGAGGTTTGTTAGGCGGTGAACTTCCTGGAAGAAGTTCAATTGCATGGTCGTCATTACCTCGTTTAGGAGGTAGCTCAGAAGGGATGTCGTCAATAAAGACATCTTGAAACCCCTTGAGAAAATTGGATAACTCTAATTCCTTTTGGTTGCTTTTATTTTCTTTTGCTAAAGCATTAGGTTCATTTTGAGAATCTTTAACAAAAATCATGTACACGGAAATAGAGCTCTTTATTGACTTGTTGAAAGCTGGTGTATGTACAATGGGGATGGTGTTACCCATCTCCCTAGCATCTATATACATGTCCTTTTCCCTGAACTTAAAGGAGATTCTCCTTTCAGGAAATTTAACATGGGCAGCCAGACGGTCAAACCATGGTGCCCCTAGGATTACATCCTCATGCTTGAGAGGAGAGATAAAGAAATCCTCTTTGTCCACATAGCCTTGGACATGAAGCCTCAATTTCCCGATTAAGGGAGTGACTGAAGCTTCTTGCCCCTTGAAGGCACTGTCTGCAGGTAGGATATCTCCCATCTCGTAGGATTGTATGCCTAGCTTGGTGGCTAACTCCATAGATATGAAATTGTGAGTAGAACCAGGGTCAAAGAGAATAAAAGCATCATGTTCTCTTACCTTTCCCCAAGCATGGCATAGAGGAGATCCTTTGTGGTGAGTTTGGTGAATCTCCTCCTCTTGGATTTCAACCAAAGAAGCTCTAGGAGGATCTTGGCGGTTGTTCTTTTGGGGACAAGCGCGGTACGCATGCCCTTGTTCGCCGCACTTGAAACACCGGTTATCTTTACGATAACGCTCAAGCTCTTCAGGAGAGAGTTTATTCTTTCCTTTGTAAACTCCCTTCTCTTTAGCTTTGTTGGAATTGCCCTTAGGAGACTTTTGGACATTGTCCTTCCCCTTAGGCTCATTGGAACCTTTGTTTTCCGGGGGCTTATTATTTCTTTTACCCCCCGTTTGGAAATTGATTCGCGAGGCCACCATAGTATGGTGTATTACCGCCGATATGGTACGTGGCCTTTGGGAGTTGACATACTCCGCCATTTCTTCGGTTAAGCCCGCACAAAATTGTTGCTTTTGCTCTCCAAAATCCAACTTTTTGAAGACAGTGGCTTTGAGTTGTAGGTCCCAAAACTTGTCTACATATTTGTCGATGGATTCATTGGGAGAGAGCTTTAAGCTTCGCCATTCGGTGAGTACTTTGTCTTTGGCATCGGTGGCCAAAAACTGCTTCATAATGGAAGCTCTTAAAGCCTTCCATGTTCGTGGAGCTTCACCGTTGGCTCGTAGGCTAGACCACCATTGTCTGGCGGACTTTTGAAAGTGCATAGCTACATGGCGTAGCTTAGAGGACTCCGTGAAGCCCTCATCTCCAAACGCCGCATCGAATTGCTGGATAAAGGCCAAAACTTTGTCTGTAGCACCGAAGGTGCCATCATAGGTAAGGAAAGAGATGCTCTTCCCTCCCTCTTTGAATTTCTTCAACTTGGACGACCTCTTCCATGCGGCATAGGATTTCCTATGGCCTCTTCTTTTTGATGGTTCAAAAGTTCCACCATCACTTTCTTCAGAAGATGAAGAATTTGAAGAAGGTGGAGAAGAGGGTGACCTCTTTCTCGCCTTTTTCTTGTCTTGATCTTTGTCGTCTTCACCATAGCTTTCATAAGAGGAAGAGGATAAAGAAGATGGAGAAGAGGGTGTCCTCTTTCTCGCCTTTTTCTTCTCTTGCTTTTTATCATCCCTCTTTGAATTATGGCGTGGAGAAGAGTGTGATGGTCTTCTCCGCTTTGGTGGTGATGGAGAGCGTTTAGCCCGCTGTCTTCGTGGAGCCATCTCCGCCGAGGTGGCGGGAGACTCGCTGCTTTCTCGTTCCTTCGGTGGAGGCTCTTGAGTTCTCCTTTGGGAAGGAGATGCATCATCAAGAAGTAAGTTCTTGAGCCCTTCATATGGATTCTCTTCTTCTTCCCGAATCGGAGAGAGACCTCTTTTGGTAGTCTCACAAGGAGGCTTCCTAGGTGTTCTCTCGTCATGGTGATGAGCTTGGAGAATCCCATGAGCACGGAGCTGCCGTTGCACTTCACTTTGGAGAGATGGATTGCCCATGGCTTGTTGAAGCCTAGAAACAAGATAATTAACAAGCATTGAAGCATCATTAGTAGCTTGCTCATGAGCAAAATCAAAGTTATCAACATTAATTTCACTCTCTTTAATATTGTCAGCCATTCTAACAACTTTTAGGTGTAAACTTTTTAGGTGTACTTTGGCACTTCAAGCCCTAGTTGCTACTCCTCTTTACCCCTTTAGAAAAAGCACTCAAGCTACTGTACCCGCGGCTCGAATACCATTAATTGCAAGGAATAGAAGAGAGGGTCTTTCGACACCAAAACAGCACCGGCTCCTGTCAAGCTTCTAATAGCTCAATAGTGGTTAAGCCGTAGGCAAGCCCCGTAGGACTCCACTATTAAGACCATAGCTCTCGACGGTGATGCCCCGTTAACTGCACAAAGGCAGGCGCACTGCAAGGCCGAAAAATCCCTATTCTACTTACTCACAGGCAATTAATAATACCAACCATTTGTAGCTAGCTTGAGGACCTCCCTTCTTGAGCAAGAAAAGAGAAACCTTGAGCTCTGATACCAATGTAACATTTAATGGCCTAAAATCTTATGTGTAGCGGAAATTAGCATGAACATAGTGAGCATTTCATTAGAGTTGATTCCTAATGAGAATTACAAGAGTGCTTGGGTGGAGAGAGCAACAAAAAGCATAACACCTAGTTAGATAGCATCGACAATACTTTCAAAAGAGAGAGCAATTAAGCTATTGACAACAGTTGAGGACCGGATTTGCATGGAGCCGGTCCCCCCTCCAAAAGGCTTTGTATTATGGTTTCTCCCATCAAGAGAGACATTGTACAATACAATTCTTTGTGTTCCTTCAAGACGAGCTAGTGCAATGAAGATGGAAGCTTCATACACCAAGCAAAACACTTAATCAAACACAACTTGAATTATCCCCGTTCTCAGACCCAAGACCTCACACACCTTCGAAGATGGTGAGAGCTAGCAGGGTATGAGAGTAGATTGAGAGGAAAAAGAAGTATCTTACGAGAAAGAAGTACATCTCCTCACATAATCACTCATATTAGCATAGCTTAGCTTAGTAATTAGCTTGGTAGAGAAGATGAGCATGCATTGAAGCTTGGCTCTTGGTTGGATTTGCATCCACATGCCAAGAGAGTGTTGATGTAGGCTTCTATCTCACAAGCTTGGAGTAGGTGATGAGCTCTCCATTAAAGCTTGGGAGGAGATAGAGTATTTTCCCTTCACACATGGTCAAGTCTGAGAGTGTGTGTGTCAATGCCAAGCAAAAATCAGCCCCCTCTCTCTCTTGGGCGAGCCCTAGCTGCTAAGTTAGTCTGGCTTTTGCCTCATTGGACCTCCCCAGGTCAAGCCAATAGGGATTAAGCAGCATAAGTGATAGCCTTCTGACATGTGTCCCCCTTTCCCCTTTTGTGAGAGCTTTAGATAATTAAATAATTAAACTAAACTCTCATTGGACCCCTTTGCCTCCTGGCCAATAGGAATCAGGCAAGCCATGGGGCTCCTGAATGCTCATTGGACCCCTTGGGAGACTGCCCAATAGTCTTCTAGGACACTTAATTCTTATTGGTTTCTTTTATTAAATGTTTTTAAATTAATTAAACTAGATTTACTCTAGCCTAATTCTCATTGGTCCACTTCAAGGGTCTTCCAATAGGAATTGGGCATACCTTGTGGGCATCTGGCCTAGGGAGCTGACATGTGTCCCTCATTCCCTTTGTGTAAAGGGAGCCTGTATGTGTGTGTGTGGCTTTCTCTCTCATCCCCTAGCTTTGGGGCTCGCCCCCTCCCATGTAGGGATGTAGAAAGACTTTTTGGGCACACACTAAGCATCCAATTTTCCCTAAGGTTGACCTTTGGACACAACCTTTGAATTTTGGAACCTTAGCATTTTGGAAGTCTTAATGGGCTGAACCTTAGGGTCTTTTTAGCCCGTTGTTTCACATGGCTCTTTTGCAGATGGCCCCTCCTTTGGATCCCTATTTTCCCTCCTTTGGATCCCTACTGTGGCCGGTCTGCTAACTTAACCAATATTCTAGCTTTTTCTCCCTTGGCACTTCCCCACATTAAATGATCAGTTTAATATGAGAAAATCATTTAGGAGAATTAGATATTGATTATTATGACACGGTTCAGCGCCCTCTCACACGAGACATGAGGGGTAAGTTCTTTACTCATCAATGATCCATTTTGTACGGCCGGTAGCTAGTCTAAAGCCCTAGAAAAAACCCTAGAAACCGAGCAGTGCACAAAGACCTACGACCTAAAACTGACCATAGCGGCCTGCCAGCTTGACCAAATCGGATGGGATTTGAACCATAGCATTCCCTTACATAATAGAACCTTTCCATACCATCAGATGATCATTCGGCTGGGGTCAAGGGGTTCCCGAGTAGAGAAATTAGGGTTTTTGGAGAAGGCCAAAATTCCGACCTGACTCCACAGATGGCTTGCTAATGAGGTTCATATACAATGTATATGATTGGTTTGGTGAAATTTATCAAGTAAAACCCTCAAAAGTAGAAAACGGCTCGAAGGTTACAAAGCGTCGAATTCGACATACGAGGCCAAACTGACTCCAAATGAGCCAGAATTGGATAGGTAGCTTCACGACTATATTACGGACAAGTCCAAAGCCTCACGGTTGACCGACCAACCCAACAGACAGAGTAATCACAAAAAAAGGTGACTTCAGAGTTGACAGAGCACAAAGTGATGCCGGCATGACCAAACTTGGCCAAATTCATTTCAGGACTTGTATTAGGTGTATGAAACATGTTTAGGTCAAAATTTGTGAGATTTGCAAAGTTTTTGTCACTGTAGTGAATGATCGCGATTATTTACTTTTGCATCATTTTTGCTTGGAAATTGTCAATTCACCTCACCTATCATGTGTACACACCATTACATGCCAAAAATCAAGTATGAGCCAAAATGACCACCCATTACTTGCAAAATTGCCAAAAAACGCAAAGAAGTCTTTGAAAGCCAAAATATGGTTTATGAACAACTTTCTTGGTCCAAATCACCTCATAATTCATACCCAAGCTCTATACCATGCCTAGAACCAAAGCATGCCAAAAAATGTCCATTTTGGAAGAAAAGTTAATAATCGCGATTATTTACTTTTTGGTCAAAATTGGGGAATTTTGATATTTGGCCATCATACATCCAAAGCACGTGTAGTGATAAGCCACTAGCCAATTTTGAGTCAATTTGGAGTTCAAAATCTCAAATTTCCTTTATATCTACTGTTTCAGAGACCTAAAGCCAAAATCTCGTACCATTTTCAATATGTGCATCCAAATGAGCCCATATTTTGCTCAGAGCATGTAATTGGCATATGCTTTAAGCCTATAAAGCCAAGTTTGCAAAAAAGTTGAAATTTTTTCCAGCTGTAAATAATCGCGATTATTTACTTTGGTTGTAAATTTTTGTTTTCACCATACAGTTTTGTTCCTTGCATGATTTTATGCATCTTTGCTTGTTTAAAATTTGATTTTAAGCAATTTGGACCAGATTATCAGCATTTCAGTCTAAAGGACAATCCAGAGAGATACCGACAAATCTGCTAACTTTGCACTCTACTCACTGAACAGGAGCAATGCAAGCCGTGGAGAAGGCCAAGAAGAAGTTAAATCAAAAGGAGAAACTGCAAGAACTGCCCCCGTATCAACTGGATCCCAAGTCAGTAAAGGCGGAAAAAGCATCCTACCTTTCTAAAGAACAGTTGGAAGAACACCACACCACGGTTTTCACTAGCAGGTTTAAGAGTGAAGAAGGGCATCAGGTGGAGTTGCAGCTCTTGCCTAAAGAGGTCTATGATGTAGCAGCAAAGCCAGAAACCAAAGAGGCTAACCGCAGGTTGGGGCTCCGATATTTCTATGAACAAGAGCCTTACGGGGTGGACTTTCAGAAAGCTTACAAGCTTCTGTCCAGAATCAAAGAAGACGGAACTGCCCAAATGTCAGACAACTAGGGAAACAATGTCAAGGTTGTAATTACAAAGGATATTGTGGCAGAGGCACTCAGACTGCCCATTGAAGGGATGACCATGTGGACAAGAGACAGGAAGACAATGGGCACATTTACCAAGGAAACATTTGCAACTACATTCGCCGATCTCATCCACAAACAGGTGGAAGAGCCAGCCTGTCTGTACCATGAACACTTTCATTTCCTGGCAAAAAGGCCACCAAGGTACACGACACCAAATCACGTCGTGGCCACCACTTTTACACAAGTTCTGAAGTCAACAACAAGGAAGCCTGTGGACCACGCACAATATGTTTTGATAACATTGAAGGACACCAAGAAGGAGGGCAAAATAACATACTTGGGCGCGCCAAAGTATTAACAAGAATAGCCTATTATTCCATCGGCATGGCTGACAACCTACCGCCTGCCCCGGATCAGAATACATGGATCTTGGCAGCTCAACCCTCTCTAAGAGCTACAAGATCAGGTAAAAGATCATTTAAATCAGGTGATGAATTAGATGATAGCTCATCAGAGCGGCACAGCAACGAAAGCTCTGACAACGAGGAAAAAAGAGCTAGGAGGGATGAGATGAAGAGGACAGTTGTGGCTGCCCACCAAGAGGAGCCATCTCAGAAACAAGCAAGATTTGAAAGAAAAAAACAGGCGTATCAGCGCACTAGGCAAGCACAAGGAAAAGACCCAGAAAAGTGGGTACCCACAAGCCTAAAAGGACCTAGAACAAAGCATCATAGGAGAAAAGAGGCCGAGAATCCACAAGAATTTTTAGAAAGTGTAAGGTCTCTGACCCGATCACAAGAGCACCCTTGTACCACGAAATGAATACAATGGAATAAGTTACTATTTTTAGCAGTTTTTCAGATTCTGTCAGTGCCATGATGTTTAGAATGTTATAAAGCTTGAAAATGTGAATTAAAATAATTTTTGTGAAAAAATTCCAAAAATAGTAAGTTTTTGGTCACCCGACCCGTTTAGTCTTGACCGTCTCGAAAATCTGCACCCGTACCCCGAATTTGAAAAAAATGCATTTTCGGACCCCGGGGGCTGCTAAATATGGCAGGTACTCCGGTCAGTACGCCTTAGTTAGAGCTTTGTGTGGAAATTTACGGCGTCAAAATCCGATTCGTATGACCCGTTTTAGCCTAGAACCAAATTTCCTAAAAATTGTCCGGGGAGGCATCGGGGGCCCGGGACTGTGTGGGAACACGTCCCAGGCCACTCCAGATCAGCTTTAGCAGCTAGGGGGCGCCCTCTTGCTTTGTGGGAGTCTTGGGAAAGCTGCCAAGCCTGCAACTCAGTCTCAGAACCAATTAACCAAGCCAACCTAACACTTGGTGGGCAGAGAACTGGACTTGCCATGCTTAACTGGAGAAGCTCCCAGATGCATTTAGCAACCCAGATCGATTTTCAGCCTGTAGGAGCCTATTTAAAGACCTGCATACACACACACACACACACTTATGATCACACACACTCACACAGTGCATACACACACACCCACATACATTGGGGAGGTGCTGCCGAATCACACACCTATTGAAGAAGAAGCTAGGAGGGAGGTGCTGCCGAATTTTCATCTCAAGAGGCTCGATTAGATCAGAAAATCGAGAAGATTACCATCTCTTAATCACGGTAACGACAGTGTATTTAATGCCATCTGAAAATCCCTTTTCCCACCATCAAAATTTCTCCTACATTATGTCTATTCCTAGCCGAAAATCTCTATGACTATTCTCTAAATTCTCCTTATTCGTACTCTATTATGTAATCATTATCCCATAGCTGAATTATCAGCCATTATTCACTCTCGATTAATGATTAGAGCATAATTATCAGAATCTTCTCTCTCTAGATAGCATAGTAATTAATCGGTAAGCTAGTATTTGTGCAGATTGAAGAGAATCACTATTGTAATCACTCATTAACATTGTAGCTTAATTGAATTCATTTCTCTTATGCATTAAGACGTAATTAAGGAGAAATTAATCCGTCAATAAGTCTCTAAGAATTGGTTTTTCCTCACACATATGCATAGGGTAAATCTACATCATCTAATTGCTAGGAAATAGTCTAATCATACTTAATCCAATTCTCTGGTAATTCC
This sequence comes from Adiantum capillus-veneris, assembly GCF_014529385.1. Classification (NCBI taxonomy): domain Eukaryota; kingdom Viridiplantae; phylum Streptophyta; class Polypodiopsida; order Polypodiales; family Pteridaceae; genus Adiantum; species Adiantum capillus-veneris. The sequence goes on from NC_140931.1 coordinate 160,344,725, forward strand.
AATAATGAAATCCTAATTATTCTTGATCATGTAAGCCGAATAATTATCTTAGAGCCGGTTCCCATAGGATCATGTGCCATCCTTAATGATTGCTTTATGAAAGAAATCTAGACTCTCATATAGGAGGGATTAATTGATGTCACTAATCTACCCATTGGACTGTTATGATGCTGTGAACCTTAGCTCTTTCCCCAAGCTAATCATTTAAAGTAGTGAGAAATGGCCCCAGTTAATAGGACGCGCTTCGGTGGTGCCCATGATCGCGAAGCAGGAACAAGCAATGTCAACGAAAAGGGAAAGGCTCCCATGGACGAGCAAATACCGGCCATCTCACGGGCCATCGATGAAGAAGTGGAAGAGGTAGATCATATTTTTTTTCAAGTTGTTTAAATTAACATTGCATACGCTAGTTAGGAATGCTCATATCCCCAAACATGTTGGAGAAATCCGACGGAAACCTCGGCATTGAATTCATTGTACATTAAGTTCTAAAGTAGGAAGGAAATGATTGATGGGTATGCTGGTTGCAATTAGGAAAGAATGTCTGCTAGGGAAAACTTAGCTCGACATGTTCATTTTATTTCCAATGTTGAATCAGTCCTGACCCCTCTACTGATCACAGGGGGCAGAATTCCTCGTTAAGGACTCTTGTATCCACGACTTGCTTTCTATGCGGTGGATACCCACGACTTGCTTTCTATGCGGTGGGAACCCACGTCTTGCTTTCTATGCGGTGGGAGTGTCCATGACGTGCTTTCTATGCGGTGGACATACCTAGTTGTATGGGCAGCTAGGCGACAACGGGAGGAGTGAACTCTCGCTGGAGGGGGGATGTTGTACCTCCAGAACATTGGAATTTTTATGAATAAGTTTGAGTAGAATTTTTACTAGAATTCTGTCTTGGTGTTGTTTGCAATACTGGTTGAAGGGCTGTTTTAACGAACCATGTGATTCGGAATTAAACAAGGAATATTTATGTTGAACAACCTTTGTGGTAGTAATTAGGTCACACAATGAAGTGTGAGTGTGGGGGTGGAAAGTGGGGGCTTGGCTCGGGTTGCCAATGCCTACGACATGGGTGGTCCCGATTGGTCGGGAACTCTCTGTCCCCATAGTGCTTACTCGATATTAGTAATGCTCATTGCCCCTAGAGCGGGGAATTCTCGAGAGTACGTGCCTCTGAAACATGGGGAAAAAGGCACTCGGGGTTTCTCTCCTCTTGGAAGGTGGGTCTTAGGATCGCTAGATAGTTAAGTACGCTTCCCCTGCGAGGTGGAGCTAGATCTCGTTGCTAGTAGGCTCGAACTCGACTCACTTTGTGATGAGAGATCGTCCGCGAGTTGAACCCTGAACCATTTTGTTTGCTTCCGCTATAGATCTAGTGGCCACCAGGTTTACCATCAGATCCATTGTTTGATACGACGGGGTGGGGACCTCACACCTGGTATCAGAGCCTAGGTTAGGCTGGGAAAATAAAGTCGTATTGTTTGAACATTTAAAAGGAACTGAAAGTATATAGGTAGTTGATCCGAATTCCTTGCATTGGTGTTGCAGGAAGACCCCGTGCTCGAATATCGGAAGTTCCAAGTGTTTGAGCTTATTTATGAGCAAGCTCGAAGATCCCCTGTTTACCAGTTCAGGCGAGATGTCATGGAGATACTGTTGAAGGCTTATACGCCACACTTCACTTGCATTGACAAAGGATGGGAACTTGATTGGACATTTCCAGGAGGGGTTTACTACATCAATGCTCGGAAGCTAGGATGCCTGGCTACCGACTTGAAGAAGATACGTTGGGGAGAAGAGTTGAGAGTGATAGAGATATTCTACTTGGTGCCCACACGATTGGATCAGACTATTTCGGGCAACTATCAACGACTGGCTCTTGGAGAAGGTCACCAATGTGATCCCAGCAAACCGAGTCAAAACCTTTGGATTACTGAAAGCGGAACCCCGGCCCGACATCTTAGTTTATTATCCCCTCAAGAATGTGTATAAGAACTACTACACGAATGAAGTAGTGCATCATGTCAATACCATTTCCTAGGCGTATGTTATACGCAAATCCATTAAGCCATGTAATAAGCGGTCATCAGTCATTCTAAACCTTGAGGGGTTTCGATTGTAATAAATTTCCATCAATAAAGTGCTTTTTGTCTCTGAATCTCTGTCTCTTGATAAAGTGGAATTTTGAATTTTATTAAAGTCTCGTGTCTCTTGAAATTCAAGTAATGGTAGCAAGAATTTCGTATAACCCATGTAGGTACCGCCTGTTGCTCTTTATTCGGCAGCGCAAGAGAAGAAGCTTCTCCTCAAACAAGCCCAACCCCCGATCTTTAAGGGCGAGGGGGCAAATGTGGAGAGAGATGCGGAAGTATGGATGGAAGCCATGGACGATTACTTTGAAGCTGCGGGAACCCAACCCGTAAATCAGACCATGCTTGCGATGTTCTGCTTGACTGGCGATGCCAAGATATGGTGGAAGCAACATTGCAGAGACCTAGACATTAAAGGATCTTCCCAATCTTGGGAAGACATCAAAGGTGCGATAATGGGGCGTTATTTACCCCCTGCCTATAGGACCTTGAGAATGAATGAATTCTTTTCACTTCGGCAGCTGAATTCAACGGTCGAAGAATACTATGCAAATTTTGTCACTCTTCGGAGATATGCTCCTAAGATGACCTTGGAACAACAGGTGGCAAGGTTCTGTCAAGGACTAATCGATCCCTTGAACACTCGACTGGAGGCTCTCAGACTGTCAACTCTACAGGATGCCTTGTTGAGGGCTAAACCTCTAGCTCTTGAAGTACAAAAGGCTAATCAGAATAGGAGGAATAATTGGGCAAAGAGGGCAAGGAACACTGCTTGGGACAACAGACCAGCCAACCAAACCTATAACCAGCGCCCTATTGTGGCTACCACTACAACCATGGAGTTCCCTGATGTTCGATGCTATGGTTGCGGCAAGCATGGACACTACAGATCAAATTGCCCCAGGAACATTCATGCAACCAACGCCAATGCCATACCCTTGAATACCCGAGGGCGTGGAGCTACCACCAGAGTAAATGCCGCAGTAGTTCAACCAACTGTGGGTGATGAAGCAGTGGAGAGAGCAACCCTACATGCTGCAATTGACAATCCCAATGGTTGCAAGCAATACGCAGTCATTCATACGCCAGGATCTCTCAGAGGTGAACAACTTAACTTCCTTATAGATTGTGGCAGTACTCTTTCATTTCTTTCACACAGATGCATGAGGAAGCTTAAGCTAGATAAGTATCCGTCAAGCAAGCTAGTTGTCGAGTTAGCAAACGGCAAGGAGGTAGTATCTCAACACTCTGCAAGCAAAATTGACTTTGATTTAGGGGGACACCCAACTTCTGCCCAATTTCGAACCCTACCCTTAGGATTCTTTGATGGGATATTAGGGATGGACTGGCTAAAGCAAAATAGGGCCCACATACATTGTGCACAAGGGAATTTTACCTTTATAGATAACTTGGGTAATGAAGCCTTAATTCAGGGGGAAAATGGGAGACCTAAGGCTACTCTAGTTAAGGCCAGCAGACTTTTGAAGGGACTAAGGAAGGGTCAGCAAATATATGCAGTTAAACTCAATAAGGTGGACCAATCAGATACCTCACTTCGACCAGATTGGCTGAGGGAGTATGATGACGTATTCCCCGAGGACCTTACGAATCTTCCACCACACAGAGAGGTAGATCATGAGATTGAGACTATCCCTGGGTGTGAACCTATCTCAAAAAGACCTTATAAAATGTCACTTCCGGAGGCCATCGAACTCAAAGAACAACTTAGGCAACTCATTGAGCAAGGATTCATTCGACCCAGTACTTCTCCTTGGGGTGCTCCAGTTCTTTTCCAAAAGAATAAGGATGGAACCTTAAGGCTATGCATAGACTATCGTGGATTGAACCAGGTAACTGTCAAGAACAAGTATCCAATTCCAAGGATTGACGAACTTTTGGATAGACTCCACGGCGCCAAAATATTTACAAAGATAGATCTAAGGTCAGGATATTACCAAATCAGGATCAAGGAATCAGATATTCCGAAGACAGCTTTCAATACTAGGTATGGGCACTACGAATTCACAGTAATGTCTTTTGGTCTAACAAATGCTCCTGCAAGCTTCAACCGACTTATGCAGGATATTTTCAGACCTTAACTGGATGATTTTGTCTTGGTTTTCTTTGATGACATTCTGATCTATTCCAAAGACGAGGCAGATCACGAAGGTCATGTTCGCAAAGTACTTGATCTCCTTCGAGAACACCAGCTTTACGCTAAAGAGAGCAAGTGCACTTTCTGCTCACCAAAGGTCAACTATCTTGGATTTGTCATTTCGGCTGAAGGGATTTCAGTAGACCCAGACAAAGTCAAGGACATCGTTGACTGGCCTCAACCATCCACTGTCAGTGAAGTAAGAGGATTTCTTGGAATAACGGGATGGTACAGGATTTTTGTCAAGGATTATGCACATATTGCTGCACCTTTGACGGGACTCCTGAAGAAAGGAATGAGGATCTATTGGAAGACCGAGAACGAGTCTAGCTTTGCTAAGCTAAAAGAGTTCTTGGTCTCAGCTCCTATTTTAAAGCTTCCAGACTTCAGTAAAGAATTTGAAGTAGGGACAGACGCTAGCAAATTCGCTCTAGGTGGAGTTCTTACTCAAGAAGGAAGACCGGTGGCATATACTTCGCGAAAGCTGAGAGATCATGAGAAGAACTATCCTACTCATGATCTGGAACTTTTAGCAGTTATTCATGCACTGAAGTTATGGAGACATTATCTTCTTGGACGCAAGTTTCAGTTGGTTACAGATCACAAGAGTTTAAAGTGGATTTTTACCCAACCCATTCTCAATATGCGACAACGGCGATGGATAGAGCTATTACAGGAATATGACCTTGACATAAAGTATAGACCAGGGAAGGAAAACGCAGTTGCAGATGATCTTAGCCGAAAATCGTTTCTCGGAGCTAGCTCTATTCCAAATAACCCTATCTGGGATAGAATCAAAGAAGCATCCCTCGAAGATCCAGAGTACCAACGTATGGCTTCATTAGTCCAGCAGAATAAGATGCCTGAAGCGAAAGATTACTCTCTTATGGGAGGATGTCTTTACTACAGACATAGACTCTGTGTACCCAGAGACCCAGTTTTAAAGAAGGCCATTCTATATGAAGCACACGATAGCCCTACATCCGGACACCCAGGCTATGCTAAAACTCTTCACGCCGTCAAAAGGAGTTATTTCTGGTCTGGAATGAAAGGAGACATACTTCGCTATGTGAGACAATGTCTTTCTTGTCAACGGATAAAGGCCGAAAGGATCAAATTACCAGGGCAACTTCAACCTCTTGACATACCCCAGATGAAGTGGGAATGCATCAGTATGGATTTTGTTACAGGGTTACCTTCTACAGGAGGTTATGATTCTGTTTTCGTGGTTGTTGATATGCTCACAAAAGTGGCTCATCTAATACCCGTAAAGACAACCTTTACTGCTTCAGATATTAGTCGGGTATTCATCAAGGAGATTTTTAGGTTACATGGTCTACCCAAGCGTATCGTCAGCGATAGAGATGCCAAGTTTACATCAAAATTTTGGACCTCTCTTTTCCAATCTATTGGGTCACAATTAGCCTTCATCACAGCATATCATCTACAGACTGATGGGCAAACCGAAAGAGATAATCAAGTCATCGAGGACATTCTCAGAGCCTATTGTTCGCAAGAACCAAAGAAGTGGTTACAATATCTACCTTTGGTAGAATATGCTTATAACTCTTCCGAACACAGAAGCATTGGAATGTCACCTTTCAAAGCTCTTTATGGACAGGACTGTTTAGCACCACTGAACTTTTCAGATCCAACCATCAGAGTAGAAGCCTCTAGAAAGATGTTAGAAGCTATGGAAGCCCAGACTAGAGCCATTCGCCAGGACATTTAGGCAGCTCAGGATAGACAGAAGCACTATGCAGATAAGAATCGTTCGGAAAGGACTTTCAAGGAAGGAGATAAGGTTTTTCTACGAGTCCGACCTAAGAAAAGCAACTTATCACTAGGCAGATATAAGAAGCTTAGCCCAAGATATTGTGGACCATTTGAGATCGTTAAGGTTATAAGTGACCAGGCCTACAAGCTAAAGTTACCTGCAAACTTGAAGGTTCATGATGTATTCCATGTCAACTTATTCAAACCCTATATTCCCAACCCTGATCAATTCTTGGACTCAGATCACATAGTCATGCCAGCACAAGGATTTCTCGAGCTCCAACCTGACTATGTACTTGAAACAAGAGAAAGGAAATTACGCAACAGAACTATCACAAAACATCTGGTAAAATGGAAGGATTACCCTGAAGAAGATGCAACTTGGGAAGACGAGTCGACGCTCTTAAAAGACTACCCAAACTCATTCTTGAGATGAGGACATCTCAAATTTTTCACGTTGGGGAGGTTGTAAGGTCTCTGACCCGATCACAAGAGCACCCTTGTACCACGAAATGAATACAATGGAATAAGTTACTATTTTTAGCAGTTTTTCAAATTCTGTCAGTGCCATGATGTTTAGAATGTTATAAAGCTTGAAAATGTGAATTAAAATAATTTTTGTGAAAAAATTCCAAAAATAGTAAGTTTTTGGTCACCCGACCCGTCCAGTCTTGACCGTCTCGAAAATCTGCACCCGTACCCCGAATTTGAAAAAAATGCATTTTCGAACCCCGGGGGCTGCTAAATATGGCAGGTACTCGGGCCAGTACGCCTTAGTTAGAGCTTTGTATGGCAATTTACGGCGTCAAAATCCGATTCGTATGACCCGTTTTAGCCTAGAACCAAATTTCCTAAAAATTGTCCGGGGAGGCACCGAGGGCTCTGGACTGTGTGGGAACAGGTCCCAGGCCACTCCAGATCAGCTTTAGCAGCTAGGGGGCGCCCTCTTGCTTTGTGGGAGTCTTGGGAAAGCTGCCAAGCCTGCAACTCAGTCTCAGAACTAGTTAACCAAGCCAACCTGACACTTGGTGGGCAGAGAACTGGACTTGCCATGCTTAACTGGAGAAGCTCCCAGATGCATTTAGCAACCCAGATCGATTTTCAGCCTGTAGGAGCCTATTTAAAGACCTGCATACACACACACACACACACACACTTATGATCACACACACTCACACAGTGCATACACACACACCCACATACATTGGGGAGGTGCTGCCGAATCACACACCTATTGAAGAAGAAGCTAGGAGGGAGGTGCTGCCGAATTTTCATCTCAAGAGGCTCGATTAGATCAGAAAATCGAGAAGATTACCAGCTCTTAATCACGGTAACGACAGTGTATTTAATGCCATCTGAAAATCCCTTTTCCCACCATCAAAATTTCTCCTACATTATGTCTATTCCTAGCCGAAAATCTCTATGACTATTCTCTAAATTCTCCTTATTCGTACTCTATTATGTAATCATTATCCCATAGCTGAATTATCAGCCATTATTCACTCTCGATTAATGATTAGAGCATAATTATCAGAATCTTCTCTCTCTAGATAGCATAGTAATTAATCGGTAAGCTAGTATTTGTGCAGATTGAAGAGAATCACTATTGTAATCACTCATTAACATTGTAGCTTAATTGAATTCATTTCTCTTATGCATTAAGACGTAATTAAGGAGAAATTAATCCGTCAATAAGTCTCTAAGAATTGGTTTTTCCTCACACATATGCATAGGGTAAATCTACATCATCTAATTGCTAGGAAATAGTCTAATCATACTTAATCCAATTCTCTGGTAATTCCAATAATGAAATCCTAATTATTCTTGATCATGTAAGCCGAATAATTATCTTAGAGCCGGTTCCCATAGGATCATGTGCCATCCTTAATGATTGCTTTATGAAAGAAATCTAGACTCTCATATAGGAGGGATTAATTGATGTCACTAATCTACCCATTGGACTGTTATGATGCTGTGAACCTTAGCTCTTTCCCCAAGCTAATCATTTAAAGTAGTGAGAAATGGCCCCGGTTAAGAGGACGCGCTTCGGTGGTGCCCATGATCGCGAAGCAGGAACAAGCAATGTCAACGAAAAGGGAAAGGCTCCCATGGACGAGCAAATACCGGCCATCTCACGGGCCATCGATGAAGAAGTGGAAGAGGTAGATCATATTTTTTTTCAAGTTGTTTAAATTAACATTGCATACGCTAGTTAGGAATGCTCATATCGCCAAACATGTTGGAGAAATCCGACGGAAACCTCGGCATTGAATTCATTGTACATTAAGTTCTAAAGTAGGAAGGAAATGATTGATGGGTATGCTGGTTGCAATTATGAAAGAATGTCTGCTAGGGAAAATTTAGCTCGACATGTTCATTTTATTTCCAATGTTGAATCAGTCCTGACCCCCCTACTGATCACAGGGGGCAGAGTTCCTCGTTAAGGACTCTTGTATCCACGACTTGCTTTCTATGCGGTGGATACCCACGACTTGCTTTCTATGCGGTGGGAACCCACGTCTTGGTTTCTATGCGGTGGGAGTGTCCATGACGTGCTTTCTATGCGGTGGACATACCTAGTTGTATGGGCAGCTAGGCGACAACGGGAGGAGTGAACTCTCGCTGGAGGGGGGATGTTGTACCTCCAGAACATTGGAATTTTTATGAATAAGTTTGAGTAGAATTTTTACTAGAATTCTGTCTTGGTGTTGTTTGCAATACTGGTTGAAGGGCTGTTTTAACAAACCATGTGATTCGGAATTAAACAAGGAATATTTATGTTGAACAACCTTTGTGGTAGTAATTAGGTCACACGATGAAGTGTGAGTGTGGGGGTGGAAAGTGGGGGCTTGGCTCGGGTTGCCAATGCCTACGAGATGGGTGGTCCCGATTGGTCGGGAACTCTCTATCCCCATAGTGCTTACTCGATATTAGTAATGCTCATTGCCCCTAGAGCGGGGAATTCTCGAGAGTACGTGCCTCTGAAACATGGTGAAAAAGACACTCGGGGTTTCTCTCCTCTTGGAAGATGGGTCTTAGGATCGCTAGATAGTTATGTACGCTTCCCCTGCGAGGTGGAGCTAGATCTCGTTGCTAGTAGGCTCGAACTCGACTCACTTTGTGATGAGAGATCGTCCGCTAGTTGAACCCTGAACCATATTGTTTGCTTCCGCTATAGATCTAGTGGCCACCAGGTTTACCATCAGATCCGTTGTTTGATACGACGGGGTGGGGACCTCACAGAAAGAATGTACCAAGAGGCAGAAGCGTTAAAGCTGAAAGAGGCCGAAGAGCAGCAAAGAAAGTTAAGGAGGTGGCTTCCCAAGAGCAAAGCCAGGCATCTCCCCGACCCACCTCACCGCCGCTGGAACAACAAGACCAGCCCATGCCTACTCCACCATCAGCACCGCCAGGCCATGAGACCAATGAAGAAGCCAAGACCGAAAAAGGAAAAGATTCTGAATTCACCCACCAAACGGAAGCTACACAACAACTTGACCACGCCGAGCAACATGAGGAAAGGGAAGTTGACCCAGAACCAGAGCAGACATCCGAGGAAACTCACAAGCCGATGAATGAAACTGATAAAGAGGAAGATACATGAAAAGAGCAAACCACTATACATGAGAAAGAAATCGAGACTGAGAAGGCAGAGAGGCCACCAAAGAAATGGAAAGGGTTGAGACCACACACGTTATTTCCACTCAACCAGAAACTGCCAAGGTATCAAAGCCTCAGGATGGCCAAGGAGAAGAACAACCATCCACTTCTACAGAACCACCAGCCATTACAACACAGCACGAAGCAACAGAGGAGGCTGCCGGCACATCACAACGCACAGGACAGGAGGAGTGGCAGTCCAATGACGAAGTGATTTTACAAGTAAACGAGTATGCAAAGCAAATGCAAATCATGACGGAGAAACTCCGCTTAGCAGCCTTCAACCGCAGTACAAAAGCCAAAGAACTTTAAATGGTCATCGATGCTCTTCAAGGAGAGCTCGACGACAGAATGGTTACTATCACTGATCTCCAAAGACAAGTACAAGAGCTAAAGACATAAGCGGAACAACATCAGATAGCAAGGGACAAACAACAAAGAGAAATGGAGTAGTTAGGTGACCTCCTTACTAAATTAGCTGATGCCTGTAAGCTGAAAGACGAGCATCTGACAAAAGTGACGAACAAACTTCTTACCACCTCTCTGTCAACTCAAAAAATTCAAGTATAGTTAGATGTTGCTAACACTTCTCTCAAATATTTCGAACAAAGAATCAATGATGAGGCCACTTTCTTGCGGAAAATAAGAGAAAATCCAGCTCTGGCCTGGATCAAGGGTACAGATGAAGTGTACAAGGCACTTGAAAAGAAGAACAGAGATTTAGAACTGGAGTTGAAGCTTGAACAGTCACAACGCAGAGACCTGGCACTGATGCGGCTCCAAAGAGAGGAGGAACTCCTTAAAGAAATTGCAGAACTGAAAAGAATGAGTCAACTCCTCAAAGATGGAAAGCCCGATACACAGGAAGAGGTAGGCACTTCAGAGCCACCCCAAATGGACATCCCCTCGGTCTCATTTGTTGAGTTTGAGACGCAGTCTACAATAGAGCCAAGTGGTGACGAAGACTTTCAGGTCCAAATTACAAACGAAGATACAGTGCCAATGGTCCAACTGTCAAAGGCTGAAGAGGACGCACTGAAAGAGAAAATCACCTTAGATGAATATGAGCAGTGGAAGGCCGCTATGGATTGGGAGTTGAGAGTTTAAACGCTGTCAACGTCACTCAACTCACTCCCAATCAAATCAATGCATAATGGCACCAACAATCCCTGCCATACCCTCTCATCAAGGTAGAACTCTTACAGGTAAAGGAAAGATTATACAAGGATATGCAAGAAGATGGCGCAGATAAAGACTACCCGAAGTGGAGGCTAAGCTAGCTGAATAAGAATCGAAGATACCTGATTCTATTCACAAGAGCACATGTGGCCTTACAGAAAGATCCAACATTTTGTCTTGTACCTCGAGTAAGGACATGGCAAGCACATGAAGAACTGCAGAAGAAAAGGCCAACATGGCTCAATTTTCCCAGGCTGTCAGCTCTAGAGAGAGGCCAAGTGACCGAAGAATACATGGTGAAAATCCAAACGGGCACCATGACATTCTTCAAGAGTCTGCCAGATCTCTCTTGTGCAATGATATATAAGATCTGCAGGATTCTACTCACTTGCATACAGGTTTTCAATGATCCTGAGCAGACAAGATCCCCCTGGCTCTCATTCTTGGAAGGGAACAAAGGCCTTTGCTATGATCTAAGTGGGCAACCCTCAGAAGAAATTCTTTATGGATTTTATGCCCGATGCATGTTTCTTTCCTCGCATAATATGCTAGCTTTTGAAGAGGTATTCTACACTGGCTTCTTCACCTAGCGAACGAAGATATTTGTGCCTGTGATAAGAAACCTCACGTCAAGATTTGTAGGATACTCGGTGGTGGAACTGAAAAACAGAGCCACCATGCAATTTTTGCAAGTGCTAGAAAAAGAACGCAAAATCAGATACCAAAAGGCAATGGAAGCACTGAAAGACCGCCTCGCCCACCGTCAACCCGAAGATTACTTCAGCCCATAAAGCTGTGTCAAGGGACAACACAGACGAGGACGGGGGGAATGTTAGCAGCAAGCTAACGTGGACACCATTTTCCAGAGTTCTCCTTGTAAAACAATTATTATTTTAATAAATCGAGAATATTGTAACTCCTATTTTCTTGGTAAACTTTGTAATTAATGAGCTAGGGCTACAAGCTTCCAGATTGTATCAACCAATCAATTCCCAGCTTTGGTAGAACTCCAGATTATTACTTTTGACCACCCAAAAACCTTGGCTAAGGTACAAAAGCCAATTTTTGTACGTTTTTTATAAGTTTTTGGATAAGAAATACACAACATCAGCTAGCGGCGCTGACTTCTCTCCTTCTCGCGCTTCCTACTCCCTCTTCGGTTGTCACATTGCGGATGTGTGTTTGTTCCATTGCAACCGCAGTAAGAGCTCTACACATTGACGTAAGCCATTCACAATATTTTGTAGCTTTTGGAGTCGCCGACCCGCGGCCTAATTTCATCATGACTAGGAATTTACACTTTTAAAACGAAAACTAAGCATAGGCGGGGTATTGGGGCATCATTGCTAAGCATTTGGATGCATTCTGGGTCGAAAACGACTAGGTCAAAAATCCACTGCTGTTAATAATCGTGATTTTGGAACTTGATCGAAAGTGGGATTTGAGGCCATAGGCATGTGTGCTTAGGTCTTATAAATTTGTCCTAGAAGTTTCGTTACGTTTGGATGTCATTTGTTGCTGTAATGGATGTGATTTGCTTGCCGATGAGCGATTGGCTTTTGGTGATTTCAGTCACTTGAGTGTAGCTTGAGTTAGATGCGCGTTGTTAGTTGTTTTCCAAGAGATTGACAACCTCTTGTAGCCTCTATGCACTAGTCGAGTCAGCTTCATCCCATGGTTTGACAAATTAATCGTGGTTCTCGCTAATACTGCAATAAGATAGGATAGTGAGGTTAGACATGCGTCCCACACCAAGCAAGGTAAAGAGACCAAGAACCAAGAACCTTGCAAAGAAGGTTCCGGAGGATCCCAAAGATTTACTCGAGCGGATGTATGCGGAAGCTGAAGCTTTAAAGATTAAAGAAGCTCTAGAAGCTCAAAGAAAAGTAATGAAGAAGTGGTTGAGCAGCAAAGACAAGCGGAAGCTGCACAACAAAGCGAGTCACATCCTAATTGTAAGGTCCTACTCTTCGCCCTTACTCCGGATGACATATCTAAGCCGTCGACTTTTTGAATATGATCGAGTAAATCACCCGAGCTACCCACAAGACACTTTCGGTTTTCACCATGGGACCGTGCATATGACCAATGCAACTCATCCTTGCTCTTCCAAAGCAAAGAGAAGACCATGCAAAAGACACATTAAGTTTGGAAACCATAAGCCTCTTCTGGAAATATAATTAATCCTCTCCACGGTAATAAAGGTACGCCTAAAATGCCTTCTTAAAAAATAATTTGTTAATCATTCATACACTATTACATGCATATTGTACGCTACACTAGCATGTCCACTCTTAGGAACTTTGCCATTTTTACACTATTATGCATAGAAGAGTTTTAGTCTTGCATAAGCACTCAAAGGAAGTTTTGATTAGTTGCCCAAGATTGCAAGTTGGTGCATTTTAAAGTTATTTTGTGTACCACGCATAGACATACCAAGAAAAAACTCATTATAGAAAGCATATGCATTGTTTATTTCAAGTTTGTTTTGCAAATTTGAAAAGGGGAATAAGGGGATAGCTTCACGCATGTTGTGACCGTGTTGCTTGAACATAAAACTCCCAACACTTCCATGGAGATGCCCCATGGATAGCAATGATAAAAAGGGACCAAAATGGGATTCATCGAAGTCGGGGCTAACTCGAAACTTTCGTCGAGACAAAACCTTAAAATTCCAATAGATTCGTCTATTTCTAATGTCTTGTTTGAGTAGAAAATTAAAAGGAAATAGAAATTAAGGGATTATAACTGAAGGAGCTTAATCTAAATCTAAACTAGGATTAAAAACTTTACCGAGAAGATTGACGTGGATAGCCCTAGCATAACATAGAGATTTAAGTGTGAACTTGTCTTCATGTTTGGAAGAAGGCCGGCGCAGGTGTTTACCTGTGGGAAACAACGGGGGATGATCCTTTTTGGCTAGGACTGATAACCGTTGGTCTATGTTTTGAGCTCGGTTTCATTCATTTCTCTAGAAATGGGATTGAATGGGAATGTGTCCCGGCCAGGGTGGATGTGACCCGCGGATGCGTCTAACAATTGGCCTAGTCCGGGTAGGTCTGATGCCGACGGGAAAAGGAGGAAGGAAAAAGGATCCATGGAGGGATCATGATAAGGGAGGATGATGTGATTTAATTAGGAAACTCTTCAAATTGTTTGGTAAAAAGGAACCTTGGAAAAGCTAGGAACCTAAATGGGCTATTTCGCAATTGTCTTCATCAGCCGGACTTTTGCTCTTCTTCTCGGGATTATTGATTTAAAAGGAACCTAAAGTAGATTATCTTTGAAGCCTTTCCCACACAAGATAAAGAAAAAATAAGAAGTGGAATCTCTGTAAAGGCGTCACCTTCTCACGTGGTGGAGGAGATAGGATACCCGAGTCTTGGGATGAGGATAGGGATATGCCTAGAGAATTATATGTGATTGCTTGAAAGATAACTAGATACTTTTACTAATATTAAAGAAAAAAGAAAGTAAAAATATTCTATAAAGGAAAAGGTGGGAACGACCTGATAAATGCACATTTGCAAGGGTATGCAAAAGTTTGCATGTTGCTTTCAAATGTTTGAAATGTATTCTTGGTTCGACATGATTGGAATATTTTTTTCTAGTATCATAGTATTACCTTGTGAAGGTTCATTTATCAAACGGTTCGGTGGGTGGGTGGATTCCGGAGGGTTAATTGTTGGCTGGAAAGTTGAACCCAATTTTATGTTGTCCTAGAAATACACTCACCTTAGGGGAACGCATTAAGGGCTATGCTGAGTTATAATCGGGATAAAAGCGTCAATGACCTTGAACCAAGGGTGAATTAGAGAGCTCCCACTAGTTGACCCTGGAGGGTTGAGTTCCTAGTTAGTCTGATGACTTCGATTGGTAAGTTTGATCGGTAAGCAAAGGTTCTTCTAGGCTAAGGGATCCTTATTAGAGAAATTGAATGTTATCAACCCCTTGAGTTGGCATCAAAGAGAAGGAGGAGTCATGTCTTGGTGTCGGTCTCAAGCGGGAGGGATGTCAGAGATCATGGTCTATCCATGTGGAGATGGTACAACCGATGGCCCCCGGGCATGGCCCTCAGAAGGGTATCAGAGCACGGTTTCTGTCCTTTTAGAAAGAAGTGAGATAATGAAAAATAACAAAGAGGTTACCTTTTTGAAAGGTCTATCTTTGGAGATAACTTAAGTAGTCTTGTATTTCTGAAGGGTTTTTTAACTCGATTGCTAAGAGAAAGGATATTTTTTTGTCACAGTCATAAAAATATGCCACGTAGACAGACAATAAGTCAGTCTGCTTGGGATTTACCAACAGTTAGTGCTTTAGATCATATACCACTCGATTCACAAGTGGAACCAATGCCCCAAGCTACCCCTGTGCCACGTCCCAACCAAATGTTGCTTGCTGCATCCCTTGTAGAGGATTTTGGGCTTGACAAGGACCTCAAGGCCCTTCTCAAATCTGTGCAATCGCATCTATTTTTAGGCACGAGTGATGATGTGCCTACCCTACTAGAAGAATGGATGATTCAGATGGATAACTACTTTGCTCTTACTGGTTACAATTCAGTAGCTCAAGGGATAATGGGAAGAGCCAAGCTAGAAGGACTTGCAAAAACATGGTGGAAGCTCAACTCTCAAACTCGCCAAGTAGCAGAAGTGACTCAAAGTTGGGATGAGTTAAAGCATCATCTTAAGGAACGCTATCTTCCCCTAGACTACTCCACCACTAAGATGAATGAGTTTATTTCATGCAAGCTGGGGAATAGGTCTGTTGAAGTTTACTATGAGGAGTTTTTTCGGCTTTCACAATATGCTCCTCTCATGCCAAATGAACAAAATCTAAGTCGCTTCATCCTTGGACATGGAAGAGATCTGGCTTCTGAAGTAGAGTCCCTCCGACCTGTCTCACTCACAGACGCTTTAATTCGGGCCAAGTCAAAGCATAAGAGCCTTCTAAAGGGAGGCACCACAACTAATAGGAAGTGAGAATTTCCTTCTTACCACAGTCAAAGCCCTGTGAAGCAAATAAAGTAGCATTTATATCCAAGCCAGCTGCCCAACCCCAACCACCACCACACTCTGTTCGTGTGAACGCCCTTCCAGTCTATCAAAGTGGAATACAAATTCAATGCTACAAGTTCCTAGAGTTTGGTCATAAGAAGGCCAAATGCTCTAAAGGAAATGACTCCAGTTTTTTTGGCGCCTCCTGCTAACCATCTAAATCCCCCCAATCAAGGGAGACAATTCAGAAACCTTCAAACTAAAGGGAGAAATCAAGCACAGGCAAGACCTAATCCTATGCCTCATCTTCGTGGAAAGAATCCAACCAACAACCCACCTAGAACATCAACTGTGAACTTCATTTCAGTAAAAGATGAGATGGAGGAGCAAGCCCACATCTATGCTGCCTTGGATCTCAGTGGCTGAAATCGACAATTCTCCATTCTTGAGACTAAGGGAGAGTATGAGGGTAGACCTCTTTCCTTTCTTATTGATTCTGGTAGCTCACATTAATTTTTGTCACCTAACACTGTAAAAAGATTGCAAGTCGCCTCCCAACCCACAGGCCTATAAGTTACGGGTTTCTCTAGAAACTGGATCCACTATTTTGACAGATGAACAGATCGTAGGTCTATCCTTTCAACGAGAAGTTCACTCAACCCAACAAAGATTTAAAATCCTAAAGATGGGCCAATTTGAAGGAATCCTAGGGATGGATAGGCTGAGCAAAAATAAAGCCAACATCCATTGCAATGAAGGAAGCGTCTCTTTTTCAAACTCACAGGTTGAACAAGTCTTAGTGCAAGGCAGAACAGGGAAAGCTCCCCTGAAGGTGGTCAAATCCAATCGTGTGGTTAAGGGTTTAAAGAAATGGCTGTCAATTTATGTTATAAGACTCAATAAACCAGAGACGGAATCAGAAGAATCAGAGCCTGTATGGCTAAATGAATATCAAGATATTTTTCTAGAGGAATTGACAACTCTTCCACTGCCTAGGGAATTAGTGCACAAGATCAAGCTCATTCCTGGTGCCCAACCAATAGCAAGGACTCCCTACAAGATGTCACCTTCCAAATACATAGAGCTGAAGAATCAATTGACTCAGCTTTTGGAACAAGGTTTCATCAAACCCAGTGTCTCTCCCTAGGGTGCTCTTGTACTCTTCCAAAAGAAGAAAGATGGAATGTTCATAATTTGCATAGATTTTCGAGGCCTAAAGCCGTGCACTGTCAAGAACAAGTATCCCTTGCCTCGCATAGATGAGCTACTTGATCGACTCGGTGGTTCCAAATTTTTCACCAAGATTGATCTCAGGTCAGGCTATTACCAAGTTGGGATAAATAGGGAGGATATTCCAAAAACAAATTTCAACACAAGGTTTGCGCATTATGAGTTCACCGTCATGTCTTTTGGCCTAACTAATGCCCCTGTCACATTTAACAGTCTCATGACTGACCTCTTCAGGACAGAGTTAGATTATTTTGTTCTAGTCTTCTTTGATGACATCCTTATATATTCAAATACTAGAGAAGATCACGAACGACATGTATGCCATGTCTTGGAGATTCTCAAAAAAGCCCAACTCTATGCCAAGCAGAGAAAATGCTCTTTATTTGTAGAGAAGGTTCCCTACTTGGGATACATAGTTTCAAAGGGTGGTCTTTATCCCGACCTGGCTACGATGGAAGCTGTAGTTTAGTGGCCCATTCCCAAGACTGTTTCAGAAGTATGGGGACTCCTTGGCCTAACAAGATGGTGTAGAGTAGTTATCAAAAACTATACACTCATCGCAGGCCCCCTCACTGAACTCACTAAGAAAGAGGAACCCTTTATCTGGTCTGGCAAGAGAGATAGAGCCTTCAACAAATTAAAGGAGATCTTGGCCAGTGAACCTATTCTCAGACTTCCAAATTTTATAGGTGGAATCCTATAGCAAGAAGGCCATCCCATAGCCTATGAATCACGACAGCTTAGGATTCATGAGAAGAATTATCCCACCCATGACCTCGAACTACTAGCTGTGGTTCATACCCTCAAAAAGTGGAGACACTATGTTCTAGGTGAGATGTTTGAGCTTGTTACTGACCACAAAAGTCTCAAGTGGATTTTCATCCAGCCAGATCTTAATATGCGACAAAGGCGATGGGTTGAATTTCTCCAAGAGTTCACTTTTGAGATCAAATTTAGACCACGCAAGGAAAATCAAGCTGCAAATGCATTGAGCTGACGAGTAGTGGCCCTTGCCATTACATTAGTCCATTCAACTCTAATCGAGGAAGTTCAAAATGCCCCCCAAATTGATGAGCAATTTGGTCCGTTGATCCAAGAAATCCAAGCTCAAGTTCAGAAAAGATATTTGAAAGACTACTCTACTCTTATTCTTCAGGAATTGGTTGTGCACACCTACATGCTTAAGGATGCAAATACTAACAAAAGCTCATGAAACTCCCCTTGCAGCTCACTCAGGTTATCACAAAATGTTTGCTTCTCTTTAAAAAAATCTCTACTGGCCTAAGATGACAAAGGATACCTTAGAGTATATTAAGAAGTGTTTGGTATTCCAGAAGGTGAAGGATGAATGAGTTAAGATTCCTGGGAAGCTACAACCATTCGATATACCTGCAATGAAGTGGGAGTGCATCAGTATGGATTTTGTAACAGGGTTAACCAAGACTTCTAGAAATTTTGATTCTATTTTTGTGGTGGTGGATAAAATCACCAAAGTAGCTCACCTTGTCCTAGTCAAAACCACTACCTTTGCAGAAGATATTGCACACATGTTTATAAAAAAGAGTATCAGACTAAATGGAATACCTGCTAGGATAATCAGTGATCGTGATGCCAAGTTTACCTCTAAGTTTTGGAAGGCCATGTTTCAATCCTTAGGCACTCAATTAAACCTAAGTTCAGCCTATCATCCAGAGACAGATGGACAAACTGAAAGAGTTAATCAATTCATAGAAGATATGTTGAGATCATACTGCAGTCAGCAACCTCATCTTTGTATTGAGTTTTTACCCGTAGTGGAATTTGCTTATAATTCTTCCTACTATAGATCCTAGGAATGTCCCCATTCAAAGCTCTTTATGAACAAGACTGTATCATTCCTCTCAGAATGGCCGACCCAAGTCTCCCAGTACCTGCAACAAAGAATACACTTGAAGAAATGGATCGTCAAATCAAAATAATAAGGGAGAACCTTAAGAGAGCAAGTGACAGGCAAAAGAGTTGTGCTGATTTACATAGATCTCCCTCGATTTTTAAGGCAGGAGATAGAGTTTTTCTTAGGGTCAAGACAAAGAGAAGTTCACTCAAATTGGGAAATACAAGAAGTTAGCATATAGATATTGTGGACCCTTTGAGATTCTGAGAAGGATAGGGGACCAATCTTACGAACTCGCTTTACCCCCTCACTTGCCTGTGCACAATGTTTTTCATGTTAGCTTGCTAAAAAGGTATGTTGCAGATTCCCTTCACATCCTAAATGATGAAGATACTATTCCTATCACACAGGAAGAATTCCAGATGGAGCCATAGCAAATTTTAGACATGAAGGAGAGGAAGCTACAACAGTGAACAATTCGGGAGGTTTTGGTCCAGTGGAAGGGCTATCCCATTGAAGATGCCTCTTGGGAAGATTGGGACGCCTTACTTCTCAGTTTCCTCATCTTTTTTTATAAGAATTCTCCTCTTTTTTGTACTCAAACTAAACCGTTCCATAGCCCATGTAACTACAAATCCAAGTTCTATGTTACTCAACTTTTGTAACCTGACCTTTTGCTAAATAAAAGCAAGATTAGTGTTTTTCTTTACATCTTGTGACTTGGATTTGTGTATGGAATTACAAAATCAATAAATAGATTTAGCTATGTTTGAAATTCTCTCAAGGACTTCTATCAAATACAAGATATAAGAACTCAGAACCAATTTCATTATATCCATCAAGAAAAATCAGAGAAAGAGGGACTTAAAACAAGCACCAAGATCTTAGAACATGATGAACTTGTTAAGGGATATAACGAAGATACATTTTCTAGAGGTCAATAAACCCATCCATTACATGATCACAAAAGAAACTATCACAAGCAAGGCACATATTAGGCCTCTCATCAATAGGAAAGATTCACTGTGAAATTATTGCATTGATCTCTCTAGTATGAGGTGTGAAGTTAAAGGGCCCTCTAAGTGGTAAACCAAAGTGAGGGTAAAGATATATCTTTTGATGAGGAAGGAATTGAGCAAGCAAAAAGACTCGTTCTGAAAAACCTCAATGCATTGACCTCATCACGCAGTAATATCGAGGACCCAAACCCATAGCTTCAGTAACCATAGCCAAACGGACATTATTACAAAAGTGATCTCAACCCCAAATGGTCTTCCTTGTTACACTTTGAAATGTCCGCCATTTGGTTTGAGCTACTGAAGTTCCCAAGTGAGGAAATAGCAGACGCCCATATCGCTCCACAAAATCTCTCCTCACGGATTCACTTGTTTGTTGTAGATGAGGAATGGCCACATATAAAACTAGCTCTTGCCATTGATCCAAGGTAAGATAATGAGCAAAAAGACAAATCTAAGAAATTTTGACAAGAGATGGGAATAAAAGTGAAAGACAAAGGGAACAATATTGTAAGAACTGAAAGTATATTTCACTATATATAGGTAAGCCAGCCAACAAATTCTAAACTAGTGCTACCCAGAAGTTCAAAGTGTAACTTGCGGATGAAGACCTCCCACCTTCCTTAATTGTTTTGAGCTGAGGACAGCTCTTTCTTTCTGTTGGGGAGTCTGTAAGGTCCTCCTCTTAGGCCTTACTCCGGATGACATATCTAAGCCGTCGACTTTTCAAATATGATCGAGTAAAGCACCCAAGCTACCCACGAGACACTTTCGATTTTCACCAATGCATGGGATATTAGTTTTATCTCAAGAAAAAAATAAAATAAATTTACATAAGAAAAAATAAGGGTAAGGTGAAAATGTAACTTGTTGAAAAGTAGCTTCGTGAAAAATCAACTTGTTGAAAAATAGCTTGTTGGAAAAGCCACTTGTTGACAAGTAGCTTATTAAATTGAAAAAAGTAGCCACTTGTTGAAAAAATAGTCACTTATTGAAAAAGTAGCTTCATGCATAAGCCACTTGTTGAAAAGTAGCTTCTTGCATAAGCCACTTGTTGCTGGAAATAAGATTCTTGCATAAGCCACTTGTAGGAAAAGTAGCTTCTTGCATAAGCCACTTGTCGGGAAATTAGCTTCTTGCATAAGTAGCTTGTTGGAGAAGCTTTGAAAAGCAAGAAAGGATATCAAGATATGTAAAAGTAACATATCACGATAAGTTAAGGGCCTTATCAAAATAAGTTTAAAAGGAGACCTTCCCTACTCATTAAACACTTCGCTTCGCTTCATTTCCCTTCATTTCTCTTCACTTTTTGATAGTGCAAGCTTGATAGTGAGCTATGATAGCGAAAGCTAATCCTCCTTCATACACACCCTACACACACCTCTCTCCGCAAGAGAAACCATAACCATAATCCAAATTACCATTACACTCTTCACCTTCTCTCTCCTATCTACAAGCTTTCCATAGCTTCAATTTTCTTAACCTCTCTCTATTCCCGTATCCAAATCGATGGTTTTCAAGCAAATGGAAGCGAAAAAGAACCGGCGGCATCAATACAACTCATCGTTGCTCTTCCAAAGCAAAGAGAAGACCATGCTAAAGACACATTAAGTTTGGAAACCATAAGCCTCTTCTGGCAATATAATTAACCCTCTCCACGGTAATAAAGGTACGCCTAAAATCCCTGCTTAAAAAATAATTTGTTAATCATTCATACACTATTACATGCATATTTTATGAAACACTAGCATGTCCACTCTTAGGAACTTTGCCATTTTTACACTACTATGCATAGAAGAGCTTTAGTCTTGCATAAGCACTCAAAGGAAGTTTTGATTAGTTGCCCAAGATTGCAAGTTGGTGCATTTCAAAGTTTTTTTGTGAACCACGCATAGACACACCGAAAAAACTCATTATAGAAAGCATATGCATTGTTCATTTCAAGTCTGTCTGCTTTCAAGTTTGTTTTGCAAATTCCAAGGAGGGAGTAAGGGGATAGCTTCCCGGATGTCGTGATCATGTTGCTTAAAAATAAAACTCCCAACGCTTCCATGGAGATGCCCCATGGATGGCAATGATGAAAAGGGACCAAAATGAGATTCATCAAAGTCGAGCTAACTCGAAACTTTTGTCAAGACAAAACCTTAAAATTTAAAGAGATTCGTTGATTTCTAATGTCTTGTTTGAGTAGAAACTTAAAAGGAAATAGTAATTAAGGGATTATAACTCAAGGAGCTTAATCTAAATTTAAACTAGGATTAAAAATTATACCGAGAAGATTGACGTGGATAGCCCTAGCATAACATAGAGATTTAAGTGTGAACTTGTCTTCATGTTTGAAATAAGGCCGGTGCAAGTGTTTACCTGTGGGATACAATGAGGGATGGTCCTTTTTGGCTAGGAATAATAACTGTTGGTCTATGTTTTCAGCTCAGTTTCATTCATTGCCTTAGAGATGGGATTGAATGGGAGTGTGTCCCAACCGGGTGGATGTTACCCGCGGATGCGTCTGGAAATCGTCCTAGTCTGGGTAGGCTTGATGCCGACGAGAAAAGGAGGAAGGAAAAAGGATCCATGGAGGGATCATGTCTTGGTGTTGGTCTCAATTGGGAGGGATGTCAGAGATCACGGTGTATCCATGTGGAGATGGTACAATCGATGGTCCCCGGGCATGGCCCTCACACTAATCAAGGAGAGATATCTCCAAGACCCTCTTCACTAAATACGCAACAAGAAGAATAGCCCATGCCGAGTCCAAGTCCTTCACCAACACATAAATCTAATGACGGCAAAGCAACAAAAGAAAAAGAACTTGAGTAGGAGTAAGAATCTAGTTTTGAACAACCCAAGGAAGCCAAAACAGTTGAAGCAAGACCTTCCTCTACAACAGCTCAAGTAGAAAGAGCTGAGGTATCCACAAAGCCGCAAGAAGAAGAAGAAGCGGTTACACCTACAAAGCCTCAAGAAGAATCAGTAGAACCACCTCCACGGCCACAAGCAGAATCCACTGCACCAACAAAAGACCCGCAAACAAAAACAACAAAAACTTCTAAACAACCCCAGGTAGAACCTGAAGAGTGGGAAACCAATGATGACATCATCATGCAGGTAAATGAGTATACAAAGCAAATGCAGTTGATGACAAACAAGATGCGAACAACAACACTTAGCCACAGTTCCAAGGCTAAAGAGTTGGAACAAGTCATTGATGCTCTACAAGGAGAGCTAGACGACAGAATGAGCATCATTGAAGATCTTAAAAGGTAGATTAAAGAGCTGAAAAATGAAGGAGAACAACACCAGATTGCCAAGGAGAAACAACAAAAAGAAATGGAAGAGCTCCTAACAAAGTTATCTCATGCATGCAAAAGCAAAGATCAACAACTGACAGAAGTAACCAATGAACTTGTAACCACTACTCTGAATGTACAAAAGATCCAAGTGCAGCTAGATGTAGCTAATGCCTCCTTGTAGTACTCTGAGCAACAAATCAATGATCAAGCGACATTTCTAAGACATATAAGAGAAAACCCCGTTGTAGCCTCAATCAAGGAAACAGATGAAGTATATAAGACTTTAGAAAAGAGAAACAAAGACCTTAAACTTGAGCTAAAGCTAGAACAAACACAAAGATGAGACCTTGCATTGATCCAGGTACAAAGAGAAGAGCAATTGCTCAAGGCAATAGAAGAATTGAAGAGAGTTTATTAGCTACTAAGAGAGGGACATATAGAAACTCAGGAGGAGGCACGAACCTTTGAACGGCCAACCATAGATATACCATCAGTCTCTTTTGTTGATATGAAAACACAACCGTCAGAGTGGATAGCAGGAGAATCAGAGTTTCAAGTACCAATCACTGAAGGTGAGAAAACGCCAATGGTCCTGCTTTCTAAAGCTGAGGAAGATGCACTGAAAGAGCAGATTGTCCAAGAAGCAGATCATCTGAATGGAAAGCAGTAATGGATTGGGAGTTGAGAGTTCTCCACTCAATAAATGTAGCTCAACTCACTCCCAAACAAATCAATGCTCAATGGCATCAACAATCACTGCCCTACCCATTGATAAAGGTGGAGTTACTGTAGGTTAAGGAAAGACTTTACAAGGATATGCATGCAAAAGTCTCACATGATATCCACCCAAATGGAGAAAAGACTGGTTGAACAAGAACTCTAGATGCCTAATTCTGCTCACAAGAGCACCTGCAGCCATACAGAAGGACCCTACATTATATCCTATACCAAGGGGAAGGACATGGCATACACACGATGCATCAAAGAAGAAGAGGCCAACATAGCTACATTACTCAATACTATCAACTCCAAAGCATGGACCCACAACAGAAGAGTACATGGTGAAAACCCTAATGGGCACCATGAACTTCTTGAAGAGCCTCCCTAACCTCTTATGTGCAATGATTTGTAAAATCTACAGAATGCTGCTTACATCAGTCAAACATTTAATGAGCCTGAACAAGCCGATGCACCATGGATGTCTTTTCGAGAAGGCAACAAAGGTCTATGCTATGATTTGAGTGGATAGCCTCCAGAAGAAGTCCTCTACTAGATGTATGTTTCTGCCATCAAGCAATATGTTGGCATTTGAAGAGGCATTCTATGCAGGATTCTTCACATGGCGGACGAAGATATTTGGGCTAGTGATCAGCAACCTCACATCAAGGTTTGTTGGCTATTCAGCCATTGAATTAAAAAACAAAGTCACCATGCAGTTTTTGCACGTCCCTGATGAAGAAAGATGAATTAGATATAAAAAGGCCTACATGCGCTAAAAGACCACCTCGCCAACCGTCAACCCGAAGACTACTTCAGTCCACGAAGCTGTGTCAAGGGATGACACAATCCAGGAGGGGGGGAATGTTAGCCAGCAAGCTAACTCGGATAACATTTTTAGGAGCTTTTATTGTAAAAACACTTATTATTTTGATAAATCGAGAATGTTGTAACTCCTACTTTCCAGATAAACAGTGTAATTGATGAGCCAGGGCTACAAACTTCTAGATTGTATCAACTTATCTTTAGTTAGAGCTCCCAGATTATTAGTCTTGACCAAAGAAACATTGGCTAAGGTATAAAAGCCAATTTTTGTAAGTATTCTGTAGGTTTTTGGATAATGGAACACAATGTGAGCTAACGGTGCTCACTTCTGTCCTTCTCGTGCTCCCTACTCCCTCCATGATCGTCACATTGCAATGTCGTCTGTTGCGTTGCAACTGCATGTAAGAGCTCTATGCGTTGACGCATACATTTCATGGTAGTCCGTAGCCTTTGGCATCGTCGCCCGGTGGTCTAATTTCATCATAAGTAGGAATTTGAGCTAGAAAATCATAAAATAAATATAGGTGGGGTATTGGGGCATCATTGCTAAGCATTTAGATCCACTTTGGATAAAAAATGACTAGGTCAAACACTCACTGTTGCTGTTAATAATTGTGATTTTTTCACTTGACCTAAAGTGATATTTGAGACCATAAGCATGTGTGGTTAGATCTTATAAACATGTCCTAAAAGTTTTGTAACGTTTTGATATGGTTTGATGCTATAACGGTTATGATTTGTTTGTTGATTAGTGACTAGCTCTTGGTGATTTTGGTCATTTGAGTGTAGCTTGAGTTAGATGCCATTTGTCTCTTGTTTTCCAAGAGATTGGCAACCTCTTGTAGCCTCTATGCACTATCAATTCAGCTTCATCCCATGGATTGAAAATTATGTTTATGGTTCTCGCTATGTCTGCACTAAGATAGGAGTGAGGTTAGAAACCCGTCCCACACTTGCTTCCCACAACCCTTTCCATGCCCATAACCTCAATTGAAGAGATCCCGACTCAAGAAGTAGGAGCATATATGGTGTTTGTGTCTTAGCTTGGAGAATGTTTCTAAGAAAACACTTTTGGACATTCTCAAACTCTTTCCAAGTAGACTTTAAGATGCTCCCACCCCACACTTCAACTCCATAAATAAGAGACAGTGTCACCAATGCATCAAAAAGGTATTTATTGAGAACCCAACACTTGATGTTTCCTACATTACACATGTTCTTAAGTGCATAATATGCTCTCTTTCTCGCTTCCAAATGACGCATAGCACATTCATGCCACTTGTGATTGGATGGAACCTCAAGGACAAGGTACTTAAAGCTCTCAACAACTTCAAGTGTCTCATTGTTGTACACAATGCATGGATTCTCCTTATGGTTGGTTTTCACAAGCATAACCTGTTCTCAAGGACATCCATAAGATTTTGTGAATCTTCTAAAGTATGTGCTAGAAGCACTAGATCATCCGCATACAGCAAAAGCATGATTATTGCATTACAAATAGTGACCTCTTCAATGCCTTCTTCTTGCATAAAGTAAAGTACCATTTATTACAATTGATCAACGCATAGACCAAAGAGAGTTGGTGACAATGGACATCCTTGTTTAACACCAATAGTGCTTACAACGTTTTTTGAAATTCCTCTTCCGATGCACAATTGACACATCACCTTCTCTTAGATTCAAGAAATTGCAAGCATAAACTCACTGGGACTTGGAGTATTCTTCCATCCTTCTCCACAAATTACTACGTGGGATCGTATCAAAGGATTTATTAAACTCCACAAAACAATACTACAATTACTTTCCTTTCAAACGACTTTTCTCCATGAGAATGCAAAGAGTGACAAGATAATCAATGGTGCTATGGAATCAACGAAAACCCGCTTGTCATTCTGCACGCTTGTCATTCTCTTCAGCTCAATCACTCAATTTTATCTCCATTATACACCCAAACAACTTTTCCATAAGAGACCCAATCATTATAGTCCCGTAGTTGTTTACATCCCCTCCTTTATGAAAAGGCTTGGCCCAATTGGTACTCCAATCACAAGGCATACCATGTTGAAGTCTAAGGTTGAACATATCACACATCCACTCATGTGTAAAATCTCTTGTCACCCATTTGATCATCTTCGGATTGATACCTTGAAGATCTCCCGCTTTGTGAGTGGACAATTTTTTAAGCCCACCACATGCATCCTCAATAGTAAAAAAAGTGGGCATACATGGGAGGTGAACCATAAAATGGAATTTTTTGAGCATTTGGTTTCTCATATAGTTGCCTACAATCTGTGTACATATCCACAACACTCAAGCTACCAAAATTCTCAATCCGTTTTTGCCTCAAGTTTCTCCAAAATATTTCACATGCACGTGCCTTTTATTGGACTTGAAAAAGTTGTTGCTTTACTTCCCATCTTCTTCTCTTGTTTTGAATCAATTCCTTGTATGTATGCAAATAACTTTGAAAGTTTTCTTTGTCCATAGTTGCATCAAGCTTTAACAAGGACTTTCGAGCATCTTGACATTGTTTATCAAACCACCTTTTGCATTATCTATCTTTATTGATACCATGGACATGATTTATGAAAAAGAATTCTTCGGCACAAGAACAAATAACTTTTTTGATAGCTTTCCATTTAGTTTCCAATGGTGCATCATACTGAAGCTTTGACATCCATAATGTTTGCTCAAATATTTCAATGGACATTGGTGCACATTTGAAATCCATACATAGTGATAACTTCTCTTCCATTTGGCTGAGATTATCATGCTTAGTTGCTTCTCCACATGCAAGGTCGATACATAAGGTCCGATGGTCTAATTCCGGGGTCCATTGGCCAAACTTAATACTCTTTATGTAATACATGATGGCTTCGGAGAGTAGCATATAGTCAATCACATTATCCCCGTTATGTTTTCTACATGTAAATCCATTGGTTCTACTTCACAAAGATACACCACTGGCAATGAGCATACCATGCTACTACACATGTGTAAAAGTAACTTCCCATATTTATCCGGATCTTTATCATTTATTGAAGTACAATCATACAAGTGAACTTCCTCCAACTCCCTTGAAAAGTATGTCATATTAAATTGTTGAGTATCATGTTGCAATGTTTTGGTGCGAGCATTCATATCTTCTAATACATGATAACATCACCTTTTCCTTTGAAATAAGAAATGTTCTCTTCTAAATCAAAAAATGGATGATCTCTACTATCCATACAAGCATAATAAAAGGGGGAATCATTATGAGAAATGTAGAAACCAGCTACAAAAATGGGTGCTCTTTTCGGTTTCATAATTTTTAGCCATCCAAAACGTTTGTACTTGACATCTTTCACAATTGATACAAAATCTTCCAATCCTTTATTAAACATACATGCTACCCCTCTTTACCATCTTCGTTGCTTGAGATTATTTGACCACATCAATGAATGTACATTGTAATCCTCCAAGCCGTTAATCCTTTGTGTATCATGCTCCCAAGCTTCAACAAGAAGTACAACATTGGATTTTCTTGTTAGTTCATCAATGCCAACCCCCTCATTCCATGGGTATCCATTGCAATTCCAAAAACATATTTTAATTTGTAACTTGGCCTCATAGGTCGCACATCCCTATTTGCTCGAGGGACTAGCTTGCCTCCTTCTTGGGCACATTTTCTTTGTGAGAGATCTCCTTCTTTTCCTTATTCTTTTCCTCATATGCCTTGCAACACATATTTTGTTGCTTAATAGTATGATCTTCACACATAAAAAACATTTGTATCCCTCGAGTAGATCCAACTATTATCAAGGATAATCTTTTGTTTGGTCTGATCTGGCATGGTGCATACAATTGGATGTTTTCCCGCACAAGGAGCTCCTTGCTTACCCACTCTATGTGCTCCATAGAACATAACTCCGGACATGCCAAGGTGGGTTTTGAAGAAATATTTAATAACAATGTCAAAAGAAGGAGGCGTCTCTAACTTCTCTTCAGGAATTACACAAATAACAATGTTCTTGAAACGTCGCTCTTGTTCCTTCAACTCCTCCACATCCACATTCTCAACATTCTTTGTTTAAGCCATAACTTACATGAGGGAGGATATAGGTACCACATTGCTACCACATACATCAGTCCAAGACTTGTTTGTGCATACATTTTTCATGTCACATACATCCCGGCTCATGGTGTCAAATTTCTCCTCTTTCAATACATGGTCATGCTCTACTTTTCTCATGCGCTCCTTCAAAAGCATTCAAGTCCACAAGAGAGTGTTTATATTTCTTGACTTCCTCTTCCAGCTGCATCAAACGTGTTTTTTACATCTCAACTGTCCTCTTGAGATTCTCATCCTCAACCACAAGAACCCTTAGCATGCCATTCTCTGTTGCAAGTGTCCATAAGTCTTCACCTTGTTTGTTTATAGTCTCTTGCAATGATACCACGTATGCCATGGTCATGGTTTTCCATGTCATTGATTGAGTGTTTGTGTTTCTATTTCCACACTTAGGAGATTTTGGGTCATTTTCTATAATTGTTGTGGACATTTTTTAAGAAGAACCCTTGCAAGTGCCAGAAGACATTGTATGTGAAATAAGAGATGAGAGTCGACTTTCCTGAACCTATTCACTTCAAAAATGCTACTACCAAAACACCTTTCATAACTTTGCAATTTTTTGTCTTTACATCAATGCGTAGAGGGCATTGGCTCTTTGGTTGAGACAGAGAGAGAGAGAGAGAGAGAGAGAGAGAGAGAGAGAGAGAGAGAGAGAGAGAGAGAGAGAGAGAGAGAGAGAGAGAGAGAGAGAGAGAGGTAGGGAGAAAGAGAGAGATTCTTCATTGGTGGTACTTCATGCCGGGAAGATATTTAAATATCAGGCTAGAATTATGCTCCTTGTACTATTGAAATGTTCATCTTTGCAAGATAGCCATGCCAAGCCCAGGAAAAGATAACAAAAATTTATGCTTTTGCTACACAATTTTGCATGAGGATTATTGCTTATGCAAAATCCTCATATATATATATATATATATATATATATATATATATATATATGAGCTTTCTATTTTGTCCCACGGTGCGCCTGGATGCACAAAGTGTTGCTATATTCTCCTGCGCGTGCCATGCGGGGACAAAATATTGAGAGATAGAGGAAGTTTGTTTTTTCTTCCCATGGAACACGTCGATGTGTTTACATACCTTCAATTGTATTTTGCGTGTCGTAGAACATAGTAGAGAGGGAGAAAGAGGTAGAGAGCGACTTAGAAGCTACAAACACACACACACACACACACACACACACACACACACACACACACACACACAGGGACAGAGTATAATTTTGTGAGGATTAATATCTCACAAAAGGAAGAGGAAAGAAAAGATCCAGAGACTGTGTTTGGCCAACAAGAAGCATAAGAGAGACCACCTTAGTTGCTGAGAGGTTCCAAAAAAAGAAGTATATCCAGAGACTGTGTTTGGCCAACAAGAAGCATAAGAGAGAACACCTCAGTTGCTGAGAGTTTCCTTTAAAATATGGACCAACACTACCACAAAATGCAGACAAAGTTATCCTCGCTGACAAAAATTTTGCGCGAGGATGTTTTGGATACTATCTAGGGTACACAAGTGGTCATACGGCTTATTATTACACATACAAAACAATAATGACTCTTGGATTATGGAAAACATTTAATGTTCCGATACAAGGGTGATGTGCCAAAAGATATCCCTAAACAATCATCAAGTTGAGAGACTTGTGCCTTGTGTAGGGTCTGTTAAATCTAGGAGAGGAGAGAGAGAATGAGAGAGATTATCCACATCTCTGATGACAAGAGATTGGAGATGAGCATGAACTTGCTTTGGGACTCATTGAATGCTAAGAGCAACTCCTTGACTATGCAAAGAGCCTGATTTTAAGATTAAAAAAACCAATTTATAGAGACACAGACCAAAAAACACTTGAGTTTTAAAGTGGATGGTTTATAGAGCTCAGTACGGCATCCCCTTTTGACCCAGTGATGATTTTTTATCATATTCTCTCTCCACCCCTTTTGTCCCTCAGTAGCCTTGGATTCTTTGAAGGCTATTGCTCATTTGTTACGCTGAATCAGTTTTAAGAATTGTGATGTCTTTGATTCTTCTAGTACTTTCTTCTAATGCAAACACTGCAAGATCCTTCTATAGAACCATTGGAAGAGTTCCTTCAAATTGTTTGCCTTATTTTGTGTGCTACCATGTTGTGTGTGTCGAAAGTATGCATTGTGTGCCATGTAGTGCTACTTCTCCAATCCTTGTGTGTTCCATATGCTACGGTTCAAGAGGAATTTCAAAATCTTCAAGTCTCCCACAAGGTGCCATTTCCACTTTGAATTCACCTTGTCCCTCCACACTTAGTTTTAACCTTCATTCATCTGCTTGTGAATTAGTGATGGCAATGGAGTGCGGTGAAACACCCAATACAATGTGACATGATCTCTTTCTTAACTTGCACATACACAGAAAGTTAGGACTAATCTATAGAGAACAAAAAGCTGTATACATCCAATCGCAAGTACCGGAAATGGGCCTAACCAATTGGATGTTAACGTGTGATTTTCTGAAAAATTACCTATTAATTCCCTTTAAAAAATCATCAACAGGGGAATCTAATCGATAACATCTCCCCGATGAATGTACATAGTGCATATACTATAAGAAAATCATTAAAAATAGTCAATTTTTTATTATTTTCAGCATTTTTCTTGATATTGGGACTTAAAAATAGAGAAATCCACCCAAAAATAATAAACAATGTTTCTCAATGGATTTTCTTAATTGTTGATTTTTCACTTTGCTTTTTTAGTGCTTTTTATTATTTTGTTAGATTTTTCACTAAACAGGTCAAAAATTAATAATAAATAGCAAATGACCTCAGATGCAAAAACTCAAGATACCTTGAGGATCAAAAGAACAAGGTAGACAGGCACAAAAAATTTCAATAAAATTGTCTGATGGAAGCGGGAAGCCTAAATTAGGCCGACAAGGCCTACTTTTGCAAATTCTTGTTGAATGAGCTAACGGAATCCGATTGAAGAAATTTTTCAGTGTAACATAGATCTCACGGTCTAGTAGGACTAACAGAGAAATCTAGGGAAAAATAGTTTGGGAAGTTCGAGTATAGATATCCAAGGTAGCCCAGAATCGCGTCATTTCCACTAGTCACTCTTGGAGGAGAGAGCTTTCTGCCTTCTTTGCTCGCAATTTTCGAAGTCTACAGTTGTCCATTTACAACGCCCTCCTACACAAGACATGAGGGATAAGTTCTAAAATTATCAATGACCATTTCTATATGGCCGGGTAGCACGTCTAGGCTCATGAAAAAGCCCTAGAAACCCAGTTGTCCACGAAGTCCTACAACACAAAATTGACCATAGCGGCTTGTAAGCTCAACCGAATTGGACGAAACTTGAACAGTGGCATACCCCTATATAATAGAACACTTCTGTATCACCAAATGACCATTTGGAAGGGGTCAAGGGGGTCCCAAGTAAATAATTTAGGTTTTTGCCATATGCCAGAATTGGATTCTAACTCCACGGGCAGCTTATAGACTGGGTAAAAATTGGATGAGGAGCATCAGGACTAAGTAGCGGATAAGTCCATAGCTTCAAAAGTGACTAACCAACTCTACATGCCAAGTAGTCACAAAAATCGGTGATTTCAGAGTTGACAATAGCATGAAGTGATGCGGACAAGTCCAAAACTTACCAAATTCATTTTAGGACTTGTTTTAGATGTATTAAAGATGTTCACGACATCAAATTGTCAATTGTTGCAAAAAAAGTGACTGTTGTAAATAATCGTGATTATTTACTTTTGTGCTTGTTTGGCTTGAATTTCATGTTTTCACTTCACCTATCACTTGTACACATCTATTACATGCCACATGTCAAATATGAGCCAAAATGATCAAGAAAAACTCTGAAATTGTCAAAAAACGCACCAAAGTTTTTTCACTCCAATTTTTGAGTTAACTATCTTATTTTTTGATCCAAATCACCCCATATCTCACACACCGACTCTACATCATGCCTAGAACCAAGTTGCAACAAAAAATGTACAAATTGATGAAAAAGTTAATAATCACGATTATTTACTTTTTTTACCAAAATGGATGCAATTTGCAACTTTGAACTTATGGAACCAAAGAACATGATGTCCCAAGCCCACTAATCAAGTTTGAGCAAGTTTGAAACTCAAAAACTCAAAATCTCTTTATAGCTATTGTTTTAGAGTCTAAAAGCCTAAATCTGGCACCATGTCCACCCAATGCACTCAAATGAGCCCATACCTCACTCAGAGTATCTAAATTCCATATGTTTCAAGCCTATGATGTCAAAAATGCAACAAGTTGGAAAAAATCCCTAGCTGTAAATAATTGCACATTATTTACTTTTTTTTGCAAATTTTGCCTAGACTGCATGATCTCTACGTGTTTTTATGCATCTATGCATGCTCCAAAATTGATTTGAAGCAAAATGGACATCATTTGCCAACCATTCAGAATTAGGGAATTTCAAAGCGGAATTCGTAGAATTTTCTAACTTTGACACTGTATTCACCTAACAGGAGCAATGCAAGTGGCTAAGAAGGCAAGAAAAAGGGTGTCTCAGAAAGATAAGCTGCAAGATCTGCCACTATAATAGTTAGATCCAAGCTCAATAAAATGGCAAAGGAAACCTACTTGTCTAAAGAGCAGCTCAAAGATAACAACACCACGGTCTTCATTGGCAGATTCAAGAGTGAAGAAGGACACCAGGTAGAATTGCAAATGTTACTTAAGGAGGCTTATGATGTAATAGCAAAGCCAGACACTAAAGAAGCAAATAGAAGACTGGGGCTTCAAGATTTCTACGACCAGAAACCATGCGGAGTGGATTTCCAGAAAGCATATGAATTGCTATCCTGATTAAAAAAGATGGATCGGCCCAAATGAGGATTAACAGGGGCAAAAAGTTGAAGTGGTGTTCTCTAAAGATATAGTGGCCGAGGCATTGAAGTTTCCAACAAAAGGAATGACAATGCGGGCTAGGGATAGAAAGAGAGCAGGTACTTTTACCAAGGATACTATTTCTGCCTCATTTTTTTATTTCATCCAAAGGCAAGAGGAGGATCCATCTTGCCTCTACCATCAACATTTCCACTTCCTCTCAAAGAGACTGCCACGGTCCACAACTCCAAACCATGCAGTTGCAACTACTTCACTCAAGTATTGGAGTCGACAACAAGGCAAGCAATAGATCACGCGCAGTACGTGCTTACAACACTAAAGGCCACGAAGAAAGATGGAAAGATCACATATTTGGGCACTCCATAAGTGCTAACAAGAATAGCATATCATGCTATTGGAATGGCCGACAACTTGCTACCAGCCCCAGATTAGAACACATGGATCATTCCAGCTCAGCCTTCTCCACGGATCACTAGATCAACAAAAAGAGTATATAGATCAGATGAGGAATTTGCAGAAAGTTCCCATGAATCCCACAACACTGAAATCTCTGACAACGAAGAAACCAGAGAAGGAGAAAAGCAATGAAAAAGGAAGAAGCGGCAGCTCACCAAGAGGAACTGCAGCAAAAAGGTCTAAATTTGAAAGAGAAAAGAAAACATACAAAAGGAGCCACCAAGCTGCAGCTGAAGACCCCAAAAATGGAGTCCAAGTGTTAGCAATAAGATAACGCGGACACCATTTTTTGGAGTTCTCCTTGTAAAACAATTATTATTTTGCTAAATCGGGAATATTGTAACTCCTATTTTCTTGGTAAACTTTGTAATTAATAAGCTGGGGCTACAAGCTTCCAGATTGTATCAACCACTCAATTCCCAACTTTGGTAGAACTCCAAATTTTTACTTTTGACCACCCAAAAACCTTGGCTAAGGTATAAAAGCCAATTTTTGTAAGTTTTTTATAAGTTTTTGGATAAGAAATACACAGTGTAGGCGGCCTAATTTCATCATAACTAGGAATTTACACTTTTAAAACAAAAACTAAGCATAGGCGGGATATTGGGGCATCATTGCTAAGCATTTAGATGCATTCTGGGTCGAAAACGTCTAGGTCAAAAATCCACTGCTGTTAATAATCGTGATTTTGGAACTTGACCAAAAGTGAGTTTTGAGGCCATAGGCATGTGTGCTTAGATCTTATAAACTTGTCCTGGAAGTTTCATTACGTTTGGATGTCATTTGATGTTGTAACGGGGATGTGATTTGCTTGCCGATGAGAGCGATTGGCTTTTGGTGATTTCAGTCACTTGAGTGTAGCTTGAGTTAGATGCGAGTTGTTAGTTGTTTTCCAAGAGATTGACAACCTCTTGTAGCCTCTATGCATTAGTTGAATTAGCTTCATCCCATAGTTTGACAAATTAATCGTGGTTCTTGCTAATACTACAATAAGATAGGATGGTGAGGCTAAACATGCGTCTCACATTTAGCGTCGCTGCCGGGGATCGAAGAGACCTAAACTAGGGAAAAACGCGAGCGTCTTGTGTAATTGTCCTTTAACTTCCTCTAGGTTCGCTTAGAGTTCAAAAATTTCTTTTAGAAACCACATAGCATAAGATTGTAGTCTTTTGTTGTGTAGAGGTAGCTTGGAAGTAATCGTACTTGCTGAGTACCTTTAGGACTGTAGGATTGTAGATTTAGATTAGGATTTGGAGAATGATTGATAGACGAGATAAGTCTTAAGGTCAAGACTCTGAAAAACATAAAAAACACAAGAAAACGAGTGTTGTGGACACTTTTCACAACTCCACTGCATGAGAAACTAGGAGTAGGGTAAGTAGGATCCGAGGTGGATTTCACAACATTGCTCTCTCTGAAAGAATCAAGTGTGAGTTGTTATCTAAAGTTGCAGAATTTCATGTCTACGGCTAGAAATAGCTTGAAGACTCGAATTCACTCAATACGACTGGAAAGTAAGCCTAAGAGTTGTCCAAACCAGCGGGTAAGCTCAAAGACACTTCGAGGTAAAAATTTCAAGAAGTTGACCAAAACTCAGATTATTTACTTTTTCTTGACATTTTAGGCCAAATTAAATTTTGACTTGATTTATAGGCTTAAAAATATCATAAAAAGACTGTCTTTGAGAAAATTGCAAAAAAGTGCTCATTTCAAGCCTCAAGTTAATAATCGCGATTATTAACTTTTTGCTCTAAATTGGCCAAGATTCATACCATTGACTCATTGCATGTGTACAAACAACTTTTGTAAAGGCCCAAAAGATTTGGATCACTAAACTGGCAAGAATCTGGGTAAAAACTAAAGTTTGTACTGACTTCTTGAATCTTGAGTGTGAATCGAGGAAAAAATTATCCAAACTTGTTGAAAATTGATTCATAGGCTTATATTGATGTGAATCATGTGATAAACATGTGTATATGCTCATCTGACCAAAAACTTGCAAATTATGGCAAAAGTAAATAATCGCGATTATTACATCTACCCTGTTTTTGAACTTTTTTGACCAAGTTGGCATACAACTAGCTTGACCATGTTGTAATAAGCCCACAAACCAAATTTGGTAAGATTTGGATCATTGGATTGAAAATTGTGTCAAAAATTGCAAAGTTAGTCTGCGGACAGATAATTGATGACCATTTGACCAAACATTGTCCAAACTTGATGAAAATTGGCTAGTGACCTTAACATAAGGTGCTTAACAAAAATTTGAAAAAAATTGTCAAAAGTAAATAATCGCAATTATTTACTTCTACTTCAAAACTTGTTGATTTTGCAAATTTGAGTATACCACAAGGTCAAGAACATCAAGTAGACCAATTTTGGTGAAATTTGGACCACAAAAGTGTGACTTAAGCCAGATTCTCAAAATCAGAGTCTGCGGACACGGTTCAGCGCCCTCTCACACGAGACATGAGGGGTAAGTTCTTTACTCATCAATGATCCATTTTGTACGGCTGGTAGCTAGTCTAAAGCCCTAGAAAAAACCCTAGAAACCGAGCAGTGCACAAAGACCTACGACCTAAAACTGACCATAGCGGCCTGCCAGCTTGACCAAATCGGATGGGATTTGAACCATAGCATGCCCTTACATAATAGAACCTTTCCATACCATCAGATGATCATTCGGCTGGGGTCAAGGGGGTCCCCAGTAGAGAAATTAGGGTTTTTGGAGAAGGCCAAAATTCCGACCTGACTCCACAGATGGCTTGCTAATGAGGTTCATATACAATGTATATGATTGGTTTGGTGAAATCCATCAAGTAAAACCCTCAAAAGTAGAAAACGGCTCGAAGGTTACAAAGCGTCGAATTCGACATACGAGGCCAAACTGAACCCAAATGAGCCAGAATTGGATAGGTAGCTTCACGACTATATTACGGACAAGTCTAAAGCCTCACGGTTGACCGACCAACCCAACAGACAGAGTAATCACAAAAAATGGTGACTTCAGAGTCGACAGAGCACAAAGTGATGCCGGCATGACCAAACTTGGCCAAATTCATTTCAGGACTTGTATTAGGTGTATGAAACATGTTTAGGTCAAAATTTGTGAGATTTGCAAAGTTTTTGTCACTGTAGTGAATGATCGCGATTATTTACTTTTGCATCATTTTTGCTTGGAAATTGTCAATTCACCTCACCTATCATGTGTACACACCATTACATGCCAAAAATCAAGTATGAGCCAAAATGACCACCCATTACTTGCAAAATTGCCAAAAAACGCAAAGAAGTCTTTGAAAGCCAAAATATGGTTTATGAACAACTTTCTTGGTCCAAATCACCTCATAATTCATACCCAAGCTCTATACCATGCCTAGAACCAAAGCATGCCAAAAAATGTCCATTTTGGAAGAAAAGTTAATAATCGCGATTATTTACTTTTTGGTCAAAATTGGGGAATTTTGATATTTGGCCATCATACATCCAAAGCACGTGTAGTGATAAGCCACTAGCCAATTTTGAGTCAATTTGGAGTTCAAAATCTCAAATTTCCTTTATATCTACTGTTTCAGAGACCTAAAGCCAAAATCTCGTACCATTTTCAATATGTGCATCCAAATGAGCCCATATTTCGCTCAGAGCATGTAATTGGCATATGCTTTAAGCCTATAAAGCCAAGTTTGCAAAAAAGTTGAAATTTTTTCCAGCTGTAAATAATCGCGATTATTTACTTTGGTTGTAAATTTTTGTTTTCACCATACAGTTTTGTTCCTTGCATGATTTTATGCATCTTTGCTTGTTTAAAATTTGATTTTAAGCAATTTGGACCAGATTATCAGCATTTCAGTCTAAAGGACAATCCAGAGAGATACCGACAAATCTACTAACTTTGCACTCTACTCACTGAACAGGAGCAATGCAAGCCGTGGAGAAGGCCAAGAAGAAGTTAAATCAAAAGGAGAAACTGCAAGAACTGCCCCCGTATCAACTGGATCCCAAGTCAGTAAAGGCGAAAAAAGCATCCTACCTTTCTAAAGAATAGTTGGAAGAACACCACACCACGGTTTTCACTAGCAGGTTTAAGAGTGAAGAAGGGCATCAGGTGGACTTGCAGCTCTTGCCTAAAGAGGTCTATGATGTAGCAGCAAAGCCAGAAACCAAAGAGGCTAACCGCAGGTTGGGGCTCCGATATTTCTATGAACAAGAGCCTTGCGGGGTGGACTTTCAGAAAGCTTACGAGCTTCTGTCCAGAATCAAAGAAGACGGAACTGCCCAAATGTCAGACAACTAGGGAAACAATGTCAAGGTTGTAATTACAAAGGATATTGTGGCAGAGGCACTCAGACTGCCCATTGAAGGGATGACCATGTGGACAAGAGACAGGAAGACAATGGGCACATTTACCAAGGAAACATTTGCAACTACATTCGCCGATCTCATCCACAAACAGGTGGAAGAGCCAGCCTGTCTGTACCATGAACACTTTCATTTCCTGGCAAAAAGGCCACCAAGGTACACGACACCAAATCACGTCGTGGCCACCACTTTTACACAAGTTCTGAAGTCAACAACAAGGAAGCCTGTGGACCACGCACAATATGTTTTGATAACATTGAAGGCCACCAAGAAGGAGGGCAAAATAACATACTTGGGCGCGCCAAAGTATAAACAAGAATAGCCTATCATTCCATCGGCATGGCTGACAACCTACCGCCTACCCCGGATCAGAATACATGGATCTTGGCAGCTCAACCCTCTCTAAGAGCTACAAGATCAGGTAAAAGATCATTTAAATCAGGTGATGAATTAGATGATAGCTCATCAGAGCGGCACAGCAACAAAAGCTCTGACAACAAGGAAAAAAGAGCTAGGAGGGATGAGATGAAGAGGAAAGCTGTGGCTACCCACCAAGAGGAGCCATCTCAGAAACAAGCAAGATTTGAAAGAAAAAAACAAGCGTATCAGCGCACTAGGCAAGCACAGGGAAAAGACCCAGAAAAGTGGGTACCCACAAGCCTAAAAGGACCTAGAACAAAGCATCATAGGAGAAAAGAGGCCGAGAATCCACAAGACTATTTAGAAAGAATGTACCAAGAGGCAGAAGCTTTAAAGCTGAAAGAGGCCGAAGAAGCAGCAAAGAAAGTTAAGGAGGTGGCTTCCCAAGAGCAAAGCCAGGCATCTCCCCGACCCACCTCACCGCCGCTGGAACAACAAGACCAGCCCATGCCTACTCCACCATCATCACCGCCAGGCCATGAGACCAATGAAGAAGCCAAGACCAAAAAAGGAAAAGATTCTGAATTCACCCACCAAACGGAAGCTACACAACAACTTGACCACGCCGAGCAACATGAGGAAAGGGAAGCTGACCCAGAACCAGAGCAGACATCCGAGGAAACTCACAATCCGATGAATGAAACTGATAAAGAGGAAGATACATGAAAAGAGCAAACCACTATACATGAGAAAGAAATCGAGACTGAGAAGGCAGAGAGGCCTGCAACAACCAAAGAAATGGTAAGGGTTGAGACCACACACGTTATTTCCACTCAACCAGAAATTGCCGAGGTATCAAAGCCTTAGGATGGCCAAGGAGAAGAACAACCATCCACTTCTACAGAACCACCAGCCATTACAACATAGCACGAAGCAACAGAGGAGGCTGCCGGCACATCACAACGCACAGGACAGGAGGAGTGGCAGTCCAATGACGAAGTGATTTTACAAGTAAACGAGTATGCAAAGCAAATGCAAATCATGACGGAGAAACTCCGCTTAGCAGCCTTCAACCGCAGTACAAAAGCCAAAGAACTTTAAATGGTCATCGATGCTCTTCAAGGAGAGCTCGACGACAGAATGGTTACTATCACTGATCTCCAAAGACAAGTACAAGAGCTAAAGACATAAGCGGAACAACATCAGATAGCAAGGGACAAACAACAAAGAGAAATGGAGTAGTTAGGTGACCTCCTTACTAAATTAGCTGATGCCTGTAAGCTGAAAGACGAGCAGCTGACAAAAGTGACGAACGAACTTCTTACCACCTCTCTGTCAACTCAAAAAATTCAAGTATAGTTAGATGTTGCAAACACTTCTCTCAAATATTTCGAACAAAGAATCAATGATGAGGCCACTTTCTTGCGGAAAATAAGAGAAAATCCAGCTCTGGCCTGGATCAAGGGTACAGATGAAGTGTACAAGGCACTTGAAAAGAAGAACAGAGATTTAGAACTGGAGTTGAAGCTTGAACAGTCACAACGCAGAGACCTGGCACTGATGCGGCTCCAAAGAGAGGAGGAACTCCTTAAAGAAATTTCAGAACTGAAAAGAATGAGTCAACTCCTCAAAGATGGAAAGCCCGATACACAGGAAGAGGTAGGCACTTCAGAGCCACCCCAAATGGACATCCCCTCGGTCTCATTTGTTGAGTTTGAGACGCAGTCTACAATAGAGCCAAGTGGTGACGAAGACTTTCAGGTCCAAATTACAAACGAAGATACAGTGCCAATGGTCCAACTGTCAAAGGCTGAAGAGGACGCACTGAAAGAGAAAATCACCTTAGATGAATATGAGCAGTGGAAGGCCGCTATGGATTGGGAGTTGAGAGTTTAAACGCTGTCAACGTCACTCAACTCACTCCCAATCAAATCAATGCATAATGGCACCAACAATCCCTGCCATACCCTCTCATCAAGGTAGAACTCTTACAGGTAAAGGAAAGATTATACAAGGATATGCAAGAAGATGGCGCAGATAAAGACTACCCGAAGTGGAGGCTAAGCTGGCTGAACAAGAATCGAAGATACCTAATTCTATTCACAAGAGCACATGTGGCCTTACAGAAAGATCCAACATTTTGTCTTGTACCTTGAGTAAGGACATGGCAAGCACATGAAGAACTGCAGAAGAAAAGGCCAGCATGGCTCAATTTTCCCAGGCTGTCAGCTCCAGAGAGAGGCCAAGTGACCGAAGAATACATGGTGAAAATCCAAACGGGCGCCATGACATTCTTCAAGAGTCTGCCAGATCTCTCTTGTGCAATGATATATAAGATTTGCAGGATTCTACTCACTTGCATACAGGTTTTCAATGATCCTGAGCAGACAAGATCCCCCTGGCTCTCATTCTTGGAAGGGAACAAAGGCCTTTGCTATGATCTAAGTGGGCAGCCCTCAGAAGAAATTCTTTATGGATTCTATGCCCGATGCATGTTCCTTTCCTCGCATAATATGCTAGCTTTTGAAGAGGTATTCTACACTGGCTTCTTCACCTAGCGAACGAAGATATTTGTGCCTGTGATAAGCAACCTCACGTCAAGATTTGTAGGATACTCGGTGGTGGAACTGAAAAACAGAGCCACCATGCAATTTTTGCAAGTGCTAGAAAAAGAACGCAAAATCAGATACCAAAAGGCAATGGAAGCACTGAAAGACCGCCTCGGCCACCGTCAACCCGAAGATTACTTCAGCCCATAAAGCTGTGTGAAGGGACAACACAGACGAGGACGGGGGGAATGTTAGCAGCAAGCTAACGTGGACACCATTTTCCAGAGTTCTCCTTGTAAAACAATTATTATTTTAATAAATCGAGAATATTGTAACTCCTATTTTCTTGGTAAACTTTGTAATTAATGAGCTAGGGCTACAAGCTTCCAGATTGTATCAACCAGTCAATTCCCAGCTTTGGTAGAACTCCAGATTATTACCTTTGACCACCCAAAAACCTTGGCTAAGGTACAAAAGCCAATTTTTGTACGTTTTTTATAAGTTTTTGGATAAGAAATACACACCATGAGCTAGCGGCGCTCACTTCTCTCCTTCTCGCGCTTCCTACTCCCTCTTCGGTTGTCACATTGCAGATGTGTGTTTGTTCCATTGCAACCGCAGGTAAGAGCTCTACACATTGACATAAGCCATTCACAATATTTTGTAGCTTTTGGAGTCGCCGACCCGTGGCCTAATTTCATCATGACTAGGAATTTACTCTTTTAAAACAAAAACTCAGCATAAGCGGGGTATTGAGGCATCATTGCTAAGCATTTGGATGCATTCTGGGTCGAAAACGACTAGGTCAAAAATCCACTGCTGTTAATAATCGTGATTTTGGAACTTGACCGAAAGTGGGATTTGAGGCCATAGGCATGTGTGCTTAGGTCTTATAAACTTGTCCTAAAAGTTTCGTTACGTTTGGATGTCATTTGTTGCTGTAATGGATGTGATTTGCTTGCCGATGAGCGATTGGCTTTTGGTGAGTTAGATGCGCGTTGTTAGTTGTTTTCCAAGAGATTTACAACCTCTTGTAGCCTCTATACACTAGTCGAGTCAGCTTCATCCCATGGTTTGACAAATTAATCGTGGTTCTCGCTAATACTGCAATAAGATAGGACAGTGAGGTTAGACATGCGTCCCACACCAAGCAAGGTAAAGAGACCAAGAACCAAGAACCTTGCAAAGAAGGTTCCGGAGGATCCCAAAGATTTACTCGAGCGGATGTATGCGGAAGCTGAAGCTTTAAAGATTAAAGAAGCTCTAGAAGCTCAAAGAAAAGTAATGAAGAAGCGGTTGAGCAGCAAAGACAAGCGGAAGCTGCACAACAAAGCGAGTCACATCCTAATTGTAAGGTCCTACTCTTCGCCCTTACTCCGGATGACATATCTAAGCCGTCGACTTTT
The DNA here is from genome assembly GCF_014529385.1 of Adiantum capillus-veneris. NCBI lineage: Eukaryota > Viridiplantae > Streptophyta > Polypodiopsida > Polypodiales > Pteridaceae > Adiantum > Adiantum capillus-veneris. The sequence goes on from NC_140931.1 coordinate 160,387,662, forward strand.
TGAATATGATCGAGTAAATCACCCGAGCTACACACAAGACACTTTCGGTTTTCACCATGGGACCGTGGATATGACCAATGCAAAGCTATCCCCGAGACACTTTTGATTTTCACCAATGCATGGGATATTAGTTTTATCTCAAGAAAAAAATAAAATAAATTTACATAAGAAAAAATAACGGTAAGGTGAAAAAGTAAGTTGTTTAAAAGTAGCTTCTTGAAAAATCCACTTGTTGTAAAATAGGTTGTTACTTGTTGAAAAGTAGTGTATTGAATTAAAAAAAAGTAGCCACTTGTTGAAAAAGTAGCCACTTATTGAAAAAGTAGCTTCATGCATAAGCCACTCGTTGGAAAGTAGCTTCTTGCATAAGCCACTTGTAGGAAAAGTAGCTTCTTGCATAAGCCACGCGTCAGGAAATTAGCTTCTTGCATAAGTAGCTTGTTGGAGAAGCTTTGAAAATCAAGAAAGGATATCGAGATATGTAAAGTAACTTATCACAATAAATTAAGAGCCTTATCAAATTAAGTTTAAAAGGAGGCCTTCCCTACTCATTAAACACTTCGCTTCACTTCACTTGTCTTCACTTTTTGATAGTGCAAACTTGATAGTGAGCTACGAAAGCCAAAGATAATCCTCCTTCATACACACCCTACACACACCTTCCTCCTCAAGAGAAGCCATAACCATAATCCAAATTACCATTACACTCTTCACCTTCTCTCTCCTACCTACAAGCTTTCCATAGCTTCAATTTTCTTAACCTCTCTGTTTTCCCCTAGCCAAATCAATGGTTTTCAAGCAAAGCAAAGCGGAAAAGAACCAGTGACATCAATACAACTCATCCTTGCTCTTCCAAAGCAAAGAGAAGACCATGCAAAAGACACATTAAGTTTGGAAACCATAAGCCTCTTCTGGAAATATAATTAATCCTCTCCACGGTAATAAAGGTACGCCTAAAATGCCTTCTTAAAAAATAATTTGTTAATCATTCATACACTATTACATGCATATTGTACGCTACATTAGCATGTCCACTCTTAGGAACTTTGCCATTTTTACACTATTATGCATAGAAGAGTTTTAGTCTTGCATAAGCACTCAAAGGAAGTTTTGATTAGTTGCCCAAGATTGCAAGTTGGTGCATTTTAAAGTTTTTTTGTGTACCACGCATAGACATACCAAGAAAAAACTCATTATAGAAAGCATATGCATTGTTTATTTCAAGTTTGTTTTTCAAATTTGAAAAGGGGAATAAGGGGATAGCTTCACGCATGTTGTGACCGTGTTGCTTGAACATAAAACTCCCAACACTTCCATGGAGATGCCATATGGATAGCAATGATGAGAAGGGACCAAAATGGGATTCATCGAAGTCGGGGCTAACTCGAAACTTTCGTCGAGACAAAACCTTAAAATTCCAATAGATTCGTCTATTTCTAATGTCTTGTTTGAGTAGAAAATTAAAAGGAAATAGAAATTAAGGGATTATAACTGAAGGAGCTTAATCTAAATCTAAACTAGGATTAAAAACTTTACCGAGAAGATTGACGTGGATAGCCCTAGCATAACATAGAGATTTAAGTGTGAACTTGTCTTCATGTTTGGAAAAAGGCCGGCGCAGGTGTTTACTTGTGGGAAACAACGGGGGATGGTCCTTTTTGGCTAGGACTGATAACCGTTGGTCTATGTTTTGCGCTCGGTTTCATTCATTTTCCTAGAAATGGGATTGAATGGGAGTGTGTCCCGGCCAGGGTGGATGTGACCCACGGATGCGTCTAACAATTGGCCTAGTCCGGGTAGGTCTGATGCCGACGGGAAAAGGAGGAAGGAAAAAGGATCCATGGAGGGATCATGATAAGGGAGGATGATGTGATTTAATTAGGAAACTCTTCAAATTGTTTGTTAAAAAGGAACCTTGGAAAAGCTAGGAACCTAAATGGGCTATTTCGCAATTGTCTTCATCAGCCGGACTTTGGCTCTTCTTCTCGGGATTATTGATTTAAAAGGAACCTAAAGTAGATTATCTTTGAAGCCTTTCCCACACAAGATAAAGAAAAAATAAGAAGTGGAATCTCTGTAAAGGCGTCGCCTTCTCACGTGGTGGAGGAGACAGGATACCCGAGTCTTGGGATGAGGATAGGGATATGCCTAGAGAATTATATGTGATTGCTTGAAAGATAACTAGATACTTTTACTAATATTAAAGAAAAAAGAAAGTAAAAATATTCTATAAAGGAAAAGGTGGGAACGACCTGATAAATGCATATTTGCAAGGGTATGCAAAAGTTTGCATGTTGCTTTCAAATGTTTGAAATGTATTCTTGGTTCGACATGATTGGAATATTTTTTTCTAGTATCTTAGTATTACCTTGTGAAGGTTCATTTATCAAACGGTTCGGTGGGTGGGTGGATTCCGTAGGGTTCATTGTTGGTTGGAAATTTGAACCCAATTTTATGTTGTCCTAGAAGTAAAGTCAATAGCGATGGAAAGGGATTCTGATCCACGGAGCGGGAGAAAAACTTGTGATCGAGGGATTCATGTAGATTATAATACACTCACCTTAGGGGAACGCATTAAGGGCTATGCTCAGTTATAACCGGGAGAAAAGCGTCAATGACCTTGAACCAAGGGTGAATTAGAGAGCTCCCACTAGTTGACCCTGGAGGGTTGAGTTCCTAGTTAGTCTGATGACTTCGATTGGTAAGTTTGATCGGTAAGCAAAGGTTCTTCTGGGCTAAGGGATCCATATTAGAGAAATTGAATGTTATCAACCCCTTGAGTTGGCATCAAAGAGCAGGAGGAGTCATGTCTTGGTGTCGGTCTCAAGCGGGAGGGATGTCAGAGATCATGGTCTATCCATGTGGAGATGGTACAATCGATGGCCCCCGGGCATGGCCCTCAGAAGGGTATCAGAGCACGGTTTCTGTCCTTTTAGAAAGAAGTGAGATAATGAAAAATAACAAAGAGGTTACCTTTTTGAAAGGTCTATCTTTGGAGATAACTTAAGTAGTCTTGTATTTCTGAAGGGTTTTTTAACTCGATTGCTAAGAGAAAGGATATTTTTTTGTCACAGTCATAAAAATATGCCACGTAGACAGACAATAAGTCAGTCTGCTTGGGATTTACCAACAGTTAGTGCTTTAGATCATATACCACTCGATTCACAAGTGGAACCAATGCCCCAAGCTACCCCTGTGCCACGTCCCAACCAAATGTCGCTTGCTACATCCCTTGTAGAGGATTTTGGGCTTGACAAGGACCTCAAGGCCCTTCTCAAATCTGTGCAATCGCATCTATTTTTAGGCACGAGTGATGATGTGCCTACCCTACTAGAAGAATGGATGATTCAGATGGATAACTACTTTGCTCTTACTAGTTACAATTCAGTAGCTCAAGGGATAATGGGAAGAGCCAAGCTAGAAGGACCTGCAAAAACATGGTGGAAGCTCAACTCTCAAACTCGCCAAGTAGCAGAAGTGACTCAAAGTTGGGATGAGTTAAAGCATCATCTTAAGGAACGCTATCTTCCCCTAGACTACTCCACCACTAAGATGAATGAGTTTATTTCATGCAAGCTGGGGAATAGGTCTGTTGAAGTTTACTATGAGGAGTTTTTTCGGCTTTCACAATATGCTCCTCTCATGCCAAATGAACAAAATCTAAGTCGCTTCATCCTTGGACATGGAAGAGATCTGGCTTCTGAAGTAGAGTCCCTCCGACCTGTCTCACTCGCAGACGCTTTAATTCGGGCCAAGTCAAAGCATAAGAGCCTTCTAAAGGGAGGCACCACAACTAATAGGAAGTGAGAATTTCCTTCTTACCACAGTCAAAGCCCTGTGAAGCAAATAAAGTAGCATTTATATCCAAGCCAGCTGCCCAACCCCAACCACCACCACACTCTGTTCGTGTGAACGCCCTTCCAGTCTATCAAAGTGGAATACAAATTCAATGCTACAAGTTCCTAGAGTTTGGTCATAAGAAGGCCAAATGCTCTAAAGGAAATGACTCCAGTTTTTTTGGCGCCTCCTGCTAACCATCTAAATCCCCCCAATCAAGGGAGACAATTCAGAAACCTTCAAACTAAAGGGAGAAATCAAGCACAGGCAAGACCTAATCCTATGCCTCATCTTCGTGGAAAGAATCCAACCAACAACCCACCTAGAACATCAATTGTGAACTTCATTTCAGTAAAAGATGAGATGGAGGAGCAAGCCCACATCTATGCTGCCTTGGATCTCAGTGGCTGAAATCGACAATTCTCCATTCTTGAGACTAAGGGAGAGTATGAGGGTAGACCTCTTTCCTTTCTTATTGATTCTGGTAGTTCACATTAATTTTTGTCACCTAACACTGTAAAAAGATTGCAAGTCACCTCCCAACCCACAGGCATATAAGTTACGGGTTTCTCTAGAAACTGGATCCACTATTTTGACAGATGAACAGATCGTAGGTCTATCCTTTCAACTAGAAGTTCACTCAACCCAACAAAGATTTAAAATCCTAAAGATGGGCCAATTTGAAGGAATCCTAGGGATGGATAGGCTGAGCAAAAATAAAGCCAACATCCATTGCAATGAAGGAAGCGTCTCTTTTTCAAACTCACAGGTTGAACAAGTCTTAGTGCAAGGCAGAACATGGAAAGCTCCCCTGAAGGTGGTAAAATCCAGTCGTGTGGTTAAGGGTTTAAAGAAATGGCTGTCAATTTATGTTATAAGACTCAATAAACCAGAGACGGAATCAGAAGAATCAGAGCCTGTATGGCTAAATGAATATCAAGATATTTTTCTAGAGGAATTGACAACTCTTCCACTGCCTAGGGAATTAGTGCACAAGATCAAGCTCATTCCTGGTGCCCAACCAATAGCAAGGACTCCCTACAAGATGTCACCTTCCAAATACATAGAGCTGAAGAATCAATTGACTCAGCTTTTGGAACAAGGTTTCATCAAACCCAGTGTCTCTCCCTAGGGTGCTCCTGTACTCTTCCAAAAGAAGAAAGATGGAATGTTCATAATTTGCATAGATTTTCGAGGCCTAAAGCCGTGCACTGTCAAGAACAAGTATCCCTTGCCTCGCATAGATGAGCTACTTGATCGACTCGGTGGTTCCAAATTTTTCACCAAGATTGATCTCAGGTCAGGCTATTACCAAGTTGGGATAAATAGGGAGGATATTCCAAAAACAAATTTCAACACAAGGTTTGCGCATTATGAGTTCACCGTCATGTCTTTTGGCCTAACTAATGCCCCTGTCACATTTAACAGTCTCATGACTGACCTCTTCAGGACAGAGTTAGATTATTTTGTTCTAGTCTTCTTTGATGACATCCTTATATTCAAATACTAGAGAAGATCACGAACGACATGTATGCCATGTCTTGGAGATTCTCAAAAAAGCCCAACTCTATGCCAAGCAGAGAAAATGCTCTTTATTTGTAGAGAAGGTTCCCTACTTGGGATACATAGTTTCAAAGGGTGGTCTTTCTCCCGACCTAGCTACGATGGAAGCTGTAGTTTAGTGGCCCATTCCCAAGACTGTTTCAGAAGTATGGGGACTCCTTGGCCTAACAAGATGGTGTAGAGTAGTTATCAAAAACTATACACTCATCGCAGGCCCCCTCACTGAACTCACTAAGAAAGAGGAACCCTTTATCTGGTCTGGCAAGAGAGATAGAGCCTTCAACAAATTAAAGGAGATCTTGGCCAGTGAACCTATTCTCAAACTTCCAAATTTTATAGGTGGAATCCTATATCAAGAAGGCCATCCCATAGCCTATGAATCACGACAGCTTAGGATTCATGAGAAGAATTATCCCACCCATGACCTCGAACTACTAGCTGTGGTTCATACCCTCAAAAAGTGGAGACACTATGTTCTAGGTGAGATGTTTGAGCTTGTTACTGACCACAAAAGTCTCAAGTGGATTTTCATCCAGCCAGATCTTAATATGCGACAAAGGCGATGGGTTGAATTTCTCCAAGAGTTCACTTTTGAGATCAAATTTAGACCACGCAAGGAAAATCAAGCTGCAAATGCATTGAGCTGACGAGTAGTGGCCCTTGCCATTACATTAGTCCATTCAACTCTAATCGAGGAAGTTCAAAATGCCCCCCAAATTGATGAGCAATTTGGTCCGTTGATCCAAGAAATCCAAGCTCAAGTTCAGAAAAGATATTTGAAAGACTACTCTACTCTTATTCTTCAGGAATTGGTTGTGCACACCTACATGCTTAAGGATGCAAATACTAACAAAAGCTCATGAAACTCCCCTTGCAGCTCACTCAGGTTATCACAAAATGTTTGCTTCTCTTTAAAAAAATCTCTACTGGCCTAAGATGACAAAGGATACCTTAGAGTATATTAAGAAGTGTTTGGTATTCCAGAAGGTGAAGGATGAATGAGTTAAGATTCCTGGGAAGCTACAACCATTCGATATACCTGCAATGAAGTGGGAGTGCATCAGTATGGATTTTGTAACAGGGTTAACCAAGACTGCTAGAAATTTTGATTCTATTTTTGTGGTGGTGGATAAAATCACCAATGTAGCTCACCTTGTCCTAGTCAAAACCACTACCTTTGCAGAAGATATTGCACACATGTTTATAAAAAAGAGTATCAGAATAAATGGAATACCTGCTAGGATAATCAGTGATCGTGATGCCAAGTTTACCTCTAAGTTTTGGAAGGCCATGTTTCAATCCTTAGGCACTCAATTAAACCTAAGTTTAGCCTATCATCCAGAGACAAATGGACAAACTGAAAGAGTTAATCAATTCATAGAAGATATGTTGAGATCATACTGCAGTCAGCAACCTCATCTTTGTATTGAGTTTTTACCCGTAGTGGAATTTGCTTATAATTCTTCCTACTATAGATCCTAGGAATGTCCCCATTCAAAGCTCTTTATGAACAAGACTGTATCATTCCTCTCAGAATGGCCGACCCAAGTCTCCCAGTACCTGCAACAAAGAATACACTTGAAGAAATGGATCGTCAAATCAAAATAATAAGGGAGAACCTTAAGAGAGCAAGTGACAGGCAAAAGAGTTGTGCTGATTTACATAGATCTCCCTCGATTTTTAAGGCAGGAGATAGAGTTTTTCTTAGGGTCAAGACAAAGAGAAGTTCACTCAAATTGGGAAATACAAGAAGTTAGCATATAGATATTGTGGACCCTTTGAGATTCTGAGAAGGATAGGGGACCAATCTTACGAACTCGCTTTACCCCCTCACTTGCCTGTGCACAATGTTTTTCATGTTAGCTTGCTAAAAAGGTATGTTGCAGATTCCCTTCACATCCTAAATGATGAAGATACTATTCCTATCACACAGGAAGAATTCCAGATGGAGCCATAGCAAATTTTAGACATGAAGGAGAGGAAGCTACAACAGTGAACAATTCGGGAGGTTTTGGTCCAGTGGAAGGGCTATCCCATTGAAGATGCCTCTTGGGAAGATTGGGACGCCTTACTTCTCAGTTTCCTCATCTTTTTTTATAAGAATTCTCCTCTTTTTTGTACTCAAACTAAACCGTTCCATAGCCCATGTAACTACAAATCCAAGTTCTATGTTACTCAACTTTTGTAACCTGACCTTTTGCTAAATAAAAGCAAGATTAGTGTTTTTCTTTACATCTTGTGACTTGGATTTGTGTATGGAATTACAAAATCAATAAATAGATTTAGCTATGTTTGAAATTCTCTCAAGGACTTCTATCAAATACAAGATATAAGAACTCAGAACCAATTTCATTATATCCATCAAGAAAAATCAGAGAAAGAGGGACTTAAAACAAGCACCAAGATCTTAGAACATGATGAACTTGTTAAGGGATATAACAAAGATACATTTTCTAGAGGTCAATAAACCCATCCATTACATGATCACAAAAGAAACTATCACAAGCAAGGCACATATTAGGCCTCTCATCAATAGGAAAGATTCACTGTGAAATTATTGCATTGATCTCTCTAGTATGAGGTGTGAAGTTAAAGGGCCCTCTAAGTGGTAAACCAAAGTGAGGGTAAAGATATATCTTTTGATGAGGAAGGAATTGAGCAAGCAAAAAGACTCGTTCTGAAAAACCTCAATGCATTGACCTCATCACGCAGTAATATCGAGGACCCAAACCCATAGCTTCAGTAACCATAGCCAAACGGACATTATTACAAAAGTGATCTCAACCCCAAATGGTCTTCCTTGTTACACTTTGAAATGTCCGCCATTTGGTTTGAGCTACTGAAGTTCCCAAGTGAGGAAATAGCAGACGCCCATATCGCTCCACAAAATCTCTCCTCACGGATTCACTTGTTTGTTGTAGATGAGGAATGGCCACATATAAAACTAGCTCTTGCCACTGATCCAAGGTAAGATAATGAGCAAAAAGACAAATCTAAGAAATTTTGACAAGAGATGGGAATAAAAGTGAAAGACAAAGGGAACAATATTGTAAGAACTGAAAGTATATTTCACTATATATAGGCAAGCCAGCCAACAAATTCTAAACTAGTGCTACCCAGAAGTTCAAAGTGTAACTTGCGGATGAAGACCTCCCACCTTCCTTAATTGTTTTGAGTTGAGGACAGCTCTTTCTTTCTGTTGGGGAGTCTGTAAGGTCCTCCTCTTAGGCCTTACTCCGGATGACATATCTAAGCCGTCGACTTTTCAAATATGATCGAGTAAAGCACCCAAGCTACCCACGAGACACTTTCGATTTTCACCAATGCATGGGATATTAGTTTTATCTCAAGAAAAAAATAAAATAAATTTACATAAGAAAAAATAAGGGTAAGGTGAAAATGTAACTTGTTGAAAAGTAGCTTCGTGAAAAATCAACTTGTTGAAAAATAGCTTGTTGGAAAAGCCACTTGTTGAAAAGTAGCTTATTAAATTGAAAAAAGTAGCCACTTGTTGAAAAAATAGTCACTTATTGAAAAAGTAGCTTCATGCATAAGCCACTTGTTGAAAAGTAGCTTCTTGCATAAGCCACTTGTTGCTGGAAATAAGATTCTTGCATAAGCCACTTGTAGGAAAAGTAGCTTCTTGCATAAGCCACTTGTCGGGAAATTAGCTTCTTGCATAAGTAGCTTGTTGGAGAAGCTTTGAAAAGCAAGAAAGGATATCAAGATATGTAAAAGTAACTTATCACGATAAGTTAAGGGCCTTATCAAAATAAGTTTAAAAGGAGACCTTCCCTACTCATTAAACACTTCGCTTCGCTTCATTTCCCTTCATTTCTCTTCACTTTTTGATAGTGCAAGCTTGATAGTGAGCTATGACAGCGAAAGCTAATCCTCCTTCATACACACCCTAGGGACACACACCTCTCTCCTCAAGAGAAGCCATAACCATAATCCAAATTACCATTACACTCTTCACCTTCTCTCTCCTATCTACAAGCTTTCCATAGCTTCAGTTTTCTTAACCTCTCTCTATTCCCCTATCCAAATCGATGGTTTTCAAGCAAACGGAAGCGAAAAAGAACCGGCGGCATCAATACAACTCATCGTTGCTCTTCCAAACCAAAGAGAAGACCATGCTAAAGACACATTAAGTTTGGAAACCATAAGCCTCTTCTGGCAATATAATTAACCCTCTCCACGGTAATAAAGGTACGCCTAAAATCCCTTCTTAAAAAATAATTTGTTAATCATTCATACACTATTACATGCATATTTTATGAAACACTAGCATGTCCACTCTTAGGAACTTTGCCATTTTTACACTACTATTCATAGAAGAGCTTTAGTCTTGCATAAGCACTCAAAGGAAGTTTTGATTAGTTGCCCAAGATTGCAAGTTGGTGCATTTCAAAGTTTTTTTGTGAACCACGCATAGACACACCGAAAAAACTCATTATAGACAGCATATGCATTGTTCATTTCAAGTCTGTCTGCTTTCAAGTTTGTTTTGCAAATTCCAAGGAGGGAGTAAGGGGATAGCTTCCCGGATGTCGTGATCATGTTGCTTAAAAATAAAACTCCCAACGCTTCCATGGAGATGCCCCATGGATGGCAATGATGAAAAGGGACCAAAATGAGATTCATCAAAGTCGAGCTAACTCGAAACTTTTGTCGAGACAAAACCTTAAAATTTCAAGAGATTCGTTGATTTCTAATGTCTTGTTTGAGTAGAAACTTAAAAGGAAATAGTAATTAAGGGATTATAACTCAAGGAGCTTAATCTAAATTTAAACTAGGATTAAAAATTTTACCTAGAAGATTGATGTGGATAGCCCTAGCATAACATAGAGATTTAAGTGTGAACTTGTCTTCATGTTTGAAATAAGGCCGGTGCAGGTGTTTACCTGTGGGATACAATGAGGGATGGTCCTTTTTGGCTAGGAATAATAATTGTTGGTCTATGTTTTCAGCTCGGTTTCATTCATTGCCTTAGAGATGGGACTGAATGGGAGTGTGTCCCAGCCGGGTGGATGTTACCCGCGGATGCGTCTGGAAATCGTCCTAGTCTGGGTAGGCTTGATGCCGACGAGAAAAGGAGGAAGGAAAAAGGATCCATGGAGGGATCATGTCTTGGTGTTGGTCTCAAGTGGGAGGGATGTCAGAGATCACGGTGTATCCATGTGGAGATGGTACAACCGATGGTCCCCGGGCATGGCCCTCACACTAATCAAGGAGAGATATCTCCAAGACCCTCTTCACTAACTACGCAACAAGAAGATTAGCCCATGCCGAGTCCAAGGCCTTCACCAACAGATAAATCTAATGACGGCAAAACAACAAAAGGAAAAGAACTTGAGTAGGAGTAAGAATCTAGTTTTGAACAACCCAAGGAAGCCAAAACAGTTGAAGCAAGACCTTCCTCTACAACAGCTCAAGTAGAAAGAGCTGAGGTATCCACAAAGCCGCAAGAAGAAGAAGAAGCGGTTACACCTACAAAGCCTCAAGAAGAAGCAGTAGAACCACCTCCACGGCCACAAGCAGAATCCACTGCACCAACAAAAGACCCGCAAACAAAAACAACAAAAACTTCTAAACAACCCCAGGTAGAACCTGAAGAGTGGGAAACCAATGATAACATCATCATGCAGGTAAATGAGTATACCAAGCAAATGCAGTTGATGACAAACAAGATGCGAACAACAACACTTAGCCACAGTTCCAAGGCTAAAGAGTTGGAACAAGTCATTGATGCTCTACAAGGAGAGCTAGACGACAGAATGAGCATCATTGAAGATCTTAAAAGGTAGATTAAAGAGCTGAAAAATGAAGGAGAACAACACGAGATTGCCAAGGAGAAACAACAAAAAGAAATGGAAGAGCTCCTAACAAAGTTATCTCATGCATGCAAAAGCAAAGATCAACAACTGACAGAAGTAACCAATGAACTTGTAACCACTACTCTGAATGTACAAAAGATCCAAGTGCAGCTAGATGTAGCTAATGCCTCCTTACTAGATGTATGTTTCTGCCATCAAGCAATATGTTGGCATTTGAAGAGGCATTCTATGCAGGATTCTTCACATGGCGGACGAAGATATTTGGGCTAGTGATCAGCAACCTCACATCAAGGTTTGTTGGCTATTCAGCCATTGAATTAAAAAACAAAGTCACCATGCAGTTTTTGCAAGTCCCTGACGAAGAAAGATGAATTGGATATAAAAAGGCCTACATGCGCTAAAAGACCACCTCGCCAGCCGTCAACCCGAAGACTACTTCAGTCCACGAAGCTGTGTCAAGGGATGACACAATCCAGGAGGGGGGGAATGTTAGCCAGAAAGCTAACTCGGATAACATTTTTAGGAGCTTTTATTGTAAAAACACTTATTATTTTGATAAATCGAGAATGTTGTAACTCCTACTTTCCAGATAAACAGTGTAATTGATGAGCCAGGGCTACAAACTTCTAGATTGTATCAACTTATCTTTAGTTAGAGCTCCCAGATTATTAGTCTTGACCAAAGAAACATTGGCTAAGGTATAAAAGCCAATTTTTGTAAGTATTCTGTAAGTTTTTGGATAATGGAACACAATGTGAGCTAACGGTGCTCACTTCTCTCCTTCTCGTGCTCCCTACTCCCTCCATGATCGTCACATTGCAATGTCGTCTGTTGCGTTGCAACTGCATGTAAGAGCTCTACGCGTTGACGCAAACATTTCATGGTAGTCCGTAGCCTTTGGCATCGTCGCCCGGTGGTCTAATTTCATCATAAGTAGGAATTTGAGCTAGAAAATCATAAAATAAATATAGGTGGGGTATTGGGGCATCATTGCTAAGCATTTAGATCCACTTTGGATAAAAAATGACTAGGTCAAACACTCACTGTTGCTATTAATAATTGTGATTTTTTCACTTGACCTAAAGTGATATTTGAGACCATAAGCATGTGTGGTTAGATCTTATAAACATGTCCTAAAAGTTTTGTAACGTTTTGATATCGTTTGATGCTATAACGGTTATGATTTGTTTGTTGATTAGTGACTAGCTCTTGGTGATTTTGGTCATTTGAGTGTAGCTTGAGTTAGATGCCATTTGTCTCTTGTTTTCCAAGAGATTGGCAACCTCTTGTAGCCTCTATGCACTATCAATTCAGTTTCATCCCATGGATTGAAAATTATGTTTATGGTTCTCGCTATGTCTGCACTAAGATAGGAGTGAGGTTAGAAACCCGTCCCACACTTGCTTCCCACAACCCTTTCCATGCCCATAACCTCAATTGAAGAGATCCCGACTCAAGAAGTAGGAGCATATATGGTGTTTGTGTCTTAGCTTGGAGAATGTTTCTAAGAAAACACTTTTGGACATTCTCAAACTCTTTCCAAGTAGACTTTAACATGCTCCCACCCCACACTTCCACTCCATAAATAAGAGACAGTGTCACCAATGCATCAAAAAGGTATTTATTGAGAACCCAACACTTGATGTTTCCTACATTACACATGTTCTTAAGTGCATAATATGCTCTCTTTCTCGCTTCCAAATGACGCATAGCACATTCATGCCACTTGTGATTGGATGGAACCTCAAGGACAAGGTACTTAAAGCTCTCAACAACTTCAAGTGTCTCATTGTTGTACACAATGCATGGATTCTCCTTATGGTTGGTTTTCACAAGCATAACCTGTTCTCAAGGACATCCATAAGATTTTGTGAATCTTCTAAAGTATGTGCTAGAAGCACTAGATCATCCGCATACAGCAAAAGCATGATTATTGCATTACAAATAGTGACCTCTTCAATGCCTTCTTCTTGCATAAAGTAAAGTACCATTTATTACAATTGATCAACGCATAGACCAAAGAGAGTTGGTGACAATGGACATCCTTGTTTAACACCAATAGTGCTTACAACGTTTTTTGAAATTCCTCTTCCGATGCACAATTGACACATCACCTTCTCTTAGATTCAAGAAATTGCAAGCATAAACTCACTGGGACTTGGAGTATTCTTCCATCCTTCTCCACAAATTACTACGTGGGATCGTATCAAAGGATTTATTAAACTCCACAAAACAATACTACAATTACTTTCCTTTCAAACGACTTTTCTCCATGAGAATGCAAAGAGTGACAAGATAATCAATGGTGCTATGGAATCAACGAAAACCCGCTTGTCATTCTGCACGCTTGTCATTCTCTTCAGCTCAATCACTCAATTTTATCTCCATTATACACCCAAACAACTTTTCCATAAGAGACCCAATCATTATAGTCCCGTAGTTGTTTACATCCCCTCCTTTATGAAAAGGCTTGGCCCAATTGGTACTCCAATCACAAGGCATACCATGTTGAAGTCTAAGGTTGAACATATCACACATCCACTCATGTGTAAAATCTCTTGTCACCCATTTGATCATCTTCGGATTGATACCTTGAAGATCTCCCGCTTTGTGAGTGGACAATTTTTTAAGCCCACCACATGCATCCTCAATAGTAAAAAAAGTGGGCATACATGGGAGGTGAACCATAAAATGGAATTTTTTGAGCATTTGGTTTCTCATATAGTTGCCTACAATCTGTGTACATATCCACAACACTCAAGCTACCAAAATTCTCAACCCGTTTTTGCCTCAAGTTTCTCCAAAATATTTCACATGCACGTGCCTTTTATTGGACTTGAAAAAGTTGTTGCTTTACTTCCCATCTTCTTCTCTTGTTTTGAATCAATTCCTTGTATGTATGCAAATAACTTTGAAAGTTTTCTTTGTCCATAGTTGCATCAAGCTTTAACAAGGACTTTCGAGCATCTTGACATTGTTTATCAAACCACCTTTTGCATTATCTATCTTTATTGATACCATGGACATGATTTATGGAAAAGAATTCTTCGGCACAAGAACAAATAACTTTTTTGATAGCTTTCCATTTAGTTTCCAATGGTGCATCATACTGAAGCTTTGACATCCATAATGTTTGCTCAAATATTTCAATGGACATTGGTGCACATTTGAAATCCATACATAGTGATAACTTCTCTTCCATTTGGCTGAGATTATCATGCTTAGTTGCTTCTCCACATGCAAGGTCGATACATAAGGTCCGATGGTCTAATTCCGGGGTCCATTGGCCAAACTTAATACTCTTTATGTAATACATGATGGCTTCGGAGAGTAGCATATAGTCAATCACATTATCCCCGTTATGTTTTCTACATGTAAATCCATTGGTTCTACTTCACAAAGATACACCACTGGCAATGAGCATACCATGCTACTACACATGTGTAAAAGTAACTTCCCATATTTATCCGGATCTTTATCATTCATTGAAGTACAATCATACAAGTGAACTTCCTCCAACTCCCTTGAAAAGTATGTCATATTAAATTGTTGAGTATCATGTTGCAATGTTTTGGTGCGAGCATTCATATCTTCTAATACATGATAACATCACCTTTTCCTTTGAAATAAGAAATGTTCTCTTCTAAATCAAAAAATGGATGATCTCTACTATCCATACAAGCATAATAAAAGGGGGAATCATTATGAGAAATGTAGAAACCAGCTACAAAAATGGGTACTCTTTTCGGTTTCATAATTTTTAGCCATACAAAACGTTTGTACTTGACATCTTTCACAATTGATAAAAAATCTTCCAATCCTTTATTAAACATACATGCTACCCCTCTTTACCATCTTCGTTGCTTGAGATTATTTGACCACATCAATGAATGTACATTGTAATCCTCCAAGCCGTTAATCCTTTGTGTATCATGCTCCCAAGCTTCAACAAGAAGTACAACATTGGATTTTCTTGTTAGTTCATCAATGACAACCCCCTCATTCCATGGGTATCCATTGCAATTCCAAAAACATATTTTAATTTGTAACTTGGCCTCATAGGTCGCACATCCCTATTTGCTCGAGGGACTAGCTTGCCTCCTTCTTGGGCACATTTTCTTTGTGAGAGATCTCCTTCTTTTCCTTATTCTTTTCCTCATATGCCTTGCAACACATATTTTGTTGCTTAATAGTATGATCTTCACACATAAAAACATTTGTATCCCTCGAGTAGATCCAACTATTATCAAGGATAATCTTTTGTTTGGTCTGATCTGGCATGGTGCATACAATTGGATGTTTTCCCGCACAAGGAGCTCCTTGCTTACCCACTCTATGTGCTCCATAGAACATAACTCCGGACATGCCAAGATGGGTTTTGAAGAAATATTTAATAACAATGTCAAAAGAAGGAGGCGTCTCTAACTTCTCTTCAGGAATTACACAAATAACAATGTTCTTGAAACGTCGCTCTTGTTCCTTCAACTCCTCCACATCCACATTCTCAACATTCTTTGTTTGAGCCATAACTTACATGAGGGAGGATATAGGTACCACATTGCTACCACATACATCAGTCCAAGACTTGTTTGTGCATACATTTTTCATGTCACATACATCCCGGCTCATGGTGTCAAATTTCTCCTCTTTCAATACATGGTCATGCTCTACTTTTCTCATGCGCTCCTTCAAAAGCATTCAAGTCCACAAGAGAGTGTTTATATTTCTTGACTTCCTCTTCCAGCTGCATCAAACGTGTTTTTTACATCTCAACTGTCCTCTTGAGATTCTCATCCTCAACCACAAGAACCCTTAGCATGCCATTCTCTGTTGCAAGTGTCCATAAGTCTTCACCTTGTTTGTTTATAGTCTCTTGCAATGATACCACGTATGCCATGGTCATGGTTTTCCATGTCATTGATTGAGTGTTTGTGTTTCTATTTCCACACTTAGGAGATTTTGGGTCATTTTCTATAATTGTTGTGGACATTTTTTAAGAAGAACCCTTGCAAGTGCCAGAAGACATTGTATGTGAAATAAGAGATGAGAGTCGACTTTCCTGAACCTATTCACTTCAAAAATGCTGCTACCAAAACACCTTTCATAACTTTGCAATTTTTTGTCTTTACATCAATGCGTAGAGGGCATTGGCTCTTTGGTTGAGACAGAGAAAGACAGAGAGAGAGAGAGAGAGAGAGAGAGAGAGAGAGAGAGAGAGAGAGAGAGAGAGAAGGGTAGGGAGAAAGAGAGAGATTCTTCATTGGTGGTACTTCATGCCGGGAAGATATTTAAATATCAGGCTAGAATTATGCTCCTTGTACTATTGAAATGTTCATCTTTGCAAGATAGCCATGCCAAGCCCAGGAAAGATAACAAAAATTTATGCTTTTGCTACACAATTTTGCATGAGGATTATTGCTTATGCAAAATCCTCATATATATATATATATATATATATATATATATATATATATATATATATATATGAGCTTTCTATTTTGTCCCACGGTGCGCCTGGATGCACAAAGTGTTGCTATATTCTCCTGCGCGTGCCATGCGGGGACAAAATATTGAGAGATAGAGGAAGTTTGTTTTTTCTTCCCATGGAACACGTCGATGTGTTTACATACCTTCAATTGTATTTTGCGTGTCGTAGAACATAGTAGAGAGGGAGAAAGAGGTAGAGAGCGACTTAGAAGCTACAAACACACACACACACACACACACACACGCACACAGGGACAGAGTATAATTTTGTGAGGATTAATATCTCACAAAAGGAAGAGGAAAGAAAAGATCCAGAGACTGTGTTTGGCCAACAAGAAGCATAAGAGAGACCACCTTAGTTGCTGAGAGGTTCCAAAAAAAGAAGTATATCCAGAGACTGTGTTTGGCCAACAAGAAGCATAAGAGAGAACACCTCAGTTGCTGAGAGTTTCCTTTAAAATATGGACCAACACTACCACAAAATGCAGACAAAGTTATCCTCGCTGACAAAAATTTTGCGCGAGGATGTTTTGGATACTATCTAGGGTACACAAGTGGTCATACGGCTTATTATTACACATACAAAACAATAATGACTCTTGGATTATGGAAAACATTTAATGTTCCGATACAAGGGTGATGTGCCAAAAGATATCCCTAAACAATCATCAAGTTGAGAGACTTGTGCCTTGTGTAGGGTCTGTTAAATCTAGGAGAGGAGAGAGAGAATGAGAGAGATTATCCACATCTCTGATGACAAGAGATTGGAGATGAGCATGAACTTGCTTTGGGACTCATTGAATGCTAAGAGCAACTCCTTGACTATGCAAAGAGCCTGATTTTAAGATTAAAAAAACCAATTTATAGAGACACAGACCAAAAAACACTTGAGTTTTAAAGTGGATGGTTTATAGAGCTCAGTACGGCATCCCCTTTTGACCCAGTGATGATTTTTTATCATATTCTCTCTCCACCCCTTTTGTCCCTCAGTAGCCTTGGATTCTTTGAAGGCTATTGCTCATTTGTTACGCTGAATCAGTTTTAAGAATTGTGTTGTCTTTGATTCTTCTAGTACTTTCTTCTAATGCAAACACTGCAAGATCCTTCTATAGAACCATTGGAAGAGTTCCTTCAAATTGTTTGCCTTATTTTGTGTGCTACCATGTTGTGTGTGTCGAAAGTATGCATTGTGTGCCATGTAGTGCTACTTCTCCAATCCTTGTATGTTCCATATGCTACGGTTCAAGAGGAATTTCAAAGTCTTCAAGTCTCCCACAAGGTGCCATTTCCACTTTGAATTCACCTTGTCCCTCCACACTTAGTTTTAAACCTTCATTCATCTGCTTGTGAATTAGTGATGGCAATGGAGTGCGGTGAAACACCCAATACAATGTGACATGATCTCTTTCTTAACTTGCACATACACAAAAAGTTAGGACTAATCTATAGAGAACAAAAAGCTGTATACATCCAATCGCAAGTACTGGAAATGCGCCTAACCACCACACATTTGTTTCTTTGTTTTTGATTGAACACTAAAATATTTACTATCCGTGTGCTCCATATTCCTCATTGCTCTATTCATGAGTGATATTGTGACCCTTTCTAGCTTGCGCTACTTTAACACCTCACAATCATCCATTTTCAAGACAAAATACAGTGTTCTCGAGCACTCTTCTAAAGTCATTTCATAAAACTTGACCATTCTCTTTTGTAGCAATTCAAGATCCATGAATAAATTGTTGCATTCATCATACACCATGATGTCTTCCTGGCCTACATACTCTTCTGTGACATGGAATGGAGTCCCAAAGTGCTCAAGTTGAGCTTCAATTAACTCGTGCCTACATTTCCAAATAGCTGTTGGGTTGGGCAAGAAGTTATGTTTGATTCTATTAGACCCAAGAGTTTTAGATATTTATTTTTGTAGTGCTGCATAACCTTTTCTACTAACACCCAATGAGTCCATACTCTCCTGTATGTCATTAGAAGAGATGCAGTTCTTGGACGCAAATTGGCCCACAATATCTCGTTGCACTACTTTGAACTTCTTTTCTTGCAAGAGCTCTTTAGCCAGCTTTGATGAAACTAAGGGCTAGAGTTGTTTAGCAGGGTTTACATTTGGGTCAACATTCTCTTTGTTAGGTTGGATTGCAAGCCTGCACATGTCACATAGATTGAGTGAACATTACTATTCAAATACCCAATCAAATAATATTAGCTGTGTGTAGTTTGTGGCAAACCTGATTGCTTGTATTCTCTTTTTCAAACCCCCAGATCCTGGTTTTAAGTTCTCCATGTTCTTGATCTTGCGCTTCATTAACCTAACTCCCAATGCAATATCCTTTTGTCTCATGGTCTATAATTTCTTTTGAAGACCATCGTTTTGATTGTGTAGCTCTTCAATTGTACCTTCATGGATTTTATGCACATTAATTAGCCTCCTAATTTCAGCACACTGCATTTGCATTAGGCTTCATTAAGCTATTGCCTCTGTAGATAGAGACCTACAATAGCCAAGCAAGCCATATGTACCATCACCAACATATCTTAATAAGCTTGTAGGTGTAGTGAATGGGGGATGAGAGAATCTCCTAGGGTCTTACGGGTAGAGGTGTCCATTACACCACAAATCTACATGCTTAAGACCCATACTGATCCTCATGTGCTCCTTATTTCCAATTGTTGCCCGCAATTCAGTACGACGAGAGCGCTTGAATGCTGGCTTGTATGCTTTATCTATATCAATATGTAAGTTATATTTATTTGAGGCTATAAAAGGAAGACTTCCATTGGAGGCCACCATAGCTGAGCTTTTTGAAAAACACACACACACACACACACACACGCACACACACACAGAGGTAGTGGTTGGTATTGCTGCAATCTAGGAGGGAAAGTACATTTTCATGTGAGAACCTATGTAAGGAGGGACTCAAAAAATCGAGGGATGGAGGGAGATCTCTAATCGAGGAGAGTTTTCCTTCCATAAGAACCACCATCTTCATTGATGCACCTAAATTTCATTGCTGGTAAGGACCAGTTAAAGAGCAGTTTTAGAGTTTTATGACGCCGGCTTGTGGGACATAGCAAGTGGGCGAAGTACAAAGAGGTAGGACGAGAGAGGGAAATGGAGGCTTCTTCGTGTGGAAATATTTTCTTTCCTGTGTACAAACCTGTGAGGATGAGAACTTGCAATTTTGTACCTTTATTCAAAATTGTGGAAAATGCTCAAAAGCAAATATGAGGGAGGCTCAAGGGTCCCCCTCATAATGTGGAGGAAAAGAACCCTTTTCCTTGTTGCTACGTACGTTCGGAGCTCCACTTTCCTATTTTCTAGAGAGAGGGTACAACAAAAAATAATTTTCTTACAAGACCCTCCAAAAGACCTCAAAAATGTTCTAATGATTGGATTGTCTTTTGAGAGGTTTTAAATGTCATCTCCTCTATTGTTCTACTTGAGATGTCACCATTGATAGTTAGCTAGAGTTGCCTTATCATAGCTTTGGAGGATGATCTTATTTAACAATGAAGCATCCAAGAACCGACTTGGCACTACCTTAACAATGCATAGAGAATGTTTGTACATGTTTCCGCCTTAGGGAGAAGGTGAGGGAGGAGAGTGCCACAGAGTTAAGACTTGATTCTTCTTAGTCGTGCAACACGTGGATCACATATTAGTTAGAATCAAAAGGCAAGGAAAACAAAAGAATTGATAAAAGAACTATTAATGAGATGAAGTTTTAGCCACGATTACCCTTGAGCTGAGCTATGGAGTTAATTGATACAAATTATACTTTGACTTATACCTATATTGCCCACCTATGGCATCGAACAAGGTTTATTAATTTCTTTTGTGCTAAGCAAGTTCCCTTTGGAACTTTTTTTTTTTTTTTGTTAAAAGCAGAACTCACGATTGTTAGTGATACTATATTAATAAACCCAAAAACTTCCATACATAGCTCTCCTCGTACCAAGAAAGAGTTACAGTGGCTGATATGGGGAGCCATCTACAAAGTTACACTCGTTGACACGAGAAGCCACCCACCAAAAAAAGAAAACTATTTCGGCTAACGTAGGCTACTACCGCAACGGCTAGCACAGGAGCGACCCGTACCAAGAGCAAATAACTAAAGCCGATAATATACCAAAAGCTACCACCGGAGAGCAAGAAGCCACCACCTACGTGATCCCTGGCTTCCCGCACCAAAGAGAGACAAGAAGACTAGAGAGCCATGGAAACCGAGATCCACTATAGCTTGCAACGGAACATGCACCGATGCCACTAGTGCCACCGAACTGATACCATTCGACACCACAAACCAGCTACCGCCAATACGCCAGGGCCGAAAGAAGCACCAACCGAACAACATGCCGCAATAGATCAAGCACCACCAAGCTGCCAGAGAGCTGCAAATCACCTCCAACCACCGAACCAGGGAACAAGGATGCCACCAAGAAGCCTTGGTTGCCACACGAGGCATCTTGTCCACGAACCAGGAAGCACCACATACCACCATCGAACCAGGCGTGCAGATTCTCCCCCAGAAGGAGAGAAGGGTCACCGCCAAACCCAGGGCCATAAATAGGGGGGGTGATGAAGCCGAATTCAAAGAGGAGGCAAAGATTGGCCCCTCCAATTGGTTAAGCTGCCATGTCCAGCTTTCCCGAGAACACCCCCCTCCCCTGCAGCACCTGCCCGAGGCACTCCCTGCCTCATCTATTGGATAATGCAAACTCTCTCACTTCCGAATGCAAACTTGAAAAAAGAAATTCTCAACTAAATTTTTTTAGAGAAAGAGAAGTTTCATTGGCTCAATCTTTACACTATGCATAATGTAATTTAAATTTTGGAGGTTGAAGATCACACCACTATACCCGATCAATAAACTTTACAATGAGATTCAAAATTTTGTACTCATTGTTTTGAACCTATAATTGTGATATACCCTTCTAAGATGGACATTGTGACATCATGGGGTTCACTTTGTGCCTTTTCTCTTAAACTCATAATTTTTTTTCTAGATTTACAATTGCGGGTTTTTTTTCTCTCACATGATAGTCACATACTAAAAAGAATGACTCTCCTCCTATGTGCACACATGGAGTATGGAGAGAGAGAGAGAGAGAGAGAGAGAGAGAGAGAGGGGGGGGCATATCCAATGTAAGCCATGCTTTGAAACCTTTCGAGTTTCCCCGGCAAGGCAAAAGACTGCATGGGGGCCCATTGTGTGGAGTACGGAAATGTCGACAGTAGGACAATGAGAGAGAATGGTGCCATGCCGTGCGAGAGAGAGAGAGAGAGAGAGAGAGAGAGAGAGAGAGAGAGAGAGGGAGGGAATGTTGCCATGACATGGGCTGCGTCAGAGAGGGAGTCTTGCCATGCGAGCTGCCACGGCTCGCATGAGACTGAGATGAGTCTGTTGCCATGGCGAGGGAAGGGAGAGGGGGAGACAGAGCCCAGAAAGAGGCACATTCTTGAAGCATTGCACGCGACCTAGGTATCTGCCTTTTTCTCTCCCCTCAACGTGTCTCCTCCCCTTTTTTTCACTTCAAAGCTATCAAAGGCATCTCCCAAGATACCCCTTAATCAACCGTAAACGAAAATTGGCAGGGCCTACTACTACCTGCTGGCTCACTAAAAAGGAAACCCCAATAACCTATGATACCCTGCCGAGATTCCCTCCCCTTCCACCCCCTTTTCCACATCAGCCAAGCGAGAGAGACTTTGCGCAGACACCGCCCCCATGCTCCTCCTGACGTCCTCCCTACTCCTGCTCCCCACCAACTCGCCCTCTCTCCGCCACCAAACTGGCATGCGCACACACATCATGAGGCGCCACTCCTCCCTCCCTCTACTCTGTTATCCCCAGAACCCCCGCCTGTGTCAACACCCAGCACCCTCGTCTCCGACCCCAGCCAGAGAGAGAGAGAGAGAGAGAGAGGGCTCACCCTGCTGCTGTCCGTAAACAAGAGAGAGCTTGCCCTGCTCGTTTGCGAAAAACACACACACACACACACACACACACACACAGAGAGAGAGAGAGAGAGAGAGAGAGAGAGAGAGAGAGCGCACCAGAGATTTGTGCGCTCTCTCTCTCCCTCTCTCTCCCTCCCTCCCGCCTTGGTGACCACACTAGGACTAGTTGCCCTCCACCTCCTAGGCATAGTGGAGTTCCATCGCCCTGCCCTCATTGCTATCTTGCATGTCCTTTTGCGCACAACCACCTCATTAATCCTAGGTTTAGTAGCATGCAGAGACAATGTCCCCATCTTCTGTTGGTGCATGGCAGTCTGTAGCCAGTTGCCAGGTCCATGGCTTTTTGTCCTTCAATGCTCAAGTCGTCGCCCTGCTCAACCTGGCAGCAATGTGGCCTTGGCCTTGCTCTGCATCAACCATCACCTTGGCTCCCCATTTCGTGCATGGGTTGCATCCTTACAGCCCTATCCCCATGCGTTGCTGCATATGCACTCCACGTGAGCTCCTCACTCGGAAGGAGGCGCACAATGGTCTTGTTACAAGCATTTCTACCGCTCCTAATCAAGGCCTTCGTGCCTCGCTTCACTACCGTGTTGCAACAGCTCAGACCAAGGCAGGTCTTGTCTCCTTCCTCTCCCCATCAGCGTCCACTTTCCAAGCCTTCGCACCTCCTACACTCATTGCCTCCCATGTAGACCAGTCCGACACAGAGGGAGGAGGAAAGAGAGAAATACGTGTCTGCTGTGCGCAGCACCAACCAATGGCCAGACTTTATCTCTCTCTCCCCGTCGCGCTCACGCACGCAGCAAAAAAAATATCCATGTGTAACTGCTTTGGCCATCTCGTTGACACATGGTCTCTCTCTCTATCTCTCTCTCTCTCTCTCTCTCTCTCTCTCTCTCTCGTGCTCTCCCCTCCATTTTTCTCCTCAAAAACATGCAAGAATAAAGCCAAAATCTCCTTCATGTTGGTGCTTCCCAAAATAGCTACTAGAAACTCACACATTTTGTTAGTGAACCCCAAAATAGTGACCACCCACATTAACATAGTGAACGTCAATCATACATAGTTCTTGTCTCGAGGCGTCCCTTAGAAAATACGTAAGATAGCACGTGGTAACAAAATAAGAGATTTATAATTAAGTATATTTTAAAAAAATGTACGTACATAAAAGGTTTTTTTAATTGAGAAAGTGAAAATTTTTATACATAAAGGTTAGTTTTTTTTCACAAAAATGCATACATAAGGGGTACATGTAATACTTGAAAATGTACAGATAATGGATTATTTAAGTACCTTTATTTACATGTGCTATATGCAATTTATACATAGTGGACTCCCCGAAAGTTCTTGTATATCGCTCATGACTTTAATTGCACGTAAGACTTGTGGTACTCTATAGAGTGAGATTTTAAAGTATCCATAAAAGTTGTATCTTTCATGTGCATACCAATACCTCTAGTGATGCCACCAATACCAAGCACCATGCCTTCGGTAAACATTATCATCTTGGATTTTCCAATAGATGTGCATATTTACAAGTATTGTGAGAGCAACCAGCACACGGTGACCCAAGTTAACCTACATAAACAAACCAAAATAAATAGAGTGACCTCTATAACATTTTTTGTACCCAAAACATCACTTTCGAGGTCAAAGACGTTTATAAAAACTCATTCTCTCTCTCTCTCTCTCTCATGTATATTTGTGTGTGTGTGTGTGTGTGTGTGTGTGTGTGAGAGAGAGAGAGAGAGAGAGAGAGAGAGAGACAGAGACAGAGAGATAAAGAGAGAGATAGATATAAACCCACTTCAATAGATAGACACATGTAAGAAATAATCACTCGCTAACTCTACATACATAAGAAATAAAAGGAGAGTTGGCTTAGCGGTAAAGGGGTGAGGGGCTTCAAACGCATCCCCACACCCGGTATGGTTAAACCCCTAAGAGAGAGAGAGAGAGAGAGAGAGAGAAGACTTTGAAGAGATGTGGAGACAATACATTGACAAATTCAATTTCAATGTAGAAAAGTTATCTCTCAAATGGTAGCCCCTGAGAGCCAACATTAGGGGCTCTACATGTCCTATGGACTATGTTACATAGATTTTTGAGTGTGTGAGGAGGTGATGTATTGACTTCATATAATATCGTCAATTGATAAAGTGAACTCTTGGGGAGTGCACTATCGACAACCACCCTATATAATATATGTCTCGGAGGTATTTTAAAAATACATTTCTTAACATGTTTGAATGAATAAAATGACCCTTTGTTTAAAGATTCTATTCCAAAATGAAATATAAAAACCCCTATTGTTAATGTATCTCTATTAATTTTTGTAAAATGTTTGAATAAAAAAATCCATTATGTTGAACTTAGGTGGTACATTAACATGATTACATAGTACACCCTCTAACATAATTACATAGTGTACCCCTTGAGAGTGCACTCACTAGAAAACCTCACATATAGTTTACGTGGTACATTGACATGATTACATAGTACACCCTCTAACATAATTACATAGTGCACCCCTTGAGAGTGCACTCACCACAAAACCCCACATATAGTTCAATGAATGGCCTTTCAAACCCCACATATAGTTCAATGAATGGCCTTTCATATCCCAAAAACTAAATGTGAAATTGAATTTGAAGAAGCTCTTGATCCAAAAACATCATCCAAGAACTTCCACATACATATCTATGTCCAAACACAGCCTTCCATAAACATCGATGATGCACATACATATCTATGTCCAAACACAGCCTTCCATAAACATCGATGATGAAAAATTGTGGATGGCAGTGCTCTTTGCAAAAACATCTTTAGTCATGCTAGAAGTTAATAAATCTTCCATGCTAAAAATCTCAAAATATAACACGAGTTCTCGCTAATAAAACCACCAAGGACATCATGGGAACTCCTCAAGGGATCCACTATGAACAACCCCCCTATATAATTAATGTGTATTCGTTGGGTACTTGAAAAAACCCTCTATTAAAATGTGGATATGAATAGACATATATAGAAGCCGTCATGGAAGCTGTAGTTTTGGGTTGCGCCTCTGTCGGCTAGTCCACATAATGGGGGCTGGAAGTCAGTCAAAGCTCCTATTCAACGATAGAATTGTGGGATCTTTTGAGGTCAAAAGGTCAATTAAACAAGGATGCCCTCTCGCACCCCTTCTTTTCGCCATAGGTTCACATCCTTTAATCATGACGCTCGAAGCTAGTGCTGAACAAGGGGAGGTACAAGGCCTTGTTTTACTGGGAAACTCCTGGCAAAACTGCAAACGATTCTCTCCTCTTCTTGAAGGCGTTCCCCCAGGTCATTAGAAAAGGTCTGGAGATTGTACAAATGTTCTCAGTAGCTTCGGGGTCCCAGTGTAATATAGAGAAGTCAAGGATGATTTCCCTATCAGAAAATGACTCATTTGACCCTACTGTCTGGTCAGGAAAGATTGTCACAAAATGGAACATCTTTAGACATCTGGGAGCCCCTTGGGGGTGGATGTAACTCACAAGCAAAGATTCGAGTGGATGCTTGAAAAAATCAAAAAAAAATTGAGTAGGTGGGAGTATGCTCTTCTCCCATTCCCAAGTCGGATAAAAGTGATAAATGCCTTTATGATTCCTTATATTGCCTTCACTAGCCCGGTTCTCAAGTTGGCTAAGTGTCTCTAGAAAGAGTTCTTAAAACCAGTAAAAACATTTTTATGGAAAAATAACACGAAATCTTCTAGGCCATGGCAATGGGCCCATTGGGAATCAGTTGCTCGGCCGAGGAATCAAGGAGGCCTCGGGATTCTCAACCCTGTGGCCCATGCAGAAGCTTGTTGCACCAAATTTGTTGTCTCCTTGGCTAAACAAGATCAAGTTTGGGCTGTCATGATCAGAGATATGATAGAAGCAGCTAAACTTGGCACGAAGGGTGGAAAGTGGAGAGGGGTGGAGGTCCATGACAAACTGTTAGCCCCAGCGTGGTCTACCTTAAGACTGGGGGGCAGCTCGGGAGAATTGGTAAGAAAATGCAATAGAGTAGAAGGAGTCTTAAAGTGGGGGGAAGAAGCTAGATACTTCAAGAACTCCATCCTGCATTGGTCCCCCTAGCTCTACCAAAGTTGTAGATCTGCCACAAACTCCCTATTGGATTGAGACAGCCAGGAAGCTGAATAATAAGGGTCTGAAACGACTTGAGCACTTCTGAGACAGTGTCAACAAGAGTTGGAAAACCATTGACCTTATGGTTGCCCAGTACCAACTAAATAGCTTGGAGCTCTTGCTTGTCCACAAAGTGATGAAAGAGCTTGACAATCTAGTGATGCCAATCTGTGATTCGGAGTTGGACTAGAATGCATGGAAATGGCCCGAAAGCAGTCTCTTGTGGAAACCCCATACTAAAATCATTTATCAGGCAATGATGCAAATGAAGAATTGGTCTAGTCCCCCTTAACAAGCTATGGAAAAAGCAATGGCCGGAGGAAAGGTGGGAGCATGTAATGGAGAACATATGGAAGCCAAAGGTTCCGCAGTACATGAAGGTTTTCTTATGGAAGGTTATTTGGGGTGCTCTACCGACGGGGGTGAAGATTCAGAAGAGAGGGATTGGGTCAGATTGATGCTTGGGGTGCATGTTAGCTAGTGAAGATCTGGCCCACCAGTTCATGGATTGCCCAGCTATAAAAGGCCTAGCGGGGAAAGTATGCAAGTAGGTCGATAGAACATGGAAAATTAGTTTTTTCAAGACTGACCTTTGTCTTGGAAGTAAAAATTCAGGTAGACCTGCACTCCTCGTCAGCACTCAGATCGTCAGATACTTCTCTTTCATAATGTATGGCAGACAAGGAACCGCCGTGTTTTTGAAGAAGGATTTGAGGTGGCAAGCTTTGCAAAAATTATACAAGAAAGCAAAGTGCTAATATGGGCACTCGGGCGCAAGCATCACTCGGAGGATAGGTTTAGGACTACTTGTGCCTTGTTGTCAGCAGATGGAATGCCTAGGATGGGGGCAAATCTTGGCCATCGGTAAATAAAAGATCTCAGAATGACAAGAGTATGGGCTTTGTGTATCAAGGATGTGGAGGCGGGGTGGTAGGGGTGGCTGCCCTGATAGCCGTTGCAATTTTGATCCTTGGATGTTGTCATGGCTTTACATGAGCATGACAAAACCTTGTAATTTTTTGGGATGCTCAATATAATCCACTCACAATTGTGAGTTCTGCTATAAAATTAAAAAAAAATAAAATGTGGATATGAATAGATTGACGCTTCTTTTTGATGAAGTAATGGGTTTTTTTTCAAAATGGATTAAAAAAAACCCCTCTTGTTAATGTATCGTTGTTAAATTGATTAAATGATCAAAAATAAAAAACCCCTCTTGCTGAACTCAGGTGGGAATATTCTCCCCCTACATTCTAGTGAATCTTTAGCAAAACATCTTAAATTTTCCAGGTAAGCCATAATGTAGAGAAAATTATATAAATGTCTTGAAATACATTCAGTTGGGTGACCAAGAGAATGTCAAGGATCCATTTGTGGTGGCTAAGATCATATAAGAGCGTGTTATTAAGTCAAGTATCATATATCATATCATAAATTAAATAAAATAGAAAAAATTAATGTTATGACTTTGCCAATTGCTATACTTAAACACAAAAGTGTGTTACGAATAATCTTCATAGCAACTGCACTTCTCAAGCATGGCATCACAACATATAGTTGTCCATGAGAGAAGGTTGGTGACGTGAGAATAAACCAAGGGATTCTTGTGTCTATCCTTATGCTTTATTGATTGTCATCCCAAAAGACATCTTGATTGAAAATTGGCATCACCTCATTTGAAATCGAAGCCTCGAGAGTTTCTAGCAATAAAGTCTATGCTTGGAATAAAAACCTCGTCTCCAATCTTAGATTCTGCAAATAGGTCTCCACAATTTTGAAAAAAGAAAAAAAAAATCACTAGCTCTTACAAAAGAGATATCAAAACACATTATTAAAGGAACACAATCTTCAATATGTGTTCCCAATTCTTGTTTGGCCTCCCTAGTGTCTTGGTACTACACTCACCCCCAAGATTCTTGGGCGGCATAGGTAACATTCTCTAATTCTGATGATTTTTATGCGAGATTATGTGGCTCACAAATTTTCATAGTCTTTTTAAGTAAACTTTTACAACCTAATTTTAGTTTTTGGTGTGTTTGATCTCCATTCTGGAGCTACAATGCACTCGCATGCAAGAACTCAAAGGTCCAAGTTTCTACATATCTCCTATTTTTGTGTAGTAGGATGCTTGGTTGGTACTATAGTTTTCATAGATATTATACAGTAGTGTGAAGTTATTCACATATGTCGACCACCCTAGGGTCTCAAAACCACCAGCTAAGGGTTAGATGCAAAAATGATATTAAACAATAACCCACGACACAAAATGCCCGATGCAATAGATTTATCACCAAAAGCAAGATCATGAAATGTACATTTCTCATCCACAAATTTGACAACAAAATCGAGCCTTGCAAGTTCATATACAGACAAAAAGCTCTTTTGTAGCCCTGGTACATAAAGTGCACCAACAAGTGTGAAAGAAATTTCATTTGTAGCAGTCGGCACAATCTTTCCAACTGACTAGATAAGAGGCATTTTTGGTGCAAGTGATCGTATTCCCATGAACGATAGCCTTGAGAGAGGCAAACAAATCATGATGCAAAGTGATGTTCTTTGTAGAAGCATTAGCAAAGTACCAGACAATGGGACTATGCAGTAGCTGATATACATACACCATGGACAAAAGGATCAAAAGTACACTACAATAAATGCCAGCTTTGCATCTACATCAACATCACAATCTCCATTTATAGAAGATTCTACAATAGCTGCACTAGTAGTAGATTCAACCTCTTTCTTCTTGGGTTCTTTTGCCTTCAATATAGGACACTGCTTTATCAAGTGATCATTAGGCTTGCACTAATGGTAATACATCTTCTTCTTTTGTTTTTCAACGAAAGTACCAAACGAGTTGCTGCCAATAGAAACACTAGACACAACTGACCTGCTACTCACAAAAGAACCATGAGAAGCGACTAAATTTCTTTTCTTTGAGCAGCAACAAAAGTGTATTCAATTTCACATTGTTTAGTCCTATTACTCCTTGATAGTGACTCTTGTAGCAACAATGTGCATTACACATCAAACTTGACAGGTTGAAGGATTGCTTGGGTTATAAGTCTCCAAGTACTAGCAAAAGTATGGTAAGAGTCTAGCAATGCATCAAGAACATATTGCACAAATGAAATATTAGAAATAACTTCACCTGTAGAAATGAGTTTCTCATTGATATCCTTGATATAAGCAAGAAAAGTGCCCATGTCATCTTTCTCTTGCATAA
Source organism: Adiantum capillus-veneris (assembly GCF_014529385.1). Lineage (NCBI taxonomy): Eukaryota > Viridiplantae > Streptophyta > Polypodiopsida > Polypodiales > Pteridaceae > Adiantum > Adiantum capillus-veneris. Next base: position 160,417,755 of record NC_140931.1, read on the forward strand.
TCTTTGACTCTTGCTCTTTATGTAGCAATGCAATTTTAGCCTCATTGCGACTTGCATAAAGACCTACCCAAGATTTTTTTGCTGATTTTTCTCAAAAAATATGTGAGGAGTAATAGCGAGCTTCACTAAAAAGGAAATCAATGCACATGCATGCACATCTCTAACATCCCAAAGAGATTTCTTAGCTATAGGCTCGGGGGGTTCACTATGTGTAAAACTACCATATCATGTGCGTTCAAGACATGTTTGTAAAAACCCTTATCTGTGAATTTTGTTAAGAATATAATGTACCCTTTTCTTTTAAAATATGTAAGGTTTTTTCAAATTTGAAAAAATATTGTCTTTCTGTATATATATTTCTGTAAGTTTCAAGAACTTTAAATACCCTTCTGTTGAACTCATGTGATAGGTTACATTTTTATCAGGTGATCCAAGTAAACAAGCACAAAACCATGTCAAACTTTCAAATCCATCTATTGTAGTTTTAAAAGCAATGCAATCTCTTAGACCTTTGAAGGATCAATGACTGTGTATAGAACTCTGTATAGATGAATGACTGTGTGTAGAACTTGAGGCATACCTGTAAAAAGAGTCTCCTCCTTCTGACATGTCCATATGGAGACAATAAATGTCCCTTTCTTGTGCATGTAGCCCTCTTGAGAAAATGCAAATTTTAAGCTAGGGACATCATCTTGAAGACCCCTCACATGAGCATATAGAATGAGTTTGCAAATAGGTACCATGGAATAAGAAAATCAGCTATGTATACTAGCATTTTGAATAATATCTTAGTGTCTTGTCTACATTAAAAAAGTGTGCTTTCTATACCCACATTGATTGGATGCTTGAGCTTGGGTCTTGCAACATATGGAACCATTGCCATATAATATTAGTTTCACTAGGGAGGACTAAGTCTACATCATACAAGGGCTCAAGTGCTAAGTCTTCCTGGATCTCCATCTCATCCTCTCCAAAGAGTAATTTCCTTCTCTACAAAGGCAATATTGGATGCAAAGACAAGGCTAATAACATCACTAGACTCGACCTTGACATGGGCGTCTCACTTTGCTCTTCCCCTATTGCCAGTTGACCTTCCTCGATTTGGGCTATAAGAAAATAAAGAGAAAGTCTTACTTTCTAGTACTGGCAAGCATTTAAGATAAGTTGAAAAAATTAAACTCCACAAATTGACTAAAATAAAAAGCTTGAAACTTCCCGTGCCAACATGTGCAGTTAGAAAAATGTGTTGTATCTTGACACACTAATAAGCCCCTACTAGGATTAACATCAAAATGTACCATGGAGCATGAGAAAGGTGACCTGCTTCATAAAACTAATACACCTCTACTAGGATTAACATCAAAGTGTACCATGGAGCATGGAAAAGGTAATGGAGCATGGAAAAGGTAACTTGCTTCATAAAACTAAAAAATCTAAAACTTTTTCTATGCTTGGATTTGATTGTGTCAACATAGGTAGTTTTTGAGAGAATTGGAGAGTTCATAGCCTTTTAATCTTGCCAAATATGTTGTAACTCAATGCACTAACAGAGCTCTACTACGATTAATATCAAAGCGCTTAATACAGGGCATGGGAAAGGAAAACAACTTCATAAAATGTGTGAAATGTGTCTAGAAATTTGTGAACAATGGCTCCTCTATCAAAAGGTTGAAAGTGTATGTGTCGACACAAGCACTTTCACTTTCGATAAGAGAACTGATGAATCAATCTATTATTTAATCATCATAGACTTAATAGAGCAAAGATTAGAAGACTCCAAAGTAGTAACAAGTATCACTCCAAATTCAATAGTATTCCTTGGGCTAACATCTACAACCAAGATTTTTTGATCACCTCACACAACAACATTGATCACCTCACACAACAACATTGACAAAGAATAGCATTGATTTATCGCCTTAAAGTGCGCATGTAGTCGGCATGGTCTGTCACATGCGATGCAAATATGGTCACATGAAAAAAAAAAACTTAATTATCGTCTCAAAGTGTCCGTGTCAACACAGCTTGCAAAGTGTTCTCTAATATGTCAAATCACTCCGGCAAAAAAAAATCCACGAAGATGATCTGTGAAATTCATCGTGTTGACTATTTACTATCCACATTCGCAAATGTTTATTGAGAAACGAGGCCATGCTCATACACGCTATTTCATAGAGCTTCATGAATTATTCTATTTACTATCCACATTTGTGTATATTTACTATGAGGCCCCGTGTCAACACGGGATGTTTCAGAAAGCTTTTTAATTTGAAAATCACTTATTTATTTTCTTAACGTGCCTGTGTTGGTACGATTTGTCACATGCGATGCAAATATGGTCATGGCAAAAATAAACTCACTTAATTATCGTCTTAAAGTGTCTGTGTCAACACAAATTGCACATTGTTCTCCAATATGTCGAACCACCCCGGAAAAAAAAAAATCCACGAAGGTGCTCTTTGGAATTGACCGTGTCAACATGGGCTGTTTCAAAGAGCTTTTTCAATTAGTTTATTTTTCTATTTACTATCCACATTAATATTCACAAATGTTTACCGAGAGACAAGGCCGTGCCGACACGCGGCTATTTCATACAGCTTTTTAAATTACTCTATTTACTTCCCACATTTGTATATATTTACTGTGAAAGATCGCGTCGACACGGATTGTTTCAGAGAGCTTTTTAAATTGGAAATCACTTATTTATTGTCTTAAAGTGCCCGTGTCGGCACGGTTTGTCACAAGCGATGCAAATGTGGTAATGACAAAAAACAAATCACTTAATTATTATCTTAAAGTGTCCGTGTCAACACAAGTTGCAACTTGTTCTCGAGTAGGTGATTCAATTTATTTAAAGAAAATATATGGGAGAATCTTAAAAGGTTCTCTCTTCTGCATGCCGAATCGATTCTGGGAAGAGAGAGAACTATTAGTGTGCATGCCGATTCTCTCTCTCTCTCTCTCTCTCTCTCTCTCTCTCTCTCTCTCTCTCTCTCTCTTCGCTCGTGTAAAAGAAGGTACAATAGGCGGGCAAACTGAGACTAGGAGCAACGAGGGCAGAGAAGGGGTTTCTCTCTCTCTCTCTCTCTCTCTCTCTCTCTCTCTCTCTCTCTCTCTCACTTAGAGAGGGTGCGATGGGCAGATGCCAGAGGTTGGTAGAGGGAAGATGCCAAGGGCTGAGGGAGAGGCGAAGGCTTGCAAGTTACCGTGGCTCATCGAGCTCCTCGATAGCCTTTTCTGTCTCTCTCTCTTTCTTCCTGAGTAGAGAGCAGTTGACGTGAGCCGGAGGAAGACGAAGAGGGAGGGCGACAGAGGTGCGGGATGGCCTTGAGAAGAGGGGGAATATCCTGTATCTAACAAAGAAATGAATTTCTTTTACGGGGAGCCAGTAGGGAGACCTAGTATGTCGAATATGTCGAATCACTCCGGCTTTAAAAAATCCATGAAGATTCTCTGTGAAATTGACCGTGGCGACACGGGCTGTTTGAGAGAGCTTTTCAAATTATTATAGTTTTCTATTTACCATCCACATTCAGAAATGTCTATTGAAATAGGAGGCCATGCTGACACAGGCCATTTCACAAATGTGTACTTATGAGGCCCATGTCACACTGGGACACACAAAACACGACCCAACTGAAATGGCAGGCGCTCATTGGCAGCGCAAAAAGGCAAAGATGTCCTGCACAGCTTGTCAGAGGGACGGCTTCCCCAGCCCGACCAACTTTCACTTTGCCTGGCCATGCTCAAAAAGTAGACGCGCGAAAGCTCTTGACAAGCGTTGAGAAGATGGAACTCAGCATCAATTGCGCAAAATCAACTACCTAGCTACTCGCCATTTGTTGCAAAAGCAGGGAATTGTTTTTTTCTAACTCTAGTGTGACACTGTGAGGCCGCCCACAACTGAAAAATAAAAGGGGCAGGTGTCCGAGGGCCTTAGAAACGAGACCGTGCCGACACAGGCTATTTCATAGAGCTTTTTAATTATTCTATTTCCTGTCCACATTTGTGTATATTTGCTATAAGAGACCGTCTCGGCACGGGCTTCTTCAAAGAACTCTCTCAAACAACCCGTGTCGAGACAGGGTCTACTAACTCAATGCTATGAACACTGTCGATGGCAAGCGTAAGCGAAAAGAAACCGAGTCTCCACCAATATTTGTCCCCGTTATGATACAGCAGCCACCAAGCATTGGAGTCTGTGTCGCATGCTCGTCCTTGCGATCAATCAAACACCCCCCTCCCCCAAACAAAAATACTCCCTTGTTGAAGATGAGGCGTGTGTGTGGCTCCTCTTCCTGGCAAGCGTGTGTTTGTGTGTGTGTGTGTGTGTGTGTGTGTGTGTGTGTGTGAGTGAGAGAGAGAGAGAGAGAGAGAGAGAGAGAGAGAGAGAGTGATCACAGAACGGGGGTTTTCAAACTGAGCCTCTGGCCGATTGCAGAGTGAAGGGGAAGAGAGGACATAAATATTGTGGAGAGAGAGGGAGATGCCATTCGGAGCTCCATATGATAGCTGAAGAGCCACTGCATCACTGCATGCACAATTCAAATAGACTGTGCATCTAGTAGCAGGCTTCAAAACATCAAGCGGGACCTTGTCAAGAGCTCGTCCCTGGACTCTAGGTTTGCTAGCAAGGCTCAAACGTGGGGTGGAGAGAGAGAGAGAGAGAGAGAGAGAGAGAGAGAGAACGAGTGAGCAGAAATGAAATGTTATATTAAACGTTTTAAAAGGCCAACATAACGATTGAGACCAAACGTATACAATCTGGGTGTATCTAATACAATGCATGGGTACAAAATAAAATAAAGTAAGATAAGAGCTAAAATGAATAGTGCTCGAGGATGCCCTGCATTGGGGGTTGTCTGAAGATGTACTCTATGAGTCATTGAAGCACATCTTCTATATCTTCCTCTGTAAATAGTCGTATTGGACGTCTCCCATGTTGTGCTATATAGAACATCTCGAAAACATCTATGTTGTTGTCAACCATGACGAGTGACTACACCCGATGTGAAAACTGCTCTGAAAGAGGAAAAATATTAAAGGACTATCACATGCTATGTATCACAACACAAAGAGGACTTTGAAAGGATATATTTTGCAAAAAAATTCACTAACAAAAATTTTGCACAAAAGTACAAAATTGCATGCACAAATCTGTCAGTAGTGGAAATGGAGGCCAAAATGATGGAGAATCAAAATTCTAAGCATGCCTAACTCTACGAGCTTATCCAAAGTATTAATTGATCTACTAAGGCTCACCAAAGCTCATCCGATTTTAGAGAAAGTGAATAGGGGGTGCTGGCAACGATGGCAACTATGGGCACAACCTACTCTCATACCAATTGTTGGAATTAGGGTTACAGGGATGCACTCACAACTTGGAGAAGATGAAGCAGCTCAAGGCACACAACATAGTTTCTTAGTGCAAAAATAAAAAGATAAGTTAGCTCTAGAGTGATGGGCATATATACAATGCACAGGGGAAAACCCTCCTAGTGAGGCAAAAAGTGCTCCTCATGGTCCTAAATGTGATCACACACATCTCTACTACGTACACAGAAATAAAAATATCAAAATAGGACTTTTCATATGGAAAAACCAAGTAGGTCCATACGCATGTCTCGTTGAGGGGAATCAAGCAAGATACCTCAGTTTGGGGAAGCAAAAGAGGAAAAGGCAAAAGTCTAGCTCATAAATAAGCTCTCTCTACGTGCAGCCATTATATATCTCTCTGTCTCTCTCTCTCAGGATAGTCTCCCACGACGATGAAATTCTCTTCTTCTTCTTTCTTTCTATTTGTTGTGCATGCGGCCTGCAGGTGTGCAAGTAGCAATGGAGATTCTCTCTCTCTCTCTCTCTCTCTCTCTCTCTCTCTCTCTCTCTGCGCCCCAAACAAAGCTTGTCTTGCCACACTCTATGTGTGTGTGTGTGTGGGTTACATGAAGGAGAGGGGGCGCTCTGAGGCTTGTTGGTAGGTGTCGGCAAGGCCAATCAGTGAAGTGTCTTCACCCTGGGAAAAGCATGCCATGGAGAGGAAGAGAGGGAGAAAAATGCAACATCTGTAGTGCATGGCAGCTGATGTGGGTTGAGTACTCAATGAGGAACCTCAACCTGTAGAGCAGAGTCGGCACAGAGGGCAACTGATGCAACGCGGCAGGGAAGCACGGTAAATTCAAAGGGTGTTTGCTTGTAAGCAGAATTTCGAGGATCTTTAGCTTACTTGCAATCGTAGATAAAGCTTGCAAACACAATGGTACACATTAGTCATACGCTCAAATCATTATCTCCTGAAAACTTGTGTTGAGTTTATAAAAAATTGACCTTTATAATGTACTAATGGTCAAAATATGGTCCCCTAGCCAATACAACCCATAAAAGTGGTAAGCTAAGTGCCCTGAGTAAATGCATTACAAGCAGAAAGCCACTGATCTGTTTTAGTGGCATGTGCTATATCAAGAGCTAACATTCCCTCCTTAGCCCATGTCGTCCTCTGACATGGCTATTTGTAAGTTAGTTTATGGGCTTGTTATCTTTGGGTGAGCAGCTTCAAAACTCTTTTCTAGCGGACATGAGTGTGAATGTGCTATCCTTTTCTTGAGTTATGTCTTCTTTGGTGTGTTCTTGGTGGTTCAAGACATTGTTCTTATAATGATTAGATACCAACAATTTAGAATTCATAAGTTAGTGAATTTTTGCTGTGGAATAATTATCCATTGGTGAACAATGAAAATCATTTCAAAAAATTAATTCTCCCTGAAAACCATATCTAAGCACATGGGAAATCAACAAGACTAGTAAAAGTGGAATCCTGCATCATGATGCTAAACATTATATATACTCAATATATTTTTCCACGTAGCTTGAATGTATTTGTGCCCTTGAAGGCTTCTGTGCAATCTCAAGTGAATTGGATACCCTAAATCAAGTATGCCGACTCTGAATTTAGCTAGCTTGGTGATCAAAGGTGATTTTAAATTCCAAATGAGCTCAAAATTGTTAACTGGGTCTATTTAAACAATGGCCAAGCAATTGGATATGAAAAAACCCCATGTTGTGAAGAAATATTAGGTAGTTTGATACTTAAATTTATATCAAAGTTGGAAATTTGGCATTAGAAAATGATTATTCACATGAAGATAATGCCGCTGAGAGGTTTTAGATGACTGATGTCCAAGTTTGGTCAAAAAAGCTCTAAAACTAGAAAAATTACTTGGTTTAGTGAAACTTTGAGATCCAAATAATAAATAAATTGGTGAGCGTGATGAAAAAACCTTGTACAAGTGGAAACCCCCCCATAATATGTGCAACTATTAAGTATTGTGACATTTGCTACCAAAGGTAGCTGTCCCACATATTTGCTAAGTACTATAGAACAAATTTATACACTCAAAAAAAAACTTAAAAGTTGAATTCGTCCTTGAAGAACACAAACTTGTCCCACGTATTCCCTAAGCACACTATAGAACACATTTATGCACTAAAAAGCAAACGTAGAAGTTGAAGTTGCCACGGGTAGCATTGTTTGTCTAACCAAGTGACCGTGAGGAGATCACTGCTACGCAAGTGAAGGATTCAATAAAAAAAAAAAACCATGAGCGATCCTGCCTTCCGTCCACCATCTCTTCCTTCTCTCTCCCCTCTCCATGCGCCACCTTCCTTCCTTTTCCACTTACTGCCCTCCTGTCTAGTGCGTGTCATTGCCCTCCCCTCGCGCAGTGGCCTGGATCTCGCGTCAAGTGGTGAGCACCCTGCACAGTGGCCTAGACTCTCGCGTCAACCTCAAATGCCATGTGGCATAAACCGCCACCTCGTGCGACACGTCCCTTCTTTTTCATTTCAATTAAATCTTCAGAAGCATCTTCTTTGAAGTACCACTCAAAATTTCCAAACCCCCCCCCCCCCCCCCCCCCCATATTTTACCATAAATTCCCAAAATCGCCCTTCAGGTTTCCCAAAATACCGCTGGTTATGAATAAATTTCTTAAAGAATAAAAATATTTTGTAGCTTTGCATAAGAAGAGTGATTGTATATGATACAAGATAATAAAACTAAAATTTGAGTTGGTTATGCAAGCTTTGGAGATGAATTGCTTGCCTTTTTCGCAAGGTAATTTGTCACAAATTACACCAAAACGGATTTCAATTGTCAAACAAGAATAAGGATTAGAAAATCTTGAAGAATCCAACCAAAAATAGATAAAGGGTATTTTGGGAATATTTTAAATTTGAGGGATTGCAAAGCTATGCAGTGAATCTCAAAAGATTCAATCAAAAGAGATTCGGTTTCCCCGTTTCAACCTATCTATTGACGTGCCAATAGTCACTTAATATTTATCTACAGAGGTTGAAAATCATCCTTAGGATGTCTTGCAAGCAGTGGAAAATTTGCACTAATCCAATGTATCACAGGCAACTCCGTGTTATGTGCATTGTGTCTTGGCATGTGCGATAACGATCCCTTCTCATCCCATCTTGCACGCCCTCCTGTTCGCTTGCCTTGTGGTTACGTGCATCCCCCCCCCCCCCCCCCCCCCCTTCCACTTGCTTTTAACAAATCTAGAAAAAGAGAGAGAGAGAGAGAGAGAGAGAGAGAGAGAGAAGGGATGAGGTTGCGAATGAAAGGGTGGCCAGTGCTGTCAATGATTCGAATCTCGCACTCCTGCAACAAAATGTGATTCGAGACATGGAGGCAGCAGTTCGAGGGGTATTTTGAAAATTTTCACAAATTAGAGGGGTATTCTAGTCATTTTTGAAGGAAAAATTTGACCTTTGGTTTTCCCTACTCCTAAGCTCAAGGGATCTTTCAAGATTGTTAGTAAAAGGACACGCGTGCACACCTACCTAGAACCCTTGAGTCCAAAGGAATCGCAAATAGTGTTAGTGATCTTTATTCAATGTGTACAAACCTTAGATGAAAGAAAATTTCCAATTTGGCCCAAAATACTATTGCAATACTAAACAATTGGGCAAAATTTGAAAGTTTTGCCTATGCTTGATTCCCTAAAGTGTGTGAAATGATACTTTCTTGGAGCAATTTTGAGTTTCCTATCCTTCCATTCTAATACACAACAATTTTAATGGCTTCATTAATGGTTTGACATAGCTACTACTGACTCAAGAATTTGTGACTTCTGCACACCTTTTCCCATTGTGTCAATTGTTTGGAACTTTTGTGTGTCTTTTTCTCCTTCTCTAGCTTACCCTCTAATATATTTTATGTTCTCAATTCTCCTTGATGGAGCATTTTTGCTGACCTTGGAGCTTGACCTAGCGATACTTTCCTGGAGCTTTTTTTGAGTTTTTGATCCTTTGTATGGAGTTTGATCGACCCAAAAAGACTTTAAAATGCACTTCTTAATCCCAATTCGATTCGATTGATGTCCAGACTAAGCCACAACAAATATTATGGCTTTATAATATTTATAGCATACTATTGGGTCCTTTCAAAAACTTTAACAGGAATCTCTTGGGATACTCTTGTTTTCCACCCTTGCCCTACGTGAGATCAATCAAAAGCAAAAATCGCCATCATCCCCCAGCTCACAATCGCATGTACACAAAGCTCCCTATCTCTCACTCTTGCTTTCGCCCTAAGACACACCACATGTCTCTCTCTCTCTCTCTCTCTCTCTCTCTCTCTCTCTCTCTCTCTCTCTCTCTCTCTCTTACACACTATCTCCTCCTCGCACGGCAAGGCAGCACTAAGCTTCCATTTGCAGCAGGAGAGTGACCTTGCGATGGCACCATTCCAAGGCAATGCCGACACAATGCAGATCATGGGGTCTGCATTGAGACACCCCTGCCACGATTTTCTGAACAAAAAATCTCTCCTTCTCCACAGTCCAGACCAAAAGGCTCTGTGTACGTTTCTCTCTCCTCGTCACCATCTCTGGCACACACCCCCCCCCCCCCCCCCCCCCCCCCCCCCCCCCCCCCCCCCTCTCGGGAGTCCGTTGTTCTGTTGTGTTCTGGCGCGAGCCCACATCCCTTCCGCACAGCCCTGCTCTGGGCCTAGCCGCATACAACAGCTCCTTCTAGACACACACACACACACACACCATCTGGCATTCACACCTCAGTTCACAATGTTTGTCTGAGAGAGAGAGAGAGAGAGAGAGAGAGAGAGAGAGAGAGAGAGAGAGAGAGAGAGAGAGAGAGAGAGAGAGATTCCACTCATTATTAACCATTTCCGAACCGCCTGACGGAACTGAGAGACGACTCCGCAACCTAGCTCACGCAGCAGGCTTCGACTTTAACCCCTTCGACGGTTTGACGCCTCCACCCTCTGTCCATCCCCTATTCCCACATACCTCTACGTGCCATGGCCTACAAAATGAACACATAAATCAGGAAACCCTCGGAACACGCACGCGGCACTGCAGCTCCATCCAATCATCAAAAAATCTCGCCCCCTCTTTCCACGTGCCATCTGCCCCTCTTTTTCGCCCCAAAGGAATACAAGAATCCAGGGAGATTCCACTTAATGCTACCCTTCAAAAGATTGACAATACATATTGGTTTGGTGTAGCTATTAACTGCTAAAGGAAGCAAAATAAAGGGGAAGAGAAACAGGTCCTCTTTATATGGACACAAAACGTCTTTTGACTTTCCACTTTCATATGTCTTTTAAATTTCCACTTTTATCTGTCTTTTCATTTTCTAAACTCACCTTTCACTTATGCACTTAATATGTTTTGAAAGAATTTTTATTTTTCTGAGATTGGGGAGACCTAATGGGTCAAGAATTTGTGACTTTTGTACAATTTTTTCCGCTGTATGTATTATTTGAAACTTTTGTGTCATTTTTTCTTTCTCTCGCTTATCTGCTATTTTTTTATATGTTTTGTATTCTCTTTGATGGAGCATTTTTGCTTACCTTGAAGCTTGAATTAGTCTTATCATTAGGAGAAATATGGACTTTGCATGCACCTTGTAAGAATCCTTTTTTTTTTTTGGGATTAAAGCTAATGTTGTAGGTGTTCACAAAGCTAGATTTGAATAGGATTTTCTAGTCCCTTTTTTAATGTACATGTAGGATGTGGATCTAAAAGGTCCCTTTTTCTCTCTAGTTTCTTTTTAAAGTGAAGGGCGTAAAGGAGTGTGGCCACATTAATAAAAACGTGCATAACTAAGGGCCAAACATTGACCTTTTTTTTAAAAAAACTTATTTTTTCTTATTTTTGTCTTAAAATTCCTCCCCAACACATGCATATTAAAAAAAACATTTTTTGATATTTTTTTTGAACTACAAACAGTGAAAGTCCACTTTTTCAGAAATCTTTCTCCCCCTAAAAAAAACCTTTGTTCTCTTCTCCTCCTCCCTCCTCTCTTCCTCTCCTCTTCCTCCCTAACCTCTTCTCTTGTCCTCTCTCTCTCTCTCTCTCTCTCTCTCTCTCTCTCTCTCATCCATTGCTTCCTCATGCATCAGCTACCATGGTTCTCACGGACATCACAAATCGTATGCCTCCACCACCACATACTTCGAACACCAAAAGCGTACATATTCGCTTGCCCACAAAGTTTGCACATAGAAGGTCACACATGAGGGTGAGTAGAGGTCATCAGAGTAATGTTGCACCACTAGCAGAAAGAATGTGGACATTTGGGTGGATGACCATTTATACCTTTATGAACCTTTAAGCCAATTTCATCTATCATTTGATAGCAAGGGGAGAAGCATGGTTGTTAGGCTATTACAAGCGGTTGCCTATGGGAGCAGGTGATTCTTTGCATTCATGGATGCACCAATGTCAAGATCTTCAACTCAAGACATTGGCATTCCAAGAGAGTATTGCATCTTTAGAGAGGGAGGTTCCAACTCTCCATCACCAAATGTAGGAAAAGGATGCCCACATTATGAAGCTTGGCAATAGCATCATACATTTGAAGAAACAACCCTTGGTCCAAGAGAACACAAGTGCGCATTTTAATCCATTGAAACACTTGCACATACAGGTGGAGCATGCAAACAATGAGTGACAGTCACAAGGTGATTTGTTCTATACTTGCAAGAGACATTTCTACTTCACACTATTTGCTAAAATTTATCTTTTTGGTTGCCAAAAATTGTATTCAAGAGGATTGCAATGGAACAAGTTGGTAGTGGGTCGCCATGACAGACGTCTACATCATAACTATCTTGCACTAACATAATGTCAATACTCAGAGAAGTGACTTGGATGTGGCACAAAGACTTAAATTCATATCAAAGTTAAAAATTTGACATTAAAAAATGATTATTCACATGAAGATAATGTTGTTGGGAGGTTCTAGATGACTGATGTCCAAGTTTGGTATGAGAGATCTAACTAGAATAACCACTTGGTTTAGAGAAACTTTGAGATCCAAATTATAAATAAATTGGTGAGCATGATGAAAAAACCTTCTGCAAGTTATCTATGAAGTGAAAAACCCCCCAATATGTGCATCTGTTAAGTATTGTGATATTATATACATTGCTACCAAAGGTACCTAAACTAGTCCCACATATTTGCTAAGTACTATAGAACACATTTATACACTCAAAAGAAAACTTAGAAGTTGAAATCACCCTTGAAGAAAACAAACTTGTCCCACATATTCCTTAAGCACACTATAGAACACATTTATGCACTAAAAAGAAAACCTAGAAACTGAAGTTGCCCCCTATGTAGCATTGTTTGTCTAAAAAGCACTGATTTGCACATTTCTGCCCCTATCTACTAGCACCCTTGAGTCCAAAGGAATCTCAAATAGCGTTAGTGATATTTATTCAATGTGTACAAACCTTAGATGAAAGAAAATTTCCATTTTGGCCCAAAATATTAGTATTGCAAATACTAAACAATAGGGCAAAATTTGGAAGTTTTGCCTATGCTTGATTCCCTAAAGTGTGTGAAATCTTGTGATACTTTCTTGGAGCAATTTTGAGTTTCCGATCCTTCCAGGCTAATACACAACAATGTTTAAGGCTTCATAATGGTTTGACATAGCTACTGACTCAAAAATTTGTGACTTTTGGACATCTTTTCCCACTGAATGAATTGTTTGAAACTTTTGTGTGTCTTTTTTTCCTTCTCTCACTTAACCTCTAATATTTTATGTTTTCAATTCTCCTTGATGGAGCATTTTTGTTGACCTTGAAGCTTGACCTAGTGATACTTTCTTGGAGCTTTTCTGGGTTTTTAATCGTCTGTATGGAGTTTGATCTAACCAAAGGACTTTGAAATACACTTCTTAATCCCAATTTGGCTAATGTCCACACTAAGCCACAACAAATTTTATGGCTTTATAATGGTTTGTTGTAGCTATTAAACGCTAAAAGAAAAAAATAAAGGAAAAGAGAAACACCTCTTTATATGTCTTTATATGGACACAAAAATTCTTATGACTTTCCACCTTCATATGTCTTTTGAATTTCCACCTTCATTTGTCTTTTCATTTCCTAAACTCACCCTTCACTTATGCACTTAATATGTTTTGAAAGAATTTTTATTTTTTTGAGATGGGAAGACCTAATGGGTCAAGAGTTCGTGACTTTTGCACACTTTTTCCCACTGTATGTATTATCCGAAACTTTAGTGTCATGTTTTCTTTCTCTTGCTTACCCGCTATTTTTTTATATATTGTTTATTCTCCTTGATGGACCAATTTTGCTTACCTTGAAGTTTAGATTAGTCTTGAAAAAACATCATTAGGAAAATATGGATTTTGCATGGGCTTGTAAGGAATTCTTTTTCTTTTGGGGATTATGGCTAATGTTGGGGGCATTCAGAAAGCTAGAGTTGAATAGGCTTTTTTAGCCCTTTTTTAAGGCACATGTAGGATGTGGATCTAAGAGGTCCCTTTTTCTCTCTAGTTGTTTTAAAGTGAAGGGAGTAAAGGAGTGTGGCCACATCAATAAAAACATACATAATTAAGGGTCAAAAATTGACCTTTTTTTTTCCAAAAAAGTCATTTTTTCTTATTTTTGTCTTTAAATTTCTCCCCAACACATATTCATATAAAAAAAATATTTTTGACGTTTTTTTGAACTATAAGCAGTGAAAGTTCAATTTTCAAAAATCTTTCTCCCCATGATAAAAACTTTTGTTCTCTCCTCCTCCTCCTCCCTCCTCCCTCCTCTCTCCCTCTCCTTGCCCTCTCTACCCTCTTCTCTCGTCCTCCTCCTCCTCCTTCTCCTCCTCCTTCTCTCTCTCTCTCTCTCTCTCTCTCTCTCTCTCTCTCTCTCTCTCTGCCCCCTTCTCTCATCCTCCTCCCCTCTCCCTCTCTCTCTCTCTCTCTCTCTCTCTCTCTCTCTCATTTCTCTCTTCTCATCCATTGCTTCCTCATGCATCAACTACCATGGTTCTCACGGACATCACAAATTGTATGCCTCCACCACCACATACTCCAAACACCAAAAACGTACATATTCGCTTGCCCACAAAGTTTGCACCGAAGGTCACATGTGAGGGTGAGTAAAGGTCATCACAGTAATGTCGCACCACTAGCAGAAAGAATGTGGATATTTGGGTAGATGGCCATTTATACCTTTACGAACCTTTAAGCCAATTTCATCTATTATTTGATAGCCTTTCAACGTTTCTTCAATATCTTGCAAGGGGAGAAGCAGGGTTGTTAGGCTAGTACAAGCGGTTGCCTATGGGAGCAGGTGCTTCTTTGCATTCATGAATGCACCAATGTCAAGATCTTCAACTCAAGACACTGGCATGACAAGAGAGTATTGCATCTTTGGAGAGGGAGGTTCCAACTCTCCATCACCAAATGCAGGAGAAGGATTTCCACATTATGAAGCTTGGTAACACCATCATACATTTGAGAGAACACAAGCATGAATTTTTATCCATTGAAACACTTGCACATAAGGGTGGAGCATGCAAATAACAAGTGAAAGCCACAAGGTGATTTGTTCTATACTTGCTGGAGACATTTCTACTTCACACTATTAGCTAAAATTTATCTTTTTGGTTGCCAAAAACTTTATTCAAGGGGAATGCAGTGGAACAAGTTGTTAGCGGGTTGCCAGGACAGACGTCTGTAGCATAGCTATCTGGCACTAACATACTGTCAATACTCAGGGAAGTGGATTAGATGTGGCACAAAGAGTCTTTGAGGTTGTTAATCTCAAAAAGTGAACCTAACAAGCAAACACACCAGCTCAATAAGTAAGCAAATCACTCAATGATCGGAAACTCTGTCTATGTCCTTTCTCACCACACTAGGTTTCCTCTAGGTCATCACGCCATTTTGACACTCAACGGACTCAAAACGCAACAAAATTTTAGGAGGATGTCTAAGACACCTAGGGGTATTATCCTACCAAGTCTGGTCGCAATCCAACAAGTGACCAACATAACAATCCATCATGAAAAAGGTCTTGGAAACTACAATAGAACTATTCAGAAAGACCGCCCTATGGTCTAGGAACTTTCTTATGGTCAAAACGTAAAAAAAAACGATTTAAGTACTCAAAATTGAAGATTAGTCTCACTAACGCGTAGTCGTAAACCTCAACAAAAATGACAATGCTTACATGTAAATGAAAGAGCAAAAAGAGAGGAACACAATGCAAGTTTCAAAATCAAAACCAGATTACCTAATCATTAGAAACGTTGATTACAAGTTGGAGCAGCTTAATAGCTTGAGCGTACATTTTGTAAAGCTACGTCTTCTTTAAAAGATAAGCCTCCTTTTACATTAAAGTTATTGATCTTTATACTTAGGGCTTTCTAAATGGACAAGGGCTGGTTCACATGGACCTTTACAAATATCATGACAACATTACAACTCAGGGAATCGACCTGCTACTCTGGACTCGGGATATACACAGAACACTACTACACTAGCTCATAAAAATAATAGAGTACAAATGTGGTGTTCAGCTATGTGTCTGGCCAAGTGGATGCCCGTGCAGTCAATCTGCTAACATTCCCCCTTCCTAGCTCGTGTCATCCCTTGACACGACCATTTGCAATCTTGTTGTGAGGATCGTCCTAAGATTTGTCTTCAAAGTTGGTCTTTAGCGTTGTATGCTTTGTCGTTGATGACGCCCATTCCTTGAGTGATTCATATTTGCTGTGTTTTGGTTGATAAGGAGATGTGCTTTCATTTTTGAGGTAATTTTGCATCTTGTTGCTTATTCTCCTCGCTGTTGCTAGTGTTAGCCTTGAAGATGGATTTTGATGTGCTTGCCTTTGTCGTTAACTTGATGAATGCCTTTGGTATACGCTCTGATTAGAGTTGAGTAGGTGGACGTGGAGTACCGATCATGCAAGGTGAGTGCTTGGGAGAAACAAAGGAAGAGTGTCTAATTCAAGTGTCCATAATGGTTCACTCTATATGCATATAAAAATTTGTAAAAAAAAAGCATGCAGTGTAAGATGGAGTTGATGGGTGCTTCAAGGAACAAATGTAGCACATGTGATATCAAAAAACGTCTCAATAGCTTTCACGTTTCCAAGAAGGGTTTTTGATATAGAAGAGTCTCCACTCATACCTCACTGGGTTCCGTGAGTGCGTGTCGTTTGCACATCCTCCTTCACTTCACTAGACTTAATTTACATAGACTTTGACTCTTATGCTCATCTATACCCGCATGAATGAAAATCATAAATATGATCAACTCTTCCAGCTTGATCAGTACCTAGAATAGCTAAGACGCTTAGACCACATGAAATATTACTTGAAGCTTTGGGACTAATGCTCGATTATTTAGTGGCTTAGTTGTCCGTTTGTGACTTTTATGCCATGCATTTTTAATGGCAACTTGGACGTACATGTTCAAGACCATAAACCCAATTCCATAAGTTCTTGGAAATTGATGCCTCTTTCATTGTGTTGGCCTATGGAGCCACTGTTTTTTTGAGTAGGTTGACATACTTTCATTCCTCTTGACTTGTTTATTGTATATCAATGTTGCTTTGTGAAACAAGTTCTTTAGTGGTTGTAATGAATGTTGGAGCCTTTACTTTATCTCCCATGAGAAGAGGTTGTCGATGTGTGTGGGTTCTTTGTGTTTGAGTCTCCACGTCCATCTGTAGGTTGTATCACTGTCAGTTTTGGATGGCTTTTGTTAGCACTTACTTTTGACTTTTTGCCTTTGGATGGAGCCCTGTGTTCCTTGACTAGTTTTTGTTTTTCTAAGTTGAGCTATGACTTTTGGTAGACATATTTGAGTGTTACCTTCATAAAATCCTTGTGCTTTTTGTAGATTAACTGGAATAATCCGTTGCTTCACATGTCTTTGTTGGTTAGCTTGGCTAATATTTGACTTTGACACCCACACTTGTCGCATTGTTGTTTCTTTGATCTTTTTTTGCCTCTTTTGGTCTTTAATCTCTCTCTTGAGTTTTTGGTCTTCCGTTTATAGCTTGGCTTGCTCTTTGTAGGACTTCTTCACTTTTATTTGATGCTACCCACCCTGTCATCTTTTGTTGTTGAGGTTGAACTTGTGCTTGATGTTTCCAAAGTGGGTTGTTGACTTTGATATGCTCTTTGGATACCAACACTTGATTGATACTCTTTGACTTCTTCTAGAGGCTTTGTTGTGATGTAGACTTTGGTTGACAAACTTTTTGCTTCCATTTCCATTTCATTGTCAATGGTGTGTCTCTTGATGTAGAGGCTTCACAAAAAGTTTGGTGGAGGTTCATTAAAGGTAAAATCATCTTGTGAGGTCGATCTAATTCAGTGTTTGATTTAGCTTTACCATTTTTGACAATGGTTGGTTGCTCCTTTCTTGCATAGGCTTTAGGTGCTTCTGGGGATTTTGGTGGTGTTGGTGTTGAAGCTTTTGGTTGTTGTTGAAAGAAGATGTTCCTTCAGCTTTTTTTAAGGACTAGGCTCTTCTTGATGTGATTGGAGTCGATTATGTGGAAAGTATCCTTATACTCCCCTGTACTCAACTCGAGTACGTCTTCGTCCACTCCAAAGCTAGGAATCAACATTTTGGAACTTGTGTACACTATCTCCTCTAGCTTAGTGATTGGTGGATTTCCCAACATTATCTATGTGCTGTAAGACATTAGGTTCTTTGTCACTTCTAGATCTATCACAATTGAACATGTGATTTTAAGTCTCGTTTCTCTGCATATGCTAAATTTTGATCTCCGTAGGAGCCAATCGATATTCTTACTTATCCTTATTCTTCTTTTGGTCTTTCATTTGTTGAACATTTGACTTTGAACTTGGAAACTTTGTTTCTTCACTTGCTTTGGGTTTTGCATTTTTTGAAGTCGAAATTTTTGAAAACGTGCACACACACACACACACACACACACACACACACACACACACACACACACACACACACACACACACACACAGAATCCTCTCCTTGCCCAAGTCCCTATTCAAGGAGTAGCCAAAAGCTTGCTGCAACTTGTAATGAGATAAAAGTGGCAGCCACCAGCCTGGTGACATAGGCAAAAGGTAGAATTAAGATGGTCTCCATGGCTTTTGTGTAGGGAATCCAATCTCCTGCATGAGCCAAAATTGCAAGACTTCGGATGCAGAAGATTAGAGATAAATTGTGTCTTTGGAGTTTACCTCCAATGGCTAGAGAAAAACTAGGTTTAGTGTAATCCCACCAATGAATTTTATGATTTACTACCTTGAAATTTAGATTTGGAAGGTGGAACTTACTGCAGCATGTAAGGAGACAAAACAATAGCTAGCAACCTGTCAATGTAGGTGAAAGGTAGAACTAAGAGGGTCTCCATGACATTTGTACAAAGATGCCGCTCTACCGCATGAGCCAAAATTGCAAAACTTTGGGGGCAAAACTTTAGATAAATTGTGTGTTTGGAGTTTGCAGGTAGTGGTAAAAAAAAAAAAGTTAGGTTTAGTGTAATACTGCTAATAAATTGTTAAATTTATCTCTCTAAAGTATATTTTTGGAATCTGGACAAAGCTACAAAATTTTAAGATGTAAGAGGTGCCCATATGCCATAGTGTAATGAATATGTTTAGCTTCTTGCTAGGGTTTTCTTGATGGGGGGTTACTGCCTACGAGCTCTGTGCGGGTTGGGGGGACCATTTGGCGGAGGCTGCGGCAGGGCAACTCCGGGGAAGGCACTAGCAAAAGCCAATTTTGGTGAATGGGCACCTTGGGGGCCTCTCATCTTGTGGTGAGGGACTTTCCCGTGTTTTGGGTGGGGATGTGGGTTGCGGGCTTCGGATGAAGCCTCCAACAAGGGTGGCTGTGGATCCTCTAGGACCAGGAAATGCTTTGGGAGTTCGGGGGCTACAGGGAATCTTTCAAGCCTCAGCCCGGAGTGGGGACTTGTCCATTGACGCAGGGCCTTTCAAATCTTGAAGAAGGGTGTCGGTTTACAGCTCCCACCTCTGGCCATTGTGTCATGCTGCAGGAGCTCCTTTGCTCCAGATGGTTGATTTTTTGGTTTTTTGTGACTTGATGTCCTTGGTGTTGGGATCTGGTGACTTGAGACGTGTGATATGGCTGTTCTCCTTGCTTCTGTGAAGGTTTTGTGCTGGTTCATTTGCAACTTGAAGTCCGTGATGCTATGATTTGGTGACTTGTGTCGGGTGGTCTCTAGCAGTTCTCCATGTATATAATCATCGCTCAACCCTTGTATAGGTTGATACTCATCTTTGATTGGAAAAAAAAGTATGAGGAGTCATTCACAAAACTTAAGGATGCGCTTATATCATCACCAACACTCAAAGCATCAGATTGGGATAAAATATTCCATGTTCACATTGATGCCTTGGCATTTGAAATAGGCTATATCTTGGCTCATCTACAAAAGGAACAATAAATTTCCCAGTTTGTTATGCTAGTTGATAGTTGAACAATGCAAAAAACAATTACACAACCATGGACCGAGAAGGTTTAGGAATGATATATGCCATAAATAAAGTTAGATAGTATCTTTTGGCTAACAACTTTGTCTTCTTCAAAGATCACCAAGCCCTCTTGTATCTAGCCAACAAACCTTGCAAAAATGCAATAAGGATTGTTTGGTGGTTCATCATATTTCTTGGGTTTGGTAAAGAAGGGAAAAACACACCTCAAAGCGGATCATATTTCTAGGTTACCCAATGGAGAAGCACTAGAAGGAGTAGATGATAATATACTTGATGCTTACCTCTTCAACATCTAAATGGTTCCTGAGTGGTCTCAAGAGATAATTTCTCTTTTGACTAACAGTGGTAGGTTTGATAAGACAGAACAAACCCATAAGCAAAAAAAAAAATCAGGCAAGCACAAAACTTTCAACTTATAGGTGCACTCTTGTACCATCTAGGCTCTGAAGGAATTTTGTGACTATGCATTAATCTAGAGTAATATGAGTGCTATCTCAAGGAAGCCCATGTACAAGACATAGCCTTCCATTTTTCCCACAAAGAAGAGACACCAATACTTAAAGCAACTAGGAGTGCATTGGCCAGATATGCATGTGAATGTACATAGATATGTTCTAAATTGTGCTACATGCAAGAACAATCCACCAGTGGAATATGCCACATTGCTTCAAGTATCAATTGCACCTCAATGAAGTTAATATATGGTTGATTACTTGACAACAAGGACATTCCCTAAAAACGTCATGCGAGCCAAACAAAGAGCCATTGAATTGGAAGATCAAGACTTCACGTAATTGAAAATCAACTTTACAAGAGAGGGAACATGTGCAATCAAAAATGAATATTTGCCTATCTTAGAGAAAACACATGGAGGAATTAGCGAAGGACATTTCTCAAGAGATAAGACAACTAAGATTCTCTTAACTATGGGAATATGGTGGCCTACATTGCACATGGATGCTGATCATTATGTTAAGATATGTGATGATTTTTAGCGTACCAAGGTACCTATCAAAAGAGATGAGATGCCACTACAGCCGATGATGGGAGCAAGGGCATTTGCAAAGTGGGGTCTTTATTTCGTGTGACCAATCTCACCACCCACTTACAAATCCTCTAAGGTCTCCACCCTTCTAGCCGTCCAGCATGAATTGAAAGATTTGGGGGAAAGCATTGGTCATTCAATCAGGTAAAAACACTTTCTCAAAAGCAATAAAAAATGGTATTTTGGAATCTTAAGCACAACAAACCCTAGGCTAGAAATTTTTAGAATTAAATTCGGAAAAAAACTGACCCCGCTAGTCCTTCCTGAAGATTCAATGTAAATTAAATTACTAAGAAAATTTGAATGGTTGCAGTAATCATTTAAGCATAGACTTTAACTAAAGGCCTTCTAGATATTTACAAGATATTTACCAATTAAGCAAAAATTAGGTCAAAATATAGCAGATTTGATTTGTAAAGCTTGCAAGTGATGGGAGGGGTCATCAATGACCTGTGAGGGACACAATTAGCAGCAGGGGGCACCATCTTGAGACTAGGGGCTACTTGAGCTGCAAGCAACTACCATTTTCAGGCTATGAGAGCTTATGAGTGCCACAAACCTATAAATAGGACCACTTGCTTCACAATTTGACACAGATTTGGAGTCCTGGCCATTTCTGTCTCACATAGAGAGAAACACTACCCAAAAATCACTAGAGAGAAAACCTCTAGCTGATTATCCATGGTAATTAGCCTAATCCCTTTTCAATTAAAAAATTATGCTAATTTATCTATATTTTCTTAATTAATCTAAGTAATTAAGAAGATTATAATTATTTACAATCTAAATTACTCTCTTAACTCTTAATATTTTGTTGATTACTTAGATTAAGATTAGGGATATCAATCTAGTTAATTATTAAACCATATTAGAGCTAAAATTATTCCTTTTTATCTTAAATTAAGGGTAATTATACTAATTAAACTTAAACAAGTATAAGATAATTATCAGAGCTATATTAACCTGTTAAGAAGCTAAGAAAATTATCTTTGAATTTTCTAATTAGTTTTTGTAATTAATTAGAAAAAAATTAGTTGTTTTTAAATCAAAATCCTAATAGAAAACCTACTTAATTAACACAAAAATTCTTAAAGTAATTATCACAGTTAGAAAACACTATTCGAAAGCCAGGGTAGTTATCTCATGTATAAAAAATTAGTTTAGCTAATTAATTAAGAAATAATTTCTATTTTAAAGCATAAATTGAACGGAGGAAATTAGCTAAATTATTTAGATAATTACACAATAATTTTTAGACCTAGAAAACACTGTAAGAAAGTGAGGATAATTAGGTTATGAATAGAAAATTAGTTTAGCTAATTAATTAGGCTAAAGGTATCTATTTTTAAACATAAACTGAAGAGGAAAAATAATAAATCATGTTAGATAATTATGTGCTAGTTATTAGAGTTAGATTATATGATATAAAAGATGTGATAATTATCTTAAGGTTAGAAATTTAATATAGATACTTTTATAAGTCAAATTATACTAAATCTAGCTAAAAATTAAAGGGACAAACTAGTAAATCATGTTAGATAATTACATGCTATATATCAGAGTTAGATTACATGATTAAAAAGATGTGATATGTATCTTAAGGTTAAGGAATTAATATAAATATTTATCCAAGTCAAACTATACTAGTTCTAGCTAAAACTTAAAGAGGAAAATTAGTAAATCATAATAGATAATTACATGCTATTTATTAGAGTTATTTTACATGATGAAGAAGTCGTGATAATTATCTTAAGCTTAAAAAATTAATATAGATATTTATCAAAGTTGAATTATACTAATTCTAGTTAAAACTTAAAGGGGGAAATTAGTAAATCATGTTACATAATTACATGCTATTATCAGAGTTAGATTACATGATAAAGAACTTGTGATGATTAACTTAATGTTAGAAAACTAATATAGATATTTATCCAAGTCAAATTAAATTATTGTAGCTAAAAGTTAAAGAGAGAAATTAGTAAATCATGTTATATTATTACATGCTATTTATCAAAGTTAATTTACATAATCAAGAAGTCATGATAATTATCTTAAACTTAAAAATTTAATATAGCTATTTATCTAAGTCAAATTGGACTAACTCTAGCTAAAAATTAAAGATGGAAATTATTTAGTTAATTTAAAAGATTAAAAGATAATTACCAAAGGTCAAAAATATCATTATCTACTCTTGATAATTATATTATAGTTGATTAATTGACAAAAAGTCCTATTTTTAGCTAAAGATTAATTAAAAATAAATAGATGTTGCAGTCAAAAGTTTCTAGGAAAATTACAGTAAGTATAAACCAATGATATAAAGACTAGAAAATTAAATCTTCAAGAGAAAAAAAAATAATATTAATCTCAAAACAAGCAGAATTCCAGCTTAATAAAGATAGGGAAATTAGGAAAAAGATATATAATTCTATAAAAAAATTATGGGAGTTTAGAAAACCCTAAAGAAGCTAGGATAGAGTTATGTTGTCCATATAAGCGATTAAGAAATTATTAGGTCAAGAAATTACCCTCTAGGACTACAAATTTAACCTTAGTTGGGTTAAAAAGAGGAATTACATTGAATACAAAGGTTAAGTCAAGTTTTTAAATGATTTACCTAATAAATAAACATCCTTTTTTATAAGGATAAGAAGTCATGGCACCAAAAAGGACCCGAGAAAATCCTCAATCTGATGATGAGGATAGTATTCCTAAAAGAGCTAAAGCGTCGCACGTTGACCAGGCCGGGCATAGTAGTAGGCCTACTGACAAGAGCGTTCAGGCCCCGATGCTACAACAAATGCCTGATCAGTCCCACGTGGATTTTCATTATAATTTAAGTTTTGAATAATTCAAGTTCTTCTTTAAGTAATAACATTGCATACGTAAAAGAGCGAGTAAACAATTAGAAAAGGTGAAATTGGCTTAAAAATGGAAGGCATCTTCCAAGAAACGAACGTATACTTTTTCATAAATTAGGAAAAAAATGTTTCGATTGCCTGGATTGAACTAGGAAAGATATGTTTGATCATCCTTAAGACAGCTTGTCTCAAGACACCTCCGACTCCTTGGTATTTTTTGATGAATAATGATGGCTTTCTAGCCACGGATAAGTCGGTTATCCCCATTAACGATGAGTTTCTACTCTGTGTCATGTTTTGATGTTCTTCATAAGTTAGGATACCATTTTTTATCCTAGGGGAGCCCCCCAATTGTATAGGCAACTGGTTTGGTGTATGGGCACCCCGAACCTTGGGTGGGGGTTTATCCTCCCCGGATTGTGAACAAGGAATGGGTGCCGTTTTCACCCTTAGGTGGTCTTGAGGCAAGAAGAGTACTGATCATGGTTATTATGGGCAATGTTTTGATTGACAGTACCCTGTCTTAAGTTTAAAAATGTCTGTTTGCTAAAATAATGCTTTTCAATGCTATCTTTAATACTTGATCGAAAGAATCAGTGTGACGGAAAGTTTAAAAAGGAATCCATTACTTTAAATGTTAAAACAATGTGACAGTAATTAGAAAACAAAAGAATCATGTGTGAGTGTAGGGTGGTAAGTGTGGATTGACTAAGGGTGTCAATCATGGACGTGTGGACCTGATTAGTCAGGTAACTATCCATCCATGTGCACTAAAAACATTTAGAAAACTTCTTCACTTGCAAAAGAGTCCACCAGCGGTTGTGCCCTCACATATGTTAGGGGGAAAAGAGTGTTGGTTGAGGATACTTTAGCCCAATTTTTGTGAAGTTATAGGGCCGAAATAGTTTTTGATTTTTAAGATGTTGTCCCGTTTCCGCTGCGAGATAGGACTAGGTCCTCTTCTAGGGCTATAGACCCAAGCCATTTCAATGGTAAAGGTCTATGCCTTGGATTTTTCTTGTTTAAAGACTCTGATTTTTATTAGGTCTAGAGACCTTTCAAGGAACCCATCCCAAATTTTGGTATTGGCTGGTTGGGGATATCACAAGTGGTATCAAAGCATGTGTTAATTAAAATCTTGGACCTAGGGAAAAGTTTAAGGTGTTAGGTTGAAATAAGTGATCTTTGACAAATTCAATTAAAGAGGTATTTAACTGAAAAAAGGGAGAGAAAGAAAGAGAGAGAATTATCCCCATCTTTGCAGGAAGATTTTCATAAGGCCTACCACAAATTCATGGATTTCAACATTAGGTTTATGAGGGCTTGCCTATCCAGATACTAGTCAATGCGAAAAAGTGTGACGAAATGGCTAGACATGAGATTTTCTCCTCCCACTCTGAGGATCAAGTGGTCAGGGTTTCGTGGAATTTTCTTTATTGATGCGAGAGAGTTAGAACGGTTAGAACTAAATATGAAGAGACCCTTGATCAGGTGTCTAAAGTAACCTACCTAGGTAGAATGTGGCCCATAGGTGTAGGCCCTAGTTTTAGTGGACCAAAAGAAAACACCACAAGTGTTTCCAAATCCAATCCAAGACCCCCAAGATAAACCGCAGGGGCAAAAAGGGAAAAATCGTAAAAAGAAGATTGGGACGTACCCAAACCCAGTAGACAAGATTGAGCAGGTTGAACAATCTAAGAGGTTTAGTGGAGGAGACTCAAAGGAAACTAGAACCAGAACCCATGCATGTCAAAATTCATGACACAGTGTTTCCCACGCAAGTTCATCCACCCCACATGAACCATAGACCGTTAGCCATACCTAGTATCATCCAAGAAGGGAGTGAGGACGGGACATATTTTGATCCTATATCTGATCCACCCAAAGTCCACAAGATGTTAGTATAGGACTATCATCATCTTTATACACAGTGGGATCTTCATGGATTGTATTAACTCTTGTACATATCATGGTTCTCATGGGTATGCTATAAGAGCAATTTTGTTTATGGTTTGGCGATTGTCTTCATCCTGTATGCAAAAGTTTTAAGTATGAGATAAGTTAAAAGCATAAGTAAGAGAGATTTTCATCTAGAACTAAATTCTGCTAATTTAATCCCAGGGTAATACTCAAGTAAATAGCTTTTACACTATTACTCAAGAGAAAAACTTACTACTAAAGCAAGTCCAACTCCCTACCTTCAAGGGAGTGGGACCCAATTTAGATCGAGATACCAAAGCGTGGCTAGATGCTATGGACGACTATTTTAAAGTTGCAGGAACTACTCAAGAAAACCAAACAATGTTGGATATGTCCGTCTCAGCGGAGATGCCAAACTTTGGTGGAAGCAATACTGCAGAGATAATCCCAGGAGTAGTCCATCTTAGGAGAAAATGAAGTAGGAAATCAAAGAACGCTATCTCCCTCCTGCACATCAGGCTGTCAAGATGAACAAATTATTTGGTCTACGCTAGCTAGGACTCTCTCTGGAGGAGTACTACACAATATTTGTCTTTTTACGACGCTATGGTCCCCAGATGACAATGGAGCAGCAGATTTCTGGCTTCTGTCAAGGCCTCAATAAACCCTTGAGTACACGTCTCGAAGCCATGAGGCCTACATCAATTCAGGATGCTCTTCTTAGGGCCAAGCCTTTTGCAGTTGAAGGAACCAACTCTACAAGGAACTATAATGGATTTAGTTACTTTAGGGGAAGAGCCAAGGGAAATTTCAACCAAAAATATCAACAACGTGGAGTAGCTGCAGCAGTGAACTTGGAGCATACCTTCCCAAATGTTAGGTGCTATTAGGGCACTATAGAAATAACTTTCCAGAAGAGCGAAACCCTCGAACTACTACTAAAGGCATTCCTCAAAATCAAGGAGACAATCTAAGAGGAGGTAGAAATGGAGGACTAGGTAGAGGAAGAGCAAGAGGAGCCAGATCTTATGCAAGATGAAAGAGCCACTAGCTTGGCCACAATTAGCAATCCTAGAGGTTAGCAACAATAGGCAGTTTTGTAAACCACTATAAATCAATAATGTAAAACTTTGAGTTACTTATATATTATAATGGTATACATTTTTTTTTCCCCAAAATTGCTTAAGGAATCTAAAGTTAAATTAGCATTCAATCAAGAAATTAAGGGTCGATCTAGCAAATGAGAAAGAGGTTCTCGATAGTGAAACAAGAATTTGAATCTTGAGAATGAGATAGTTATCAAGAAACCAACTCACATTCTTTGTGCACACGATAGCCTTCCTTGAAAAATAACCTAGATATGGGAGTATTAATGTACAACACTAATAAGAAGCCAAAAAGAACTCTTGGTATGATACTTCTTAAAATCCTTTACATATTGTTGGTCAACCAGGTTAGAGCACAGAGGGGGTACCTCTGGTGCAATAGTGAAAGCTTGTGCCGAATACAGATTACTCAAGATGGCAAGAACACACAGAGCGCATTCAGATTGGCAAAGCTGGAATACATGATACTTGTCTAATGCTGATTGCTGTTGTGAACGGTCAGTTAGACCGAGCTTGTTCATGTTGACAAGGTGGATATATGGATCTTTTATGGAATGGATTTAACCTGATTTTGAGATGATACAAATGATTTGTAGAGGTTTTTAAGATAGTCTCATCACTGAGAGCTTCTTGGGAAAAATTGAGTATCAAGTAATTAGTAAGGAATTGTAGAAAGCCCAACCAGATTGTATCCTTGAAACTAGAAAGAACTCTTAGAGTCGTAAGAATTGGTCAAGTGGAAAGCTTATTCCCCCCGAAGATGCCACTTGGGACGATGAAACCTCTCTTTTAAAAAGACTTTCCCAATTTCGGTTGAGATGAGGGCATCTCAAATTCTTAAGTTGGGGTGATTGTAAGGTCTCCACATTTATAGCTGTCTGGAATGAATTAAAAGCTTTGGGAGAAAGCATTGGTCATTCAATCAGGTAAAAACACTATCTCAAAAGCAATAAAAAATGGTATTTTTGGAATCTTAAGCACAACAAACCCTGGGCTAGAAATTTTCAAAATTAAATTTGGACAAAAACTAACCCCCCTAGTCCTTTTGAAAGATTCAATGTAAATAAGATTATTAAGAGAAACTAAATGGTTGCAGTAATCATTTAAGCATAGACTTTACTAAAGGCCTTTCAGATATTTACCATATATTTATCAATTAAGCAAAAACTAGGTCAAAATATAGCAGATTTGATTTTTAAAGATGACAGGTGATGGGAGGGGTCATCATTGACCTACCAAAGACATAATTAGTAGCACGGGGTGCCATCTTAAGCCTGGGGGCTACTTGAGCTGCAAGCAACTGCCATTTTCAAGCTATGAGAGCTTATGAGTGCCAAAAACCTATAAATAGGACCCCTTGCTACACAATTTGACACAGACTTGGAGTCCTAGCCATTTTTCTCTCACATAGAGAGAAACTCTATCCAAAAATCACAAGAGAGTAAAGTAAACCTCTAGCTAATTATCCATGGTAATTAGCCTAATCTTGTTTTAATTAGCAAAATTATGCTAATTTACCTATATTTTCTTAATTAATCTATTTAATTAAGAAGATTAAGTTTATTTACACTCTAAATTACTCTCTTAATTCTTAATAGTTGATTGATTACTTAGATTAAGATTAGGAATATTAATCTTATTAATTATTAAGCCATATTAGTGTTGAAATTAATTTTTTTCTTAAATTAAGGATAATTATACTAATTAAACTTAGATTAGTATAAGATAATTATCAGAGTTGGATTCAACTATCAAGAAGCTAGGAAAATTATCTTTAATTTTTTTGATTAGTTTTTGTAATTAATTAGGCAAAAACTAGCTATTTTTAATCAAAAAATTGATGGAAAACTGACTTTATTAGCTAAAAAATTCTTAAGTTAATTATCACAATTAGAAAACATTGTTAGAAAGCCACAATAATTAGTTCATGTATAAAAAATTAATTTAGCTAATTAATTAAGCAAAATTTATATGTCTTAAAGCATAAATTGAACGGGGAAATTAGTTAAATTACTTAGATAATTACACAGTAATTATCAAAGCTAAAAAACATTACTAGGAAGCATGGATCAGTGGGTTATGAATAGAAAATTATTTTAGCTAACTAATTAGGCTAAAATTGTCTATTTGTAAGCATAAATTGAAGAGAAAAATTAGTAAATCATGCTAGATAATTACGTGCTCATTATGAGAGTTTAACTACATGATATAAAAGATGTGATAATTATCTTAAGGTTATTAAATTGATATAGATATTTATATAAGTCAAATTTTACTAAATCTAGCTGAAAATTAAAGAAAAAATTAGTAAATCATGTTAGATAGTTACATGCTATTAATCTGCACCAGAATCCACATACTAGACATTATCACTAGATTTTCCACATTTGCAGACATAGTATTTAGCATGTGCTGCATCACAAATAGCTTCTTGGGTTCATTTGCATTTCTACCATTATTTGCATAATTTTATTCCTACCTCTTGTTTATAAATTCACGTTCAAAGTGACCATGTCTTCTCCACAACCCCAACAAACTACATTTTTGTGTTGACCTATATTATTGAGTTGCACATTTCCACGTCCTCTTTGACTCCCCCTGCCTCAAAAATTTCCTCGACTACCACCTGTGTTCTGACCATGATTGTTGTTGTGCTTGGTAGTTGCCTCTTCCTCACTCATCCATGACATGTACCATGTCCTCTTCCTCTTCTTCTGTTGTTGAAAACGATCTATTCAAAATTGTTTCCACCCTACGTATAGGAGTCTTCCTCAAGTTTCTTCTCTTCCACAATCAATAATGACACCAAATCTGTAAACGATGGAATCTTCTCTCAAAGATGGATTCTAGTTTTGAATTGTTTGTATTCAGGACCCAAACCTCACAGATAGACTTCTACTTTATGATCATCATCGACTGTAAACCAATCGATGCAAGTGACTCACAGATGTTCTTTATCTTCAACAAATATTCTGATGGACAAACTTTTCTTCTACACAATATTCAGCTCAGTCTTCAACTACAGCTTAGTATTAGTCACATCCAATGATAGCAAAGTGTCCCAAGCCTCCTTAGGAGATTGAGCATCCTATATATACCCAATCATAGTGTCTTGTACACTGACAGATGTCCAATACATGACCTTCCGAGCTCCCTGGTTACAATCTTAAATGTCTTAATTTGTGGAGCACTCGCACCTTCCTCTAGCAATAGTGGTGCTATCTCATGCTCTCCATCAATGTAGTCCCAATAACCTTTGTCCATAAGGAAATTTGTCATTCTGAACTTCCAAGCATGGAAGTTGTTCTTGTCTAACTTCTCACTGACAACCTGGTTAATCCCATCATTGCTAGACGACATGTTTAACCCTTTACACAGACTTCAAGCAACCTGCTAAAAATAGTCAATTGCCATTTGTAACCATAACCTGCATACATACACTTGTTTCACTATATTAAACAGTATATGTGCACATTGCAACCAAACCAAAGCTTTTTGCACCACCTATATGTAGATCTCCAGAATCCCGAACCTTAGCATTTATGCACATGAATGTAGTCTAACCAAAACGAGGGTCGAAATGCGTCGGGAATGAAAATCTAGCTACACAAATTTAGTCCAAAGGACTTTATAGAACCCTGATATGCACATTCTCCAAGTGGAATCACCTGAATCAAAGATTGTTGGTGACGACTTTCAAGAATACTAAAGCCTCTTCCTAGGCTGCTCTTGCTTGCTGTTCCAAGCTCCTCAAACACAACCAGGATCTGATACCATGTCAAGAGATAGAGACGGAGAGAGCTTGAGATATTGCAAGCACACACACACACACACACACACACACACACACACACACACAAAGATGGAGGCAAAAGACTATACTTCTTCTTCTTCACAAACTCAAGATAAGAGGTCTACAGAACATAGTGATGATTATTGTCGGTGATAGTCATCCAGGAGTTGTACATGTTGAGCTTGACATCTCAACAAAAATTAGGTAAAGGAGGATCAGGTCATGTTAGGTCCAAAGGTAACCCCATACTCTTGTATATACTCCATACACGAAATTTTTTTATATTTTTTTTCTAGTTACATGGTCAACTTTGGTCAAAATTTGTTAAAAGGCACAAAAATAGACTAATAGTGTCTTAAATTCTTTGTACATAGCAGGAAAAGAGAGCTAGGTAGAGAATACAAATCAACTTGAACAACTAGATCCTGGCCTAAAAGATTAGATGCATCCAAGCATAGAAAAATTAGAGAGACAACACAAGACTTGATCTTATTCCCGTTATACCATTGTCTTAGGGTTACGGGAGCCCTTGCACCGTATCACCCTCTTACAATTAGTCCTAGGCAAACAATTCAACAGGCCCCTTAAAACCACAAAGCATAAAAGGACACAAATAATCTTAAGGACAAGTTCACCTTATACAAGCCATTGAGACAACTTGCCAAGTTGATTTTGGAGAGAAGAGTTGTAGCCATTATACACAATTACACCCCAAGCTATCAATCTTATTTATGAGCAAGCGGAAGCTACAAATGTCATGGAGAGTAGGGCATCACTTGATTTCTCTCAATAGTCTCAAAGCATCTCTATGCACATATGCGTATAATGTGATAGAGATCTCTCAAATCCTACAATATCCTTACATAACTAGGGTTGGAGAGTGCTATGTTCTGTGTGCAATGGATTGATTTTACAAAAGAAGAGAAGGGATCTATTTATAGGTTTTTGGAATCCCCAGTTAGTATTAAGACTATTCAATTTTATTAAGAGAAACACGGATTATAATTTTTTTGAATTTCAAATGAGAGTGGGTCTCATATCCTTTGAATCATGTGAATGCGTGGGCTCAAGGAGACAGAATTATTGAGTTTGAAAGAAAAGAGGATTCAGAAACTTGGGAGTGTCTACTTTAGTGGATAATATAGGGTGAATTTTTCACAACAAGGCTAGTGGTTAGTGTTAGTAATCACTAAAAAGTTAGTGGTAAAATTTACAATGGGTATAATGAGTTGGATGGTTAAAGGAGATGGTGAATGAAGTGGGAATCCTTGAGATGGTGAAGCCTTGAAGAAGCTTGGACTTACCTTGTGTATATTGTCAAGAATGACTATCAATCCTCTTCTTCTTCTTCTTCTTCTTCTCTTCTTTACGCCTTCATTGCCGATGTCGATCACCAATGATGAAAATGACGATTTGGTGACAAGAGAGGAAGAAGAAACATTTCCTATGAGAAAGAGCTAGTTCCTCACTTATCATAACTCTTGTGCTAGCATACATAATAGCATAGTAATGAAGAAGAAATATATGGCAAGATCAAGCATTGAAGCATGGCTCTTGGATGGATTTGCACTCCATAGCCAAGAGTGTTGGTGTAGGCTCTCAACCTCTACTTGCTTGGAGAAGGAGAGGGAGTTCTTGCACTTTGCATAGTACACAATGAGAGTGTTTGTGAGTGTGTGTATGTGAGTATACCCCCTAAGCACCCCCCTAGCTTGCTTGGGTCGACCCCCCCTTGTAGCTCATGCTTGAAGCTCATTGGACCCCTCCAGGCCTAGCCAATCACAAGTAGGAGCCATTACAAGCAACATGGGTAGCCTTGGGACAAGTGTCCCCCTTTCCCCTTTGAGAGAGAGGACTTGATAAATGAAAAATAAATTAATTAAATATCCTAAATTATCATTGGACCCCTTGGGTGGCCAACCAATAGGCTTCAGGCACACCATGAGGGCAATATGGGGAGGAACTTGACAAGTGTCCTTGTTGCCTCTTCAAGCTGGGGCTTCAATTATGTGTGTGTGTGTGTGTGTGTGTGTGTGTGTGTGTGTTCTCTCTCATCCCCCCCCCCCCCCCCCCCCCCCCCTTGTAGGCTCGCCCCCCTCCTTGTAGGGATATTTTTGACTTTGGATGAGCAAGCCCCTTAGTCATCAAGCATGACTAAGCACTTGAAGTAGGGGGTGTTCCCACAAGCATCTCAGGCAAGCTTCTCAAGGCACCTCAAGCACCTTAACCGTGCACCAAGTCAAGCACCTCAAGCATGGAGCCAGTCAAGCACCTCAAGCATCTTAATCAAGCACCTCAATCATGACAAGCACCTCAAGCAGGACAAGCGCCTCAAGCACGACAAGCACCTCGAGCTTGGGCCGGGTTCCTACCTCAAGCTCAGCCCTAGCTTACCTAAGGTCAAAGGAGTTTTACACACATTATTGGAGGTCTTCAATGAATCTAACCCTAAGGTCTTATGGTCCATTGGTTAGCCTTGCTCTTGATAGACCATCTCCCATTTGGACCCCTTTACTATTGGCCCCGTGTTGAGATAGATCTATAAGCACATATCTATATCTTAACACTTGTTCCCATTTATTCTCCCACATTAAGTGATCAATTTAATATGATAAAATCATTTGGGTTGGTTAGATATTAGATTTTATGACATTACCTCTCTCTTGAAATCATAGTCGTCCTCGACTATGAGGTAGAAGAGATAAAGCCTTAGTCATTAGTCAATCGTACTTAGCGGGTAGAGGATCCCTTTTTTACCAAGATGGATGACTAATCCATTTGGTGCTTGGGAGACATAGCTGCCGCAAGCATGCCTGCTCTTTAGTCCATTTCATTCTCCCAAAGTAGAGTGACAAATTCTAGTTGGTGTTTGAGAGATGTCGTCATCACAAACATGATTCTAAGCATGCATACTAGTTAAATTTGTGCACAATTAAAAAGAGGATTAGTCTTATAAGACAAAAACATGAGTCATTTAAAAGAGAGTTGTACATTTGCTTACTCTAATGTAGCATTGTAAGCATTGACAAGGTTCATACTATCCTTAAGTTGTACTCCTTGCATCCATTTAGCATCTTCAAAAGGATAATTTTTGAACTTAATAAGATACCGTTGGAATATCTTACCATGTCGTAGTACCTTGTCTTCATGCTGAAGGACAACTTCGGGTTGTAGCACCTCTTCTTGGTCTTCAACTTCGGGAGGGTCTTCAATAATTGGTTCAGTTGGTGGCTCTCCTTTGTAGGGCTTAAGTAGGCTTACATGAAAGGCATTGTGTATAAGCCAATCGTTGGGCAACTTGAGTTGATAAGCCGTCTCATTGATGGGCTTCAAGATTTGGAAAGGACCATAGTATCTTTTTGCTAGTTTAGCATAATACTTTTGATGGCCCGTAGCATTTTTGCCCGTCGTTTGCCTTAATCGAGCCTTAGGAAACTTGAGTAAGACCCAATCATTTTCTTTGAACATTAAGGTTCTTCTGTGCTTATCAGAAACAGCTTTTTGCCTTCGTTGACAGATGGCTATAGCCTCCCTAATCTTTTGAAAAGATTCTTGTAGGTCACAGCTATACTCATCGGCGGCAAAGATCTTCCCATGTACTTTGAGTAGCAAGGGACTTTTAGGTCTTCCCTCTATGATCTCGAAAGGCGCTTTCCCCGTAGAAGTATGTACAGTATTATTGTAGGCATACTCTACTAGAGGTAAATACTTTTCCCATTGTGAGCGTTGATCTACTTTGGTAACATAAGTCTTGAGTAGATCGAGTATCGTAAGATTGGCTATCTCACTTTGGCCATCCGTTTGTGGGTGATAGGCCGAAGAGAAATTCAATCTTGTTCCTAGATTTTCAAAGAGACCTTTTCAAAAATTACTGGTCATTCTAGGATCTCTATCTGACACGATGGATGTGGGTAATCCATGGTGCTTGAAAATCTGAGATATGAAGAGAGTTGCCATTTGATGTGCCTTAATAGTCTTTTTGACAGGAATAAAATGTGCTTGCTTGCTAAACCTGTCGACTATTGTCTATATTCCTGTATTCCCATGGATAGACTTGGGTAATCCAAAGATGAAATCCATGTATATACTCTCCCATGGTGAATTTGGAATAGGCAATGGCTGGAGTAATCCAGGTTGCTTCCCTCTATCATACTTGGTCTTTTGGCATACTACACATTTTGAAACATACTCTTGTATGTCCACTTTCATGGTAGGCCAATAGAAATACGTCTCTACTCCTCGGAGAGTAGGTTGAATACCTCTATGCCCTGCATATGGAGGAGCATGGGATTCATACATAACCTTCTCACGAAGGGAATGGGTAACACATAGCCTATTTTCGTGGAGAAGATAACCATTCTGCAAGGTGAATGGTTCCTCTTTCTTCCCCAAATCAAGGGCTGACATTATGTCTCTAAAGTCAGGGTCAGTAGCATACTCATCTATCATAGAGGATAGATCATTGTGAGTAGCTATAGACACCGCATTAACTTTTGGTCGTCGTGAAAGTGCATCAGCCACTTGATTGTGCTTACCAGCTATGTGAGCAATATGGAAATTAAATTGTGAAAGAAAATTTGCCCACCTCATTTGTTTGTCAGAAAGTTTGGTTTGCGTCATGAAATACTTGAGACTTTGGTGGTCGTTCGTAGGATAAATGGAGTCCCCAATAGGTAGTGCTTTCATGTATCTAGGGCATGTAGAACAGCTAAAAGCTCTTTCTCATAAATGCCCAAGACTCGTTCATCACTATTGAGCCTTCGGCTCTCATATGCTATGGCATGCCCTTCTTGAAGCAAAACCGCTCCAAGGCATTCACCACAAGCATCACATTGGACCTCAAATGGTTTTGAGAGATCCGGAAGCACGAGGACTGGTTGGGAAGTAAGCTTCTCTTTGAGTTTTTCAAAAGAATTTTTCTCCTTACCAGTCCATACAAACTTAACGTTCTTCTTTGTTAAGTCTTGTAGTGGTCCTGCTACTTGAGAGAATTTTGCTATGAAGCGTCTATAGTATGCACACATACCAATAAAGCTTCTTAGCTCATGTAGATTCCTTGGGTTAGGCCATGATTTTATTACCTCTAACTTTGATAGATCCATACGAATACCATCGTGAGAGATAATATGACCTAGATATTGAATCTCTTGAAGGAAGAATTCACTTTTCTTTTGGTTGATAAAAAGTTTGTTTTCCCTCAAAGCTTGAAAAATCACTTGGAGATGTTGCTTATGTTCCTCCAAAGATTTGGAGTAGATGATGATATCATCAAAGAACACTCCAGTGAATTTACGATATGGTCTAAAAATTTTCTCCATGAGACGATTGAAAGTAGTTGGTGCATTAGTCAAGCCAAAAGGCATGACTAGATATTCATAAAGACCAAATGTTGTGCGAAACGCGGTCTTTAGGATATCTTCATCCACTATCCTTATTTGATGATAGCCACTCTTAAGGTCAATCCTACTGAAGTAGGTAGAGCCTTGTAGCTTATCAAACAGATCTTCTACCCGAGGCACGGGAAATCTGTTTTTGATAGTGATATGGTTTAGTGCTCGATAGTCCACACACATATGGTATGTACCATCTTTCTTTTGCACTAAAAGGACTGGAGAACAAAAGGCAGAGGAACTAGGCCTCACCATCCCTTTGTCTACCAATTCCTGTACTTGCCTCATAATCTCCTCTTGTTGAGCTTGTGAGACTCGATAAGGAGGTTTGTTAGGCGGTGAGCTTCCTGAAAGGAGCTCAATACGATGGTCATCATCCCCTCTTTTGGAGGTAGGTCCATAGGGATATCATCGATGAACACATCTTGGAATCCTTTTAGAAAAGTAGACAAGTCTAACTCTTCTTGATTCCTATCATTTTCATTTGATGAAACATTATTAGCTTTTAGAGACTCTTTGACATAAATCATGTACCCAGAAACTGAGCTCTTCATTGATTTATCAAAAGAAAGAGGATTTACAAGTGGAATAGTGTGACCACGCTCACTAGCATCTATATACATGTTCTTTCCCCTGTAGGTGAAGTAAATTCTCCTTTCAGGGAACTTCATGTTGGCAGCCATGTGATCAAACCATGGTGCCCCTAGGATAACATCTTGATGTTGGAGAGGAGAGATGAAGAAGTCTTCTTTGTCGACATAGCTTTGGACATGAAGCCTCAACTTCCCAATCAAGGGAGTAACGGAGGCTTGTTGTCCCTTGAAAGCTGCATCAGCTGTTACTATATCTCCCATCCCAAAAGCTTGAATGCCCAACTTGGTGGCCAACTCTATTGATATGAAGTTGAGAGTAGAGCCAGGGTCAAACAAGATGAAGGCATCATGCTCTCTTACCTTTCCCCAAGCATAGGAGATTGATGATCCTTTGCAATGAGCATCCTCTTTTGGAGCTTCGATGGTGGAAGCCCTAGGAGTCTCATTGCGAGTATTCTTCTTGGGGCAAGAACGATAGCCATGTCCTTGCTCCCCACACTTGAAACATTTATGGTCCTTGCAAAAAGCTTCAAGCTCTTCAGGAGAGAGTTTGTTTTTACCTTTGTAAACTCCCTTCTCCTTGGACCGATTGTTGTTGTTGGAAGTGCCTTGGGAATTATTTTGAGCATTGGATTTCCCCTTTGCATCATTTTTATCTTTGTTTTCCATGGGCTTGACATTACGTCTAGCCCCTTGATGGAAATTGATGCGTGAAGCAACCATGGTGTGATGGATTACTTCGATAATAGTACCAGGCCGTTGAGAGTTGATGTATTCGGCCATCTCTTCAGGTAATCCTGCACAGAATTGCTGTCTTTGCTCGGTAAAGTCTATCTTTTGAAAGGCAGTAGCTTTAAGATGTAAATCCCAAAACTTGTCCACATACTTGTTGATAGACTCATGAGAGAGAAACTTTATCTTTAGTATCGCTTGGAAGAAATTGCTTCATGATGGAAACTCGTAGAGTTTTCCATGTCTTTGGGGCTTCTCCATTGCCACGAAGGCTAGCCCACCATTGACGAGCTGATTTTTGGATGCATAGCTACATGGCGTAGCTTGGAGGACTCTGTGAAGCCCTCGTCCCCAAAGGCCGCATCAAATTGCTGGATGAAGGCCAACACTTTGTCGGTAGCACCAAAGGTGCCATCGTAGGTGAGAAAAGAGATACTCTTTCCTCCCTCCTTGAACTTCTTTAGCTTTTGTGACCTTCGCCATGCACGAAATGATTTGCGATGTCCTCCCCTCTTGTATTCTCTAGGAGAATAGCCATAACTTTCATCGGAAGAGGAGGAAGGTGAAGAAGAAGGAGAAGAGGGTGACCTCTTCCTAGCCCTTTTCTTCCTTTGTTTCCTCTCTTGCCTTTCAGAGTGATGAGGAGAAGGACTATAGGTTGTTCTTTTCCTCTTGGGAGGAGTAGGCGATCGTCTAGACCGCCGTCTTTGTGGAGCTATGTCTTCAGAAGAACTTAGACTTTCATTGCTTTCTTTCTCTTTGGATTCCTCCTCTCGAATGGGAGAGAGTCTTCTTTTGGGGGTCTCTTGAAGAGGCCTCCTAAGCTCTCTCTCCTCTGGGAGAGGAAGGGAAATTCCATAATTACGAAGTTGTTGAGTAACTTCGGCTTGCAAAGCAGGTTTTCCCATAGCTTTCTGCAACCTAGCGACGAGATAATTCACAAACATGGGAGCATCATCATTAGCACCTTCATGTGCAAAATCAAACATTAGGAAATTTCGGAGGTCATTTGGAGGGCCTTCTAAGAAAATGTATTATTTGCTCTCTCTCTCTAGAAAAAATGGCAAATAAAAGAGCTGGGTCTTTCATAGTAAAAGTTCAAAAAGTGTACTTTAAGTAGATTCCTTACTCTTCTGAACATTCGTTCGTAGTGATTGAGGGATAATCCTCTTTTCAGTTGCATTGAATGAACCTCGTCAATATGGAGGGAATGAGGCTAACATGGAGGGATGAAGGCGCAGCCGCTATTCACTTTCCATTAAACCTGCACATTTGGCTAATGGCACACTCCTCAAATGGCACAAATGTTACCCAGAAACGAGCCAAATATCACCTTCACATTGATTTGGACAATGAGTACCAACCATTGATTAAGCGCAATAAAACAAACACACATATGCCTCCCGCTTCCATAGACACGCTCAGAGCTCAAGGAGCTAAACACATAGATATCTGGACGAGAGGCTCTCTCTACCCTAAGAATCCAATGACTAATGCGTCTCCACCATTTGTCAATCCTACAAGCTTATTGACCTTTGCTGGTGATGGAGAAAAGGGCCTTCTGGGTTATTGTAAATCTCTTACAAGAGAAGCTGAAACTTACAAGAGCATTCTCCAAGCTCAACAATGTGAGATTGTTCGCCTTTCACATTTACATTCTACAGATCAGGTTACCATTTTGCAACATAAAATAGAGGTACAAGAACTGAAAGGAAAGGTGCGAAGTTGTCAAATGAAGGACACCATCTTGGGTGGTCGTATCCGAAAGAAGAAATTGCACAATCTTGAAACATTGCAGGTTGCATCAGGAGGTCTCAAGAAAAGAATCCGAGCATTAAGGTGATGCTTCTTGGTTGGCTACATTGTCTTAGTTAAGTAATCTTTTTGTTTTTTCTTGTTATGCATTGTTTTCATGTGCCTAAATAGTGTTAGTGAAGCAAATTTTCTGTTATTTACTTATGCATTGTCTTCATGTAGAGATTCAATCTATCCTGACAAGGAAAACATTGACCCCAAAGCCAATATAGGAAAGATATTGAAGCCACTTATAAGTAGAAGCCTGGCAGCAGATATAGTACATGACAAGAAGTTTAAGGTCCTACAACGAAATGTAGTGGACCGCTTTGTTTCAGAGAACTCAGTGCCTGCAAAAGAGATACAAGGCACACTTGATTCACTTGGTGTAAGCAAAAGAGGATATTCGGCTATCCAAAAGTCTGTCTCATCCATCTTTGTTAGGAAGGGTATAAAATCCAAACTTCTACCATCAGCCTCAAGTGTTTGGAAAGAGAGGCTTCAGCTTAACGAGGCACAGGGAGACTATCTTGGACAGCCCTTTCATATTAAAGCAACTTACAGTGGCCATGGAGCAAACATGGCATATGATGAGTTCAACAATATTTTTATGGACCTGCGGATATTACAAAAGAGAATGGTGGAGTTTTACAACATCACATTTGAAGAGTCACGTGGGGTATTACATTTTGTGTTAAAACTGGATGAGTGTGAGCTTGTTAAAGAGAAAAAGCTAGAGCGTGTTACTATTACTTTAATGAATAGAGCCCTCTCAAAGTGTCCCAGTGATGATCCTTTATATTTTAGTGTTCAATCAGAATCTAACATATGGTGGCTTGGTGCGTTTGAGGTAAGCGAGATTCTCAGGTAAGCTCAAATGTTCACATCTACTTAAGTCTCATTTATTTTGTGTTGCAGGTAAAGAAAGAAGATCATGAGATTCTATATTGGGTGTTCCATCGAACTAATATTCCGGAGGTGATTGATCGACAGACTAACCAGGGAGAGGTACTACGACTAGATGGAAGTGGAGACTTTCAAGTTCAGTGGCATCTTGCAGGTGACCTCAAAACATTAAAGTGCATGTATAATTGTGGAATGGGTGCAATGGCAAAGTCACCGTGTTTGTTCTGCATGGAGCCTGCAAAGGTCATGGACCCAAAGTGGTGGAGAAAAGCTCCAACACGTCACATTGAGGATCCTGCTTTTCGACCGGTTTTGAAAATACCACTTGTGAATGTCCACATTTGTACAATGCATGCCCTTTGTAGAATTGTGGAGAAATTGGTCTACTTATACATCGGGTTTGCTTGGAAGATTAAGAACTCCGCAGAACGACAAGTAGCCCTGCAATGCTTAGAAATGGTACTGTCGAATATGGGGCTTCATGGTGGCAATGTGAAAATCCAACGGGATGAAAAGAGATCAACTGCTGAGAAGGATGTCCCATGCAAACCATCCATCGGTGGGGTGAAGGCACGGAGGTTTTTATCTAAGCCTCAAGGTACAAGAGATCCAAAGCTAACAAAACATGGAAAAATATATAACACATCTTATGTTAGCAAGGTAGAGTATCAGAGCTGGAAAAAGCTACATATTGCAGTCAAAGACCATGAACCAACTACTCGTAACGCGAAGGCTGAGATTGGCGATCAATAGACATCCTATTTTTGATGTGCGACAAAGATGACTGGTCACAAGGTGATATGAACAAGTTCAAGGAAAATCTCAACCTTCTGAAAAACTCATTCAAGACAGCATGGACAGACACCCAGATTACTCACTACATGGTATTATCATGTATTTCTTTCTCTCTTATGTGCAAATATGTGATTGTAAAACATTCTAACTAATCTGTTTTCATATCCAGCACATCATCTTCAATCATTTACCATATTTTATACAGAAGTATGGGAACCCGGCAATATGGAATACCCAAGGGATGGAAAAGTCTCATTACATGGTGAGAAATGCTTATTTCAGGCACACACGACATGGTGGCTCGAATGC
The DNA here is from genome assembly GCF_014529385.1 of Adiantum capillus-veneris. Lineage (NCBI taxonomy): Eukaryota > Viridiplantae > Streptophyta > Polypodiopsida > Polypodiales > Pteridaceae > Adiantum > Adiantum capillus-veneris. The sequence goes on from NC_140931.1 coordinate 160,458,811, forward strand.
AGGAAAAATAAGTCTTGGCAAATTCAGCAACACCACAAGCCATCAGACATTTACAACAACAAAAAGTTAAAAGATCAATGGCATACAACAACTCCGGAGCTCATGAAAGTCAACGAAGGTGGAGAGAGACAATGGTGTATGTGAATCACAAGTGGAGAAAGATACTCTGAGTGGATGACATTGTACAAAATTTATGTAATACATGATCTTATACAATTGCTACTTGAAGTGTATCAAGATTTTGAAGGTTCAATTTTTTTTTTTCGCACGTCACCCTTGTAACGAATCATGAGATGTTTGCCATACTCTAAAAGTTCATCTGGGTTTTGTCTACCAAGAGCTAGTGCCATTGCTGTGTAGGTGTAGTAATACGCTGCCCGACCACCTGTATAGCCCGGGCAGTAACCAAAACAATCTCTAGCAAACACTTTGTCCACAAGAATGACTTTATCTGCACTTTTGGGCAGCACCGGTCCACCCAAGAAGCGTGATAGTGTCTTGAATGTGTAAGTTTCTATTGAACCCTCTTGCGACATGGAATTGTGAAAAACTACTATCGGCGACTCGCAAAGCTTTGAAAGGTACTGCGCTAGGGCCGCATCCCTTCCTCGATACTCTCTTGTCCGGCGCCGAAGGAAGTCATCCTTGTCAGCAATCCAAGACTGCACATACCATGTCAGAAGTGACACAAAGAGAGAGAGAGAGAGAGAGAGAGAGAGAGAGAGAGAGAGAGAGAGAGAGAGAGAGAGAGAGAGAGAGAGAGAGAGAGAGAGTTACCATGAAGCTCTCATCCTGCAGAAAGAGGTTTTCTTGCCACATGGCTACAGATGTAGTTGACCCCTGACCTGAATGGTTAAACCAATCCTCCACTTCTTTGTTACTTGTTGATGGTCTTAGGCTTTGTCTTATTGCTTGGAAGGTGGCTTCATCAGGTAGTGTCTCCTTGTATTTTTCAGCTTTCTCAAAGCATCTTCGAAGGCATTCCATTGGATTGATGGATGTTTCCATTGCCTCATCATCACTACTATCCTCTGAAACAAATCCACTCCTCTCCTCTTGGACTCTGGAAATAATAGCCAGGGAGAAATCCTCCCTTAAATAAAAGACACTTTAAGATATAGGTCCTGTCTCCAATCCTGAAGTCAGGCACAGTAGGCAACATCATCTGAGCATGCTTCTCAGTGAAGTTACTGACATC